>NC_067401.1:9980269-10280269 GCF_016432865.1 Antechinus flavipes
CCCCCTCCCCCCTTTGCCCCTCCTCTTCACCCTGGGGAAAGGAAGGGGAAGCCCCTCCCCCAGCCCAGATGGCAGGGGGAGGAGGAGGGTCCTGAGGGGCCTTGGGCTCTGGTTACTGGGGGAGGGAGGGGCTGGGACAGATGTGAGCCTCCTGCCCCCCCCCAGGGGCAGCCACCAATCAGAGAGGCCGCTGTGCCTTTGAATCTCCTCGGAGCGGCTGGCTCCCCTCTTTGTTCCCAGGTGTCTAAGCTGGGCCCGAGCCTGGCCTGCTCCTCCCCGCCCCCCGCCCGCCTGTCCTGCCGCCTCCAGCCGGAGTCAGGTTCCCTGGCTGGGAAGGGGTGCCCGGGATCCGGGCCCTGCCAGCCCGAGTCTTTGGCTGCCAGGAACCACCTGGGCTGCAGGGGGGGACGGCTGCGGGGAGAGCCCTTGGCTTCCCCAGTGCCAGGCCCTCCCCCTCTGCCAGAGAGCCCCCTGCGTCCCTGGCACCTGCGAGGTGCCCCGTGGGTGCCCATGGCTGCAGGGCCCGGGGCCCCTGCAGCAGAGAGAGGGGCCGGTTCCCGGGGGGACGCACCGGAGCCTCAGCCCAGGAAGCCCCCGCAGCCTGAGACTCAGCCCGAGGCCCCCTGCTCTCAGAGCAGAACCTGGGCCCAGTCTGGGAGCCAGAGCAGGAGCAGTGGGGCCGGGGGCCTTTTGGTACCTCTGGGGACTGGGGAGCCTCTTCTTCCTCACCTGAAAAATGAGGCGGCAGACCCCAATGGCTTCTGAGACCCCTCCCAGCTCTAGGATCCTCTGGTGTTTCTGGGACTCAGTTTCCCCATCTGTCCAGGGGCCTCTGAAGTCCACATACAGCAAGGCTGAGCAAAGGTTCCCCAGACTCTGCCCCAAGGCCTTTCCTTGGCCTTGTCTAGACCAATCGCCTCCTTCCATCCTGGGACAGCTCCCGGGAAGGGGAGTTTTTCTGGAAACCAGGTCAGCATTGGCTTCCCAACAGCCCTCTCCGGTCCCCCAGGAGAGCACTCGCTACCCTGGCTAAGCTCCCAGGTCCGCTGGCCCTGCTTGCTGGGATCTTTCTTCCCTCTTTCACCCCCAGTGACTCTGGGATGTCGGCCCCATTTCTGCTTGAGTGCTTTGGGTCCCCTGCAGCCGGGGCCTCCCTCGGGGGCCTCCCACGAATCCGCCCCCCATAACCGAGGCAAAAGCCACCAAAGCCAGTCTGAGGGGCCACGAGCAGGAGGCCCGGCCTCCATCCTGGCTCCGTCCCTTCCCCTGCCTGGACCTCAATTTCTTGGTCTTTAGGAAAAAAAAGTAGAGGGGGAGGAAAATTCCTGCCATCTCCGTTTGTTTGGGGAGGCCGGGGCCCCAGAGGGAACCGGGCCACACGGTAACACATTCAGGGGGAAGAAGGGGGTGGAAGAAAAGCTGGACACGACTGGCCGAGGCCTGAGGGAGACAGTAGACTGGAGCCCGGAGGGGTGGGGGGATGAGGGGGGTGGGACCACCTGCCCTTCACCCTCCTGGACCTGCAGGGCATGTGGGCTCCGGGACCTTCCCAAATCGCTGCCTCTGGGCCTTGGGAAGTGAGGGCACTGGACTAGGTCGGCTCTGAGAGCTCCCGACTCTTGAGGCCTGGAGTTTATGGGACAGCAGTGGGGGCAGAGGATGGTCCAGCTTCCGTCTAGAACAAAGAGTGTCTGTCCCAGCTGCTTCTGTCTCTGAGCCCACCAGACATTTCTCTCTCTTCCCTCACCCGCTGGGGGATCCACCCTCCTTTCCTCCAGTTGTTGCCTTAAGGCCACAGAAAGATGGGGTCTCTGAACTGCCTTTCTTCATCCTAGCGGGCCCTGAGTAAAAGTACCACGTACCTCGCCCTAGTTCCGGCTCCGGTTGGTGGCCCTGTCCCCGTACTTTGGCTGACGGAAGGGAGCAGGAGCTGATGGAATTCTGAGACCCCCCCCAAGCCTAGACAGCAAAGTGGGGAGATGAGCCGGTTATTGCGTTCCAAGAAAAAGGTGAGGAGGGAGCCTTGGGGAGGCCAGAAGGGGCATAAGAAGGCCCTGGATAGAGCTTGCCTTGGGATCAGAAAGAGCAGAGTTCAAGTCCTACACATCCTAGCTGAGTGACCCCATGCAAGGCAATCGAGGTCTTAGTGCCCCTTGGCCAGCCTCCAGGTGGCTGGTGGAGGGCTTTTCCTTACCTGGAGTTCCCTAGACCAGTGAAATCACAGCTCTGGTGCCCCCTCTATCCCTGGGGCACAGACCCACTGCCTTCCTGCTCCCAATCTCATCAGAGCCCAGAAGCCCACACCAAACCTCCCTTCCACAATGCCTTTGGCTCCTTCTCCAGGTTCGGAACAACCAGCAAGGCCAGTTTTTCCAGACACTGAGCCCACACCTTTATCTTTTTGCAATTTCTACCCACTGCTCCCACTTTCAGTTTGGGCCATTCTTCTGCTGCTGAATGTAAAGATGTAACATAGGATGTGTACAGTAGGTGCTTAATAAATGTCTATTGATTGGTTGATGTAAAGCAAGTGATTCGAAAGCCAAGGATGTCCCCAAGCTTCTGGGTGCCATCTTGCTTTCCCACTGTTTCCTTTGTTAGACTGTAAGCTTCCGGAGGACCAGGACTGTCTTTATTATTTAATTATTAATTAATTGTCATTCATTACAGTCCCAGCACTCAGCATAATTGTCCAATCATTCAGTCCTTTCTGACTCCTCGTGACCCTGTGGAACATACTGTCTGTAGATTTCTACTGGGGTCTTCTTGGTAAAGAAGCTGGAGTAGTTTGCCATCTCCTTCTCCAGTGGAGAGTAAGTGACTTGCCCACAGTCACACAGTGAGTATCTGAGGTGGGATTTGAACTCAGAACTCTGGACCAGCACTTTCTTCCCTGAGCCACTATCCACACCTAGTAGGCTGTTTGCTCTTTCTCCAGATGAGGAAAATGGAGCATTATTGAAGGGACTTGCCCGGGGTCACGAAGCTGGGTAATATCTGAGGCTGGATTTGAACTCTTGAAGTGAAGTCTTCATGATTCCCAGCCCACTGCTCTGTGGATGATTAACGTTTATGGGATCAGATAGGGTGTGCGCCTTTCCTTCTGAGAATAGGAGCAAAGGGAAATCCCAGGGGTCAAGAGGGCGAGGAAGCGGGGGCCCACAGTCCCTTCCTTTTCCACTGATTCGCTTTCTTGGGGTCTAAACTCGGGACTGGCTCAGCCATGGGCCGGGAGCAGGCGTCCACTCCCCTGGCTCTGGGCCTTCTCCAGGACTAAGCTGGGAAGGCAGAGACAGGTGTGAGCAGGTCTTGTTCCCATTCTAAAGGTTGGACAACATGCCAGTGCTCATGGGAGCTTCCCTGCCCCCATTTCCTCTCCCTGCTCAGAGTCTAATCCTTCCCTAAGGCACCACTCTATCGAGGAGAATTTCAGTTATCTGTATTTGGGTCTTCTCCCAGTAGTAAACAGTAAGCCCTGGGGGGAGGGGGGGGAGGTGAAGGGGCAGAAAGGCTTTCTTATCTAATCTCTCCCAGAGTTCAGCGGAGAGTTTTATGTCTAATCTGGTCCAGAGAATGTTTACTCAAATGTGCAAGTCAGATTTGGGGAGGACTCTGAATATCAATCTTAGCACCTGGTGGAATGGCTCAGTGAAGGAGCACTTATTAAGCTCCCACTGTATGCTTCCTCTCTCTCCCAGGGATTGTCCAAACAAATATGAAGCAGTTCCTACTTTCCGGAGACTGGTGGATAAAACCCTGGAGTTGGAGTGACAGGAAGTAAAGTTTGGTAAGGGCTGGAGGGGACCGAAATCCCAATATTGTGGTTTTTATTTGGTCCTAAAAGAATGAACATTTCATAAAACAAAGGACTTCCAAGTATTCCTGATGGAAAGACCAGAACTGAGGACACGTTGAAATACAAACATCGGAGTCAAAAGAAACATTTTTAAAATACTGAATATCAGAAGGGACTATTTAAGGATGAAGTCATAGGGAGCCCCTGGAGCCTATTGAGGAGGGGAGTGAAACTAACCCCCAGTTTAGTGACTTGCCCAAGATGTCATAGGTATTGAATGGCAGAAGCAAGGATTTTCCTTCAAATTCAATAGTATAAACCACCTCCGGAAAAGAATAATCAGACACGGGTTCTATTCCTGCCTCTGTCTCTTACTACCTGACTTTGGCAGTGTTTCTTCCACCTGCAGCAGGTGCTAAATCAAAGATTTCATTTATGACCCTCCCCTGGTCAGATGTTGTCTTTTCCTGTTGGAAGATAAACTCCTGAAAGTCAAGGTCTAGCTCACTTTTCATGTTTGTATCTTTGGTGCTTTTAGAATAGCCTCATGATACACTCATTTCTTCATTCATTCAGACACTTATACGATAGGCCGGGCACTGTGATGGGCCCCAGGAATCCAAAAACACAAATAAAAAACAGTCCCTGTTCTTAAAAAACTTGCATCCTTTCCAGGAGAGGATGGAGTAAATAAGGGGTGTAAATGTAAACGAAAGGTAATCTGAGGAGGAAGAGAGTCCTGACTCTGAGAATCAGAAAAGATTTCCTGGAAGATATGAAACCTGATCTGAGCCTTGAAGGAAGCTAAGGATTATGAGAAGGGCCGATGAAGAGGGAGGGCATCCCAGGCATGGCAGACCGCCTGTCTGAAGTCATCAGGGTGGCCGATGGAAAAGAAAGTTCAGAGAAAAGTAAATAGGTTGTTTTGCCTCAAAAGACTAGGAAATGATCTGGAAATGATTCTGGGAAAGTGGGCTCGAGCGGGATTATGGAGGTCAGGGTGAGGAGTGTACTTTATTCGAGTGGCAGTGGGAACCACGGAAGATTTCTGAGAGGAGTGGCGCATTTGGATCTGTGATTATTATGGCCGCTGAGTGGAGCGGGGTCACGAGAGAATGTATACAGAGAATCTAAATTCGAAGATTTCCAAGAGTACAGATCAGACTCTAAATGGGACTAAAGCAAGATGATTATAGGAGGGTTAGAAAGGAAGGGATGATTTTTCATGATCCAATTTGGAGTTTTCTTGACAAAGATATTAAAGCGGTTTTAATTTCCTTCTCCAGCCCATTTTCCAGGTGAGAAAAACTGAGGCAAACAGGGTTAAGTGATTTGTCTAGGGTGACACAACTAGTAAGTGTCAGGAAAATGAGTCTACTTCTCCAAGCCCTTTGAACCACTAGCTTCCCTAAATGGCCTTTTAAGGTATTTACAAATATCATACTCCAATAAATGTGCCTGAGATTAATTTAATTTTTTTCAGTAATATGTTTCACTGTCGACTAACATTAGACTTGTTATCAAATATAAAATTGCAAACACTTCTGTCTAGTGGAGTCTCTCCATCTCAAACTTGTGCAACTGATTTTTTTTGACCCTAAGTGATCAACTTTTACAAATTCAATCTGGTGAGTTCTAGGCCATCTTCCTAGCCTATGAGCATCTTTCTAGATCACACTGCTGCCGTCTAATACGTTAGTTCTCCCTCCCTTAGCTTCCCATTATTCACAAATTTGATCATCTCCAGTACTTCACCCAAGCCATTGAACAGATACAAGGACTGGGACAGTACCCCGACGACCCAGGAGCCTCTGGGCTGACAGTCATGCATGAATCGTCATTTCTTGGATCTAGTTATCCAACTAGTTATGAGTTCACCTAACTATGCTAGTACCCAGCTCCTATTTTCCTGTTTAATCCCAAGGATTTTTTTAAGGAGGTAAGGAAAGGAAGATCTGGATCTGTTGGGTCACTGTTGGAGGAGACTTCTGGTGATGAGCTTCCCTTCCCCAATGGAGTTCAGCAGCTCTCTTACAGCTTAGAATAGTCCTATAGAATTGCCTGGAGCGCTGATCCCATGGCCAGGAGGTATCTGGGCTGGGCTTGAACTCGGGTCGTCTTCTTGACTCGGAGGCCTTCCTCTTGCTTCCTGTTCACAACAATATAATGAACACTCTTGGCAAGTGTGCAAGGTTAAGGGGTCCCTTCTTGTTCTAGAATTAACGGTCTAGGGAGAAAGACAATGGGGCCCCTCCTCCACCATACTTGCACATCCAGGGACTTTTAAGGAAAAAAATGAGAACATGAGAACAAAAGAACATTCCCCTTCCCAGCCTTGGCCCAGTTTATTGAACGGCACAGAGATGGACGGAGAATGGTCTCTCACCCACGACCAAATCTTGTAATTCACCTTACTTGGAGGTAGAATAGACTTGTCCCATATAGCAAAAAAGCTGGTTTAGTGGAACCATAGACCCCATGAAAGGAGGGGACCTTCAATGCTAAACAGGAGAATACTTTTTTATTCTAAAGGCCGCAGGGAGCCGTTGAAGTTCCTTGAGCAGCAGAGGGACCATAATTGGATGTCTGCTTTAAGAGGATATGTAATCATTTTCCAAATCCGCAGTAAGAGAAACATGGGCTTTCTCTCCTGCTGGTGACTTCAATGGCTTTCTAGCTCCATTAGCTGCGATGGGATTGGCAGGAAAGCATTGGATTATATCTGGCAAATTTCACAGCCCTTTCTCTTTTGGAAAATTTGCTTTTATTTTGATGGCTCCCCCTTGTTGTGTCCCGTTCAGTTATAAAAACGTCCTGCTCCCTCACCAAGCCCTTGCCTCGGAACAAAGGTTTTTCTAAAAAGCGAGGAAGGCGCAATAGCGGAGCCCACACCAGCATCTGCAAATGCACGCCGTCTTCCACCCCCGTGGCCTCCCGCTGCTGCAGCCAAGGAAGGGAGCTGGGTTCCGGCCACCCTTCCCCCGGGCCTCTGGGATGCTGTTCTGGGCTGCCCCAGCTGGCTGGCTTGTCATTGTCTTAGCGAGGAGCTTTTCTAGGGATGCTACGAGACCACAAAGAGCATGTCTCAGAGTCTAAGGAACCAGGAAACCCAAAAGCCAGGGACAAAGTTGGGTGGGAGTGGGGGGGGTATAAGGAGCCTAGAGCGTATTCCTTGGGATAAAGAGAGGCCTGAGAGGGTTCACTAAGAACATCACTGATCCACAGGGAGGTGGGCTGGTCCAGGATTGCCTTGGCGGTTAGTCACTGAATACTAAAGGCTTGAAAAAGGTCCCCAGCCAACTGGGGAGGTGGTCTAGGACCCGAGGGCTGGCACTGGAGAGGACTCTGGGGGTCGTCCTGCCTGGCCCCATGGAGATTGAGAGGGTCCAGGCTGGACAGAACCTTAGGGGTCACCCTGGATGCCCACGGTCAAGGTGGGGGGGGCGGAGGAGCAGGGTCACGGGGCTCCCCATTTCCCATGAAGCCGTGCTGTGAGGAGGGAGAGCCAGGACTTCTCTGGGCCGGGAGGTTGGTTGCCGAGGGACTCCGAGCCTGAGCTCAGCTTTCAAGCCAAGCTCCTGCCAAAGGCTCTCAGGTTCCTGGAGAGAATCTGGGGCCCGAACCAGACACCGAAAGAAATCCCTGGTGCTTATCTCGGGCTTTCTGTATCAGCCCCGTGTGTCCTGGGGACAGGAGCAGGAGCACACACGCGGGTTTGTGTTTCTGGGGGAGGTTTTGGGGTGAAGGGAGAAGAGGCACCTTGTCCCGCCCTCCCCCTTCCTGGAGTGGGATGGAGACTGGGGCAGAGGGCCGGGAAAGACCACTCAGCCTCCTCCCCTCGGGGGAGTCTGGGGCCAGTCCAAGTCTGACCCACTTATTTTACAGATGGGGACACTGAGGCACAGGACTGGGGAGTGGCTTCCTGGGGTTGTTCGAGCCCAGGGCATTCAGCTGGCAATCCCTCCGTCTGAAATGGCCTCTGTGTGTGATACGTGAGTCACGGAGTGCAAAAATCTCAGGGCGAGGCTTCCTCTGCCTGCCCAAGCGCCCTGGGGAGCACAGTCTAGACTCGGCCCGGGACTGCCCCATCTCCACCTGGGGGCCCTTCGGGAAAGGCTGGGGGCCCATGGTTGGGATGGGGCTGTTTTCTCAAGGACGGCTCGCACTGGCCGGTCCCTCGGAAATTCTGGGCCGGGAGATGCCCCCTCCCAGATTCTCCTAATAAAACCGGGCTGCGGCCAGTTTCCCCTCAGAGACAAAGGCCTCGCTGAAGTGCTGGTCCGGCCGCCTGTCCCGGGCCCCGGCTGAAGGTTTTCCGTGAGCCTCCCTGGCCCTCGCTTCCTCCTCTGTTGGATGAAGAGCTTGGACCAGATGGCCCTGAGGCTCCTCCCAGCGCTTGACCTATGATGCTCTAACCCTGGGCATCGAGGACTGAGCCAGATGACCCCTGAGCCTGGGCCCGCCTTTTCCCTTTGAGCCTGGGCCCGCCATTTCCCTCCCTCCCTTGGTCTGTTCTAAGCCTCAAAAACCAGCCATTCACTCCCCGGCTCCAGAATTCCAGTGGGGACCCTCTTCCCCTTTTGAAAAGTGAGGGGGGATTGCCCGGGCCCGGCCCGGAGCGCTGCTCAGCCACAATGCCTTTAACGTGACGAATGGGGCATTTAGCCGCCCTTGTTCTTCTGCTCCGCGGATTTGCCCGTTCGGGCTGGACGCCGTGACCTTCTGTGAGGGCAGGGACGCCCCCCCCCCTCCCCCATCTGGGGTCCAGTCCCTGGGGTCCGTATTCCCTCCGTCCTTTTCGGTGGAAGAGATGGAGCTTAGCTGGAGGCAAGGGCACGTCCTTACGAGCGGCTGTCCAAACCAGGGGTGGGCCAATGGGACAGAGCCCTGGTGATTCTCAAAGAGGGGCTGAGGGTCCCGAGGGGGAGGGGAGAGGAAGCCCCAGAAGCTTGCGGGCTGCAGCCCTCTGCTCTCAGCCGGGGGGAGGGGGGGCGGCTGACCTGTGGGCAAGGGTCTGTTTTCACACTGCGCCGATCAAACCAGGGTGGGCTTTGGAAGAAGATGCCCAGGTGGGGGTGTGAGGAGACTGGGGAGGGGGCTCCAAAGGGCCCGCGCATTTAAGTGGGTCAAATGCACTCATTCAGAAAGGGAAGTGGCCCAGAGGATCTTTGAAGATCAGAGGCCCAAGGTGAGGTCCGAGAAGCCCCGCAGTGCCTGAGGTGGCAGCGCCCACCAGGCCGGACAGTGGCCTTTCCTCACGGCTGTGTGCTCCCCCAGCCCCCTCCCAGCGGCCGCCAGCCCGGACACGTCCCTCCCCGCCGGCGTGTCTGCTGGGACCCGGAGGCCGTGGCATGGGGGGCACTGCTGGAGGAGGGCCTCGGCCGCCCAGAGCCATCCAATGGCACGGGGGTTCCCCGGGTCGCTCCCAAGGCTCTCTGGGACTCTTCCTCCTGATAGAATCACAGCATCAGCCCCAGCCTTTCACAGTGGAGTAAACTGAGGCTCAGAGGGTGAGGGCTTTGCCCCCAGTTACCCAGTCAGTCCGTCATCCCCTTGAGAGCTTATTCCCAAGCCAGCAATCCCTCCCCTGGGCCACACTTCCCTCCTGGTCGGGTCGTTCCAACAAATCAGGGCTCAGTTAAAACAGGGTCTAGTGTGGGGGGCGGACAGGAAACCTGGATCCAAATCCAGCCTCAGACTCTAGCTGGGTGACCCTGGCCTGGTCACTTACCCCAGCCTGCCCATTTCCTTGTCTGCAAAATGAGCTGGAGAAGGCATGGCAAACCACTGCAGCCTTTCTTCTGAGAAAGGCCCCAAATGTGGACACGGCCGAAAAATGAACAAACTCGGTTTCCAATCGGGGTCCAGTGAGTGCAGAGCACGGTGGGAAAATCGCCTCTGGTGCTCTCGGTAGGGTACCCTGGGAGGCTGCCGAATGCCCCTGCCCAGCGTGGGCACCTTCTCCTCCCTTCCCCACCCTCAGCTTGCTTTCTTGAGCTGGCTCCCCCCTAAGAACAGAAGCTCCTGGAGGACCGTCTTTCATTTCGTGTGAAGCACCTCCAGTGCTTAGCACGGTGCCCGGTACTGGCATCAGGGCTTGGGGCCTCCCGGCCATGCCCCCCCGGCTGGTGCTTGAAGTAGCCCTGAGCTCTCTCCACGGCACCACCTCTGGCCCCCACTTCACCTCCTGCTTCCAATAACCTCTAATTTGGCCCTGGAGGACTGCCATCTCCTACTTCAACACATCTGCAACCTGGCAAGCAGCCGGCACTGGCATGGGCACTGGAGGTGGGCCCGGGGAGTTGGCACGTTGGGCAGGGTCCCAGGAGAGAAGTCAATCATCAAGATCCATCCCCCCTCATGGCCTAGTGAGAAACGAGGGAGCGTCCCATGAGACGTCTGCCCCAGCTGGTGTCCTGGGTCCTGGCTGGCAGGCCTCTGGCTCCTTGTTCTTGCTCTCACCACGTCGGCTCGGGTCTCCCACGGTCCAGCTGGGCTCGGCTCCTACACGAAGCCTTCCCAGAGCTCCCCGATTCCGGGGCCTTCTCCATCACCTTCCATCTTGTTTATATCTACTTTGACAGTTTAATATCTACTTTGCGACATAGTAAATAGAGGGAGGAAGACCTGGGGGCCCCGCTGCCTTAAACACTGACTAATTGTGCGATTCTGGGCAAATACTCCATTTCCTCACCTTTAAAATAAAGGCAATAATAGCATTTTCTAGAGGGCTGTTGTGGAAGGAATCAAAGGAGATTATATATACCTTCAATGCTGCATATTTTAAAGTGTATTATTTATTACAATTTATTATATATTTATTGTATTATTTATATATTATCATTAATATATTTTTAATTTATTACAATATATTATATATGTATGTGCTATATATTTATATTATAATTAATATATTATATTTTTATTAGTTATTATAATTTGTTATTATCTATTTTTATATATTATATATTATATATGTATATGCTATATATTTATATTATAATTAATATATTATATTTTTATTAGTTATTATAATTTGTTATTATCTATTTTTATATACCTCTGGGGGTCCAAGCGGTTTCTCCTGGGTAGACTAGAGCCCATCTCACTGAGGTCTTTGTGCACCCAGTGTAGTGGGCAATTAATGAGTGCTTGTGGGTGAATTGGCAGACTGATGACCACGCCAGAGGCTGAGCCTGGTACTGAGTGCCTGGGGTGAGGTCCCTGTGGGGACGTCTGGGGAGAAGCTTCATTTGCCCCAATGCCCTGGGAGGATGGCTGGCACCCTCCCACATTGTTGGCCAAAGTGGCACCCCCCTGTTGGCAGAGCTTGTGCTCTCTGGAAGGCCTCCCAGATTGAGGACCCTTTTGTTCAGCCCTGGCCAGAGAGCAGGCTATTCCTGGGTCTGCAGACCCCCACCCTCCACTAGGTGAAGTGGAGGGCAGGCGGTGACCACCCCAGCCTGAGATACAGGACGGGGCTGGTTTGGGTTTGGGGCCTTGACACCTCTCCGGAGGACTCTGTGAGGGAGTAGGGCCTGTTTGCACAAGCAAGGGCTTCACCTGCGACCTCCTCAGCAGCTTCCTTTGTGTCCCAACTCCTACGAGAAGCACTTCTGCTCTCTCCAACTCATCCTGCCTGGATTGCCTCCCCATTAGACCAGAAACTCCTTGGGGGTAGGGCTTCTGCCTTTCTTTGCATCCCCTGGCATACAGCAGGTGATTAATAAGTGCTAGCTGACTTATGACTCTACCAGAATCATAGAATCTGCGTTGGAAGGAGCCTTGGAGAATATTCAGCCCCAATTCCTCATTTTCACAGATGAGAACTGAGGCTGGCAGAGAGGAAATCCCTTGCCTAGAATCAAATAGCCCCGATTTGAACCCAGGTCTTGGGTAGCGGGATCACAAATTTAGAGATGGAGACGGGGGGAGGACATTTCAGATGCCATCTAATCCACCCCTTTCACGGCTGGGAAAGGGAGACTCGGGGTGAGGAAGGGGCTTGGGCAAAGTCACACAGAGAGTAGGAAGGCCAGGAACGGGGAAGGAATAAGCATTCGTAGAGGGCCTACTATGGGCCAAGCACTGGGCTAAGTGCTTTATTTTCTTTTTCTTTTTTTTTTCTTTAAATTTATTTTTATTTTAAAGACAAAATAAGAAAACAACAACAACCAAAAAAACAAAACAAAACAAAACAAAACATTGTCATGTGCACAGCAGAACATCAGAGAGGATTCAAAATAGAAAGCAATTCATTTCCATTGCAGGAAAGTCCATGTAATGAACAACATCCTCTGTGTTTAGAGCTTTTCTTTGCTTCTCTGCTGGGCACTTTTTGCTTTTTCCTCTTTCTCCCCTTCCCAAGAGTTAAGCAAATATATGTATATGTATGTGTGTGTGTATATAGATGTATATGCATAAGCACATATATGTAAGTATGTATATGTACATGTATGTACCATGCAATACATATATGTGTCCAGACACCCGTGATCACTCACATATATGTGTATATGAATAAATACATATATATTTGTACAAATATATGAACTAAGAGCTTTTAATAAGTATTATCTTGAGAGAACTCAGCTTCCTCCACCTCCTGGATCAGTCTAAAAGCATTTATTAAGCACCAATTATGAACCTGAGCACTGAGACTTCAAAGATAAAAATAATGTCACCCCCCTTTAAATAATTGATCTAGACTACAAGAAATTTCTATTCTATCTTGTACTTTTCTGCGTGTGCATTTATTAATGTACATAGGTATACACATAGATAAGCACATATACAGTCTATGTCCCATAAATACAAGGTCACTGGAGAGAGAGAAGGAGAGCAATCGGGAAAAGAAGGTGGATTCGGAGAAGCAGAGGGGAGATGGTGAGCATTTCAGGCAGAAGGCAAATGCATGGAGATGGAAAAGGCGATGTTCTGGGTGAGGAGCAGCAGGAAGGCCGGTTTGGCTGGACTTGGGTGCTCTTCCACGGGGCAGCCTTCCGGGTTCTTCGAGACAGCTTTTAAATTCTTCCTCCCCACAGTCTCTTCTTCAGGCCAAATTTCCCTGAATCTTTCCCCCTTCTTTCCTGCACCCAGGGAGCTATTTCTAGTGACATAATATTAAAAAAAGAGAAAGGGAGAATGTTGTTTCATCAAAACGACCGAACATACCAATCGAGTCTGAGGGCGGATATGATGTTCCATTCCCATAACCCCTCACCTCTGCAGAGAAAGGGGGGGGATTTCCCCCTCTCTTTTCTAGGAACCGGCACTATAGTGATGATTGTGTTAGGGATAATAAGAGAGAAAGGCAGGAAGGCACATGCCCTTGCTCTCCCTTAGCCCACACCCATAGGTCACACATGAAACCGGCGTGTCTGCATATATGCAACAACTAGGTCAGCCGGGACAAGCTCCCTTAGGGGTCTCCCCTTCCATGTAACAGTGCGTCCTTTTCACGAACCTACCGCTAGCCTGAGCCTCAATTTCCTCCCCTGTCAGATGGTGTGATGACACCTATCCTCGGTTACCTGTGTTAGATATTGGACAGATCAATTCACTTCCCCGATTCTTCCTGAAGTAGGGATAGAAGCCCTTGTGCTGGGAGAGGCTCTGGAGCCATTGACTCGTCCATGTGTTTTTACATGTATGTGCATGTCTATACACGTCTACACACACACATGTACACACAGACAGTCACACACAATTAAGCCAGAATCTCTCTGAGCCTCTGATTGGCTTCTGCAAAATGGAGATAATAATGCTCGTACTAACCGAGGAAGGCAAGCACGGGATTCCAAGGCCACAATGACTGTGAGTTCAAGTCTTCCTTTGGATACTTCTAGCCATGTGACTCTGAGCAAGTTTCCTGATCTCTTGCTTCCCCTCCCCCAAAGCTCCTAAGAAGATAAGTTACAGAATGGCAGGCCCGCAGCACTGGTGCAGGGACTTTCCATACCAGGAAGCCCCCTTCACTATCTCCCCCCAAACATACTACTCCCTACATCAGGAAGCTTGGGGGTGGGGTGGGGGGGTGTTTGAACAGCCCTCCAGAGCCATGATTCTCAGATTGCCCTCGGTCTCTACCAGGATAATTTACTCAGGGTAATTTACTGAAGCCACTCAATGAGCTCAGTAGTCTCAGATCTAGAGTGAGAGTGGGCAGGGACAAATAGGAAGAAGCAGGTTTTGTGTGTACGAGAACAAAACAAGATTGTACTGGAGTGGGAAGGTCTGGATTCAAATCCTGCTTCTCTCGCGGCCTTGCTGAGGATCCGGGCAAATCCCATTTCTTCTCTTCGTTTTGCTTTCCTCTCTTTGTTAAATGAAGGGAGCTGGGAAGCAGAGATCGGCCAAGCTCCCAACTCCAAGAATGGGGATCTGGGTTCAAATCCCATCTTGGCCATTTGCTCCCCCGTGACCCGGCTTCTCCTGGCATCCAGCTGTCCCAGTGGGGAGCTTCGGGGCCCTGGCAGATGGGCAGAGGGAAGTCTAGGGCCAAGGCGCCTTCCCAGGAACCAGTGTGCTTGGAATGTCACCTGGCCAGCCCTCTCGGAGCTAGGTCCCCAAGGTTAAGATGATCCAGCCCGGATAGGATCCTCCACGCTGGCCTTGGACCAAGGACTACCCGGCTCCCACAGGGCCGATCTGGGACCGAGGACTGCCCAGCCCTTCCCAGGGACCCCCAAGCTGAACCAAAGGCAGCCCAGCCCCCACAGGGCTGACCCCTGACCTAGGAACAGCTGTCAGAGGGGAAGGGCTTCCGGAGCGGCTCGTCCTCAGGTGGCCGGGCCACAGGGCTCGGGTTCTAGGCGGGGGCCAGCCTGGCACAGTCCTGCCTCTGCCACAGCCTCCTTATCTGAAAACGAGGGGGTTGGGGCTTGGAAGTGGGACCCACCTCGCGCTAGGTCCCCGTGCCCGGCCCTCCCACGCGAGCATTCTGACAGGCAGGGGGCTCACCCCCACGCCCGGCCGTGCCCCTCGCGGCCCGTGGGCCCATCCCCTCCGGACTGCGGCCAAATCACCCCGCCCACGTGACCTTGAACTTGGTCTCCCTGGGCCTCGGTTTCCCTCTTTGTAAAACGAGCCGGTCCCGATCTCTCCAATCCCAAAAGTGTTGGCTCGGCCCCGTCTGCCCTTTCCTCCGGGGGCTCCCCGGTCCTCCGCAGGCTCCTCGGTCCTCCGCAGGCTCCCCGGTCCTCCAGGGGCTCCCCAGTCCTCCGCAGGCTCCCGGGGAAGCGGGATCCTTCCACGATCCCCCGAGGCTTTCCCATAAAACAGCGCCCTCTGGAGGTCCGAGAGGAGAAGCCTGAGAGGAGAAGCCTGGGAAGCCCGGGGTCCCAGGTCCTGCTCTCGGGACCTGGGCGGCCTCCGCGCGGGAGGCGCTTTTCTGTGTCTGTTCCGGGGGCAAAACCGAAACGGGGCTGGCGCTGCGTTCTGGGGCCTTTCGGTTTCGGTTTTTGTTCCTCAAAAAGCTTCGGGTGCATGGGGGGTGCGCGCATTTACCCGCCCCTCCCCCCATCCCTGTGTGCCTGCTCCCGCCCCCGCTGTGCGCCTGCCTCTCTTTGCGAAGCGCACGCCCCTCCCCAGACCCTCCCCAGTTCTCAGCTCTGCCGGGGGGCAGAGGTCAGGTCCTGCTCCGGGACAGCTGCCTGGGCGGCCACGGAATTCTCTCCTTTTCCTTCTCCCTTCTATCTTCCCCCCCTTGCCTTCTTCAGCGCCGGCCTCCTCTTCCTCCTCCTCCTGGAGAGCTGGGGCGTGTAGTAGCCAGAATCCCAGATCTGGGTTCGAATCCGCCTTGAGACTCCCCAGCGGCGCGCCCGGGACGCCTCCGGGGCTCTCTGTGACCGCGTGCTCAGCCGAGAACCGGGACTGATCGCCCGGAGGAACATCGGGCTCCCAGAGCCCTCGGAAAGCTTCGGACAAGCCTTGAAGCTCGGTAGAAAATGAGCTGTTGAGGAGAATATAATCTGCTTCCGCGGACTGGCCGCGGCGGAGATTCCCATGTTTAACGCACATCGGACTGCTCGCCGGGGGGAGGGGGGGGAGGGAGGGGGGAGGGGGACCTCGAACGCAAGGCTATGCAAGGGTCAGTGGTGAGAAATTATCCGTCCACGTGTTTTTAAAATAAAAAGCTTTAAGAAATTAAAAAAAGAAAGGCGAGCTGTTACTGGTGGAAGCTCCTTGAGGGCAGGGACCATTAGAGCTCTGATCCCCGGCCCTCTGAGCAGTGCCCAGGACTTATCACACGTTTGTCGATTGGCTGATGGAGTCTCTTCTCTTTGTCCTCCCCCCAATATTCCTGCCCCTCCCCCACCTGGGGCAGCTGCCCCCCTCCCCTGGTACCTAGGGCCGGGGCAGTCTTGAGTCTGCCCACTCTCCTCAGGACTGTGGGCCGCCCCCCTGCTCTGCTCCAAGTGAATTAGCAGCCACCGCCAGGGGAATTGGGCTGCAAGGCCCAGCAGCCCTGAGCATCTGCCTGTGATTTATTTCACATGGCATCTCCGGGCCGAGAGCGGGGCTGGGATCCCAGCACCCACCGCCCCCTGGCTGGCTGGCGGGGGAGGCAGACAGACACAATCACGCGCCTATCGGCCTCCCTCTGTGCATCCATCCATCTCACCTTGCTGCAGTTATCTGTCCTGCCATCCCTCCGTCCATCCCTCCATCCATCCCTCCGACCGCCCATCTGTCTATCCATCAATCCGCCCGTCCCTCCCCGCCCATCAGCCATCTGCACTCCTCCATCTGTTTTCAGTCACTTCACTGGTTCTCCACTGTCTTTCTCTTTTTCCTGCCCTTCCTCCCTTCCCCGGCCCTCCCTCTGTCTTCCTCCTTCCTCCATCTCTCTTTGTGTCCCGTTTCCTCTCCGCCTCGGTCTTCGTCTGCTCTTGTCTTTGTTCCACTCAGAGAGCACAGTCACACCGCGGGGCTCACTACCGGACGGGCTCCAGCCACCTGGGCCCAGAGCCTGTGGGACCTGCGTGCCGGGTCTTAGTGGAGAGCGGTGGCCGGAACGTTCCCCTCGGGATTCTGGCCCTGCCCTGTTTCCCCCCTCAGGGCCTGAGTCTGATTTTCTGATCCAACATGAGGACCTGCAAGGGACCTCACAGTCCGTCCAATTTAACCCAAAGACAGGAAAACTGAGACCCAGAGAAATGCAGGGCCCAGGAGAGGCCCCTGGTTTTAACAACAAGGAAATTGAAGCCTCAGGAAGTTAGGAGAATAACCTTGCCCAGAGCCAGCTCCCCCCCCCCCCCCCCAGTAATCCCAGCAGCCCTTGTGTGCCTCTCTTCCTCCCCAGCCCTCATAAACACTCTTTGTGCATCTCTTCTGAGTTCTGTCCAACACCTTCTGCCCTGCAATTCCTTGCCTTGTGTCCTCTGACCATCCACAACTTCCCAGACCCAGCTCTGAGTCAGCCCCACCAGCTCCCTGCTCCTCCTCAGACGGCTGAGCCTTGGCGGGTCCCACTGTGGGACCTTCTCAGCTGGGCTCTCCCTCCTGCACGGCAAGCCTTGGAGTCTGCCCTGACCACAGCTCTGGGGCCTTCTCAGACCATCTCAAATGTTCTCCTCTTTCCTTAAGCCTTCAGCGGCCCCCCTTCTCCCTCCCCTTCTCAGCAAAGACCCCTGATACCTCACTGAGAACATCGGAGCCATCCAACTCTCACTTCTCCCTTTCCCACAATTTCGAAATCCGTCGTCATTGGTCCCCATTTCCTCCTCCTTTGCTTTCATCCTTTCTTCTTGCCAAAGGTGTTCCCTGTCCCCTTCCTTCCTGTGTCTATCCCGCTCCATCCATCCTCACACTCACCTTCACACCCTCCTCGTCTGCTTCCTTTGTGGGTACGGGCAAACCTGCCATCCGCCGTCCTTTAGCAAACCCAGAAAACCCGCCCTTGACCTTGCTGTCACCCGTCAGGGTTCATCTTATTATCTCCTTTCCCTTTCACTGACAAAACCCTAAAAAGGCTCCTCTACTCACTGCTCCAGAACCTCCCTCCCACTCACTGCTCCCAGAACCTCCCTCCCACACTCACTGCTCCCAGAACCTCCCTCCCACACTCACTGCTCCCAGAACCTCCTCCCACTCACTGCTCCCAGAACCTCCCTCCCACTCACTGCTCCCAGAACCTCCCTCCCACACTCACTGCTCCCAGAACCTCCTTCCCACTCACTGCTCAGCCCCCTCAATCTGACTCAGTCCCCCCTTGATTGGAAGAGCTCTGCCCAGGCCACGGAGGATGAATTCACCCTCCACCCACAAGTACGTTCTTGGTTCTCATCTTAGCCGTTCCTGGTCCCAGCCCCACTCCTGGCTCTCCTCCCATCCCTCTGATTGTTCCTCCTCAGTGTCCCTCAAGGCTCAATTCCTGGGCCCCCTTTTCTTCTCTCGCTGTGAGGTTATCCTGAATCCTAAATCCAGCTAACATCTCTCCTGAGCTCACTCATCGTCTAGTGGACGTCTCTACCTGCACGTAACTAGTCCAAAATGGACCCCATTGCTTCCCTCTCCTCCCCCACCTCTTTCCTGAACTTGCCTCTTCCTCTTTAGGCCATTGAGACCCTAGTCAGTGGGGTCCACGACTCTTCCCTGTTCCTCACCCATCTCTGAAGTCTCCAAGGCTCATCCTGCTCCCCAAATGTCTCCCATTTCTGCCTCCTTGTCTGTACTCACGTGAGTCCTCTCCTGGGCTGCTCTCGTGACCGCTTTCCTTGTTTCTGGTCTCCCCCTCTTCCATGCATTCTCCACATCGCTCTCCACATATTTCAGGCAGAAGTCGAATCCAGGTTTCTTATGACTGGAGGCTCCATTAAAACAAGTTGCTATTTCAATGTACCTGTTAGAGGACTTTATTTTAGAATTTTCACTCTTAAATACACAATTTTTACTCTATAAAGTATAATTCAGGGCCTGCTATTTGGTGCAGTGGATAGAGCACCAGCCCTGGAAGACCTGAGTTCAAATCTGGTCTCAGACACAACATGTCCTGGCTGTGTGACCCTGGGCAAGTCACTTAACCCCAATTGCCTCAGAAAGGAAAAACAAAACAAAAAAAGTAGAGTTCCCTATATGGAGTGGGTGTTTAACAAATGTTTGTGGAATGGATCGTTGATTTGTGTGTGTGTGTGTGTGTGTGTGTGTGTGTGTGTGTGTGTGTTATCAGCCCAGCCATTCCACTGGAATGAGGGAAATTCCAGGGAGCCAACTCCCTCTCGCAATGCAAATCAGCACTTGTGGATTTTGCAGGCTCCGAGAACCGCCTGGAGGTTCAGGTTCCAGAGGCAGAGTGACTTTTTGTGGAGAGCTGGGAAGGGACAGGGACAGGATTCCCACTCCAAGGCTGCTTCTCCCACCACCAGCCGAGCAAGCTTCCTCTCATTTATTTGGTTGCTGCTGACCTACAGACACAGCTTTGCCCAGGAGAATACAAGCTCCCTGAGGACTGGGAATTTTTTTTTGGCTCAGTAACCCCAGTATAGAAGGCTCAGCCAATAGAGTTAGAGCTCTAGGCCTGGAATCACGAAGATGCGAGTTCAAATTCAGCCTCAGACACTTACTAGCGAGTCACTTAATTTCTAGAGAAGGAAATGGCAAACCAGTCCAGTAACTTTGCCAAGAAAACCCCATGGATAGGATGCTCCATGAACTGAACTGCAACTGGGCGGCAACAAATCCCCGGAGTAGGACAGTGAGTGTTGTAGTGGACAGGCTACGTCCTTGTTGCCGACTCCGGCCTTGCCCCCGGAAATCCCCACGTGTACTCTGTGACCCTGGGCAGGCTCTTTAGGCTGCATTGATTGGGCGAGTTTCCCATCCCTGGAGTTTTGAACCCTAATAAAAGCAGAGCTACAGGTCCTATTCCTAGTGTTTGGCAGAGCAGCCGGCCCATAAGTGAATAGACTTTGATTGAACGGGCTCCGCTCACTCCTTGCCTACCCAGCCTGGCCGCAGAACTCCTGGGCAGGTGGCGATCTGTCCAGCGGGTCTGGCCCAGTGCCGTCGGCCTTTTCTAACCCTGGGGCAGCTCGGAACGGGGAGAGCCCCGGCCCCCGTGGAGCAATCCTGGGCAAGAGGGCCCAGCCTCCGGGGGACTGCTGCAGCTGATTACAAGGGCTGCTCAGAGGCCCTGCCTGCCAGCAGCTGTTCCCGGAGGACTCCCAGCTGCTGGGGGGAGGAGGGAGAAGCTGAAGTGCTTTGGGGAGGGGGGGGACGACCAGCATGTGATCCAATGACTGGAAGCTTTTATTAGCACTCTCCAGGCCTTCATTCATTTGCTGCCATGGAGACCAAGAGGCCACTCACTGGGTTAGGGTGGGAGGGGTCAGAGGACCTCAGGGGAGGATCTCAAAATCTGGAGAGACCCCAGACTAGCGAGTAACCTTCAACGTCTCTGCTCTCCAAGGCCGGGAAAGACATCATCTCACCGGCAGCAGACCCTCCAGTCTTGGACAGCCCTGGACATTTAGCCTAATTCTACCTCTCTGTTTTCTACCCATGATTCCTAGGGGTGCCCTTCAAGCAGAGCCAAGCCAAGCCATCCTCCCAGCCAGCCTTGCCAATGCTTGAAGATCCTTTCGGCTCCCCTACATCCTTCCTCGCCAGACCGACAATTCCGGCCTCTTTTAGCTTCAGATGTGGGATCTCCCGGGCCCTTATCCCGAGGCCCTTCCGGATTCCCAGCAGCACACTCCCCAATACCTACCAAGATTGTGACCCCCAGAGCTAAACACCTTCTTCAGTCAAGGAATGACTGACCGGGCAGGCCAGAAGACAGCCTCCCTGGTGTGGGATGCTAGGGTCACTAGGCTGGGGTGCCAAGGATGGCCTCAGCGGAACCTGCGGACCACTCAGAATCCCAGCTCGTTTTCACATGAACTTCACCATCTTGGCCCCGTGACATTGATTTGTTTAGGCCTGGGTAGAAGACTTTACATATAGCTTTTAATTCCCTCTCATTCTATTTAGGGGATCTTTCTAACTTGTGAAAAGCTTTGGGGGGCTTTGTCTATTGTCCACCGTCCTAGCAATCCCTCCTGGACTTTCTGAATCCCTCTTCCTGCCTCTAGTGAATATCTCCAAGATATCCTAGAGATATCTTATTTGAACATGGTCCATCTTATCTCCCTAATTAGGCTAGAAGCTCCTTGAGGGCAGGGACTTTGACTTTTCTTTATCTCTTCAGTATTTGGCAAATTGGAGGTGCTTAGTAGGAATGAATGGCTGATTGCTTTACAAGTCTTTGATAAAACTGTATCAACAACGGGAGAGACCCCCGAGTCTCTCCACTAGTGACCTCCCTACAAGACATTGACCCATTCAAGATCACTCTTTGGGTCACGTCATTTAATCAGTCCTGAATCCACCCAAATGTATGGTCATGTCAACATGCTGGGGCCTCTCTCTAGGGCCCCGAAGGATTCTAAATCTGTGACGTTATTTCTTATTTGCATAACTTTCTTTATACTTCTATTTATTTTATTTTGTGCATTAAAATCAGCCCCCAGACTACCAAAGGACTCCGGAGACCCAAAAGGTCGGGAACCTTTGCGCTAGATGCCTTGACATTGGATCCCAATGGAGACTCTAAGGTCTTCCTCATGCTCACTCCGTAACTGGTCCATGTTCTTCTCTGGTGATATCTTCTCTGGTCCCAGTCTTGATCCGTAAGATTCCGAAGCCTTTCCCATCCCCTACATATCCCTCCCTTGCCTTTTCTGGAAATCCCACGGAGTTTTCATTTCTAGGAGTTTGGAGATCCCATCATTCGCAGGCATATTGCATTGCTGGAAGAATATTGACGTTCAAAATATGGTCGGTGGTTCCGGGAGAAGCTTAGGGCCATCGAAAGCACTGAATAATTTCCCAGAGGCAATCCAGCCCAGTCTCCTCCTCCTGTTCAATTCTGGACCCAGCTCATCATTCATCAGAAATGTCTAAACAAGACCCGTGCGATAGCTGTATGCATTCCCACACAGTCTGATCAATAGGCATTTTTCATTCACTTGGTTTGCCTCTTGTGTGAATATTGTTATTTTTCAGTCGGCCCCATTTAGGATTTTCTTGGCCAAGACACTGGAGTAACTTGCCGTTTCCTTTTCCAGGTCATCAGATGAGGAAACCGAGACAAACAAGATGAATTGACCAGTCCAGGGTCCCACAGCTAGTATGTCTGAGGCTGGATTGGAACCCTTTGGTACAAGTCTTCCCGATTCCAAGCCCCAGTGCCCTATCCACCGGGCCATCTCTTTTGAGTAAATTCAGAGCTCGATTTGGGGATTGTGCAGTGTTTCAGGACTGGATACAATCGGCACATCATCCACAAATAGGAACTCTGGGAGGACCTTCCTCCTCGGTTGGACCCTCACTGAGCGTCCTCATGACGATGGCCCATGGCCCACACCTTTGGTGAGCATCTGTCTGCATTTTATGCCTCATTGAACTTTCATGTGAAAAAAATCATCAAAGTTATCCCTACGATTACATCTCTTTGCTCAGAGCAAGAGTATTTATGAAAGAGAAAGAGCAGGGCACACGTTAAAAGTCAAGGTACAGAAAGGGAAAGACCCAAACATCTTGGGTAACTCATCCAAGAGAGGATTCTGGGCCTGGTAGGAAATCATATGAAGAAATGTAAAGAGAAAGAACATTAAAGCCCTAAAGTACCAGAAGCGTGAGTTTTCTTAGGCATTTTATTTTTATTTATTATTAGACATTTGATTTGTATTTATTATTACCTCATTATCAATGTTCTCTAAGTCTGTGTCCTCTCTTCCCCTTGATTCTGTATATATTTCTAGGACAGTGTACCCAAGGTTTATGAGGAAGGGGATGTTTGATAGGTGCTGTTTTTACTACGCCATGTTCACAAACGCCCTTGCTTTGAGCTTTGTGTCTACTGGCTGACTATTAAAGAGAAGCTCTTCGGTAGGGGCTCACAACCTATAGTTTTAGGAAATGGGCTTCACAAAGTCCCTAGAACCATAAGTTTTGGTCACTTCCCTGGGAATCCAAATCACAGCCAAGCTGGGAGTGCTGACTTAGGAAAGTCGCTCCTGGAAGTGGGCCGCACTCATGCCGATTTCTTGTTGCTTCTATTTTGCTGGTACACTGAACACCATTTCTTTCACGGCACAAATTGCGCCGAAATCTGGTAGAGTTTAGAAATGATGGTATTTATCCGTGAATGTTTTGTAAATAAAAAGCTATAAAAAAAAAAAAAAAGAAAAGAAAAGAAAAAGAAATGATGGGAGCTTTGGGGCAGCTTCTTGTCGTCTCTCCCTATTGCCTAAGGAGGATGGAACTCCCAGTAGCCTGGCATTTGAGGCCCTTTACAGGCCGGTTTTGACTTCTAACCATCTCACAGCCTGTCCCTTCACAGATTCTGTGCCTTTCAAACTCAGTTACTCATTCTTCTCTCAACAGAGCCCATGTTTTCCCATTCTCATATCTAGGCCTAGGACGCCACCCTCACCCCTCTTTGTTTGGAATCCTATTCATCCTTAGGAGACAAGATAAAATGCTACCTCATCCGTGAAGACTTCCCTGATTTCACCCTCCCCATCCCCAAAGAACCAGGCTAGCACCCTTTTTTTTAAATTTGAAATATAAATTTCTTCAACATTATTTCTAGCTTGATTTTCTTTTTTATTAATATTATTATAGCTTTTTATTTACAAGTTATATGCAAGGATAATTTTACAGCATGGACAATTGCCAAATCTTTTGTTCCAATTTTCCCCTCCTTCCCCTCACCCTCTCCCTCAGATGGCAGACTGACCAATACATGTTAAATATGTTAAAGTATAAATTAAATATAAAATAAGTATACATGTCCAAACAGTTATTTTGAATCGGACTCTGAAATAGTATACAATTACAGGCTAGCACCCTTTCAAGGAGGTTTTCATTGCACCTTGCTGTGTGACCATGAGATAAGGCCTTGGCTTCTCTGAATCTCCATTTGCTCATCTATAAAATGGGAGAGTTGGATTATGTGACTGCGGGGCTCCCTGCCAACTCTCAATCTCTGATTCTATTCTCTCTCGCTCCTTCTGGAGGATTTCAGCTCATCCCTGTTGAAATCTCCTTGAATCTTGTTTCTGTCGTTGGTGTATCGGCCATTTCTCCCATTTCCTCTCATTCACAAATTTGAAAAGGCGTCTTCTTCTGAATTACTGGCAATGGGAAACATTGAGCAGGACGGGCCGGGAGATCCCAGGGATCTTCAGGGGCAGCTAGCCCAGCTCCCTCAGTCTATAGACGAGGAAAGAGAGACCGGGAGAGGCGACTCGGGGCCCACGTGAGTGGGCAGCACAACCAAGTCCTCTGGTAGCAAATCCAGAGCTCTTCATGTGTTTCCTAGGAAAATGGGGCCGTAAACTCTCCTTCAGGCACTGGACCGGTGGGAGGAAATGGAAACAATGAAAGGCAAGAGAAGGTTGTTTTTAAAAAAAGAAAAACTTCCATGACTGCGGACACAGGAAGCTTCTGTGACGAAGGGAGAGGCTGCCAACTCAGAGAATCCTAAAATGGGACCATGGGGCCCAGAGCCGGGTTTCCTTTCGAGCTTTGGAAGGGCACACGAAACTTGTTGCTGTTCAGTCATGTCTAATCCTCCAAAACCCATTTGGGGTTTTCTTAGCAGAAATGTTGGAGTGCTTTGCCATGACCTTCTCCAGCTCATTTTACAGAGGAGGAAACTGAGGCACACGGGGTTAAATGACTGGCTCAGAGTCACACAGCTAGTAAGTGTCTGAGGCAGGATTTGAACTCAGGAATTGTACCATCTACCTGCTCTTGGGCACAGAGAAAATGGGACCAAATTAACTAGTGGAAAGGATTTGGAGTTGGGGACCTGAATTCAAATCTAACCTCAGATGCTTACCAGCTCTATGACCTTAGGCAAGTCACTTAGTCTTGTTTGCCTCAGTTTCCTCAACTGTAAAACTAGCTGGGGAAGGACATGGCAAACCACTCTGGGAAGAAAACCCCAAATGGGGTCAGGAAGTCAGACAGGATGAAATAACTAAGTTCAAATCCTAGTGTTAGTGCTTGGGTGACCCCCACCCTCTGGGATTCAGTTTTCTCTCTTCAAATGAGGGAATTAAATCCAATGATCTCCAATGCTTCTATGGGAAGTCTCTTGGATTTCTTTCCTCCTTGTTCTCCCCCCCCCCCCATCCTCAATCAATTAGTAAGCACTTATTAGGCACCAAATACTGTGCTCATCCCCGGGGGTTTCACAACCCGCAATGAAGCCTGGCTTCAGGGAGCGTATGTTCTATCAGGGGAAATGGTGAGCGCCTAACAAGCAGCTAAAGCCGAGAGAGGAAACGACCCCAAGGGTGCTCTGGGATACGTGTGTCAGCTGCCGGCTATAACTGCAGTGGCTAAGCCAAGGGCAAGGATCCCAAATTTCCCTCAGGGCAAATGGCTCCGAGGCTGCCCGGCGGTGAGAGGAGGGCCGTGGGAGGCCCAAGCTGGGAGCTTGTCCGATTCTTTCCAATGAGGTGCAGACGGCTGTTGTTTCTACACTAGGAAGGTCTGCCAGTGCCCTCTGAAGTCGGCGCCCTGGGTGAAAGTCCCAGTGCCCTCTCCTGGTTACTCCTCTGGCTGCGGTTCTCAAACGAGGAGGCTCAGAGAGGCAGGACAAATTTTCCTCTCCCCCTCCCCCAGTCTGCTCATCCTTCGGGCTTCCCGATCTGCCAGGTCCCCGGTCCCGGGGCCGTCTCAGCGCTGGCCCGGCAAAGGCCAGGCAGAACCTGCCGCGGGTTCTCGCAGCCCACCCCAAGCTTCCTCTGTTTCCCCGGGCAGGACGTCGCCTGCCCGGCTTTTCAAGGTCTCAGTGTTCCAGGAAAAAACAAAAGACCTCCCCCGGAGGCCGAGCCAACTTTGTACCTCCTCTGGCCCGAAGCGAGGGCTGCAGGGGCTCACGAGGGAGAGGGCCGCCGCGTGAGGAATTCTGGGCCAGAGGAGGCCGCTCCAACCGCTGACGGCCGCTCGGCCTTAGCAGAGCCCCCGTTTGTCTCCGGGCCTCAGTTTCCCCCTTGGGCGAGAAACGTTCCCCGAGTCTTTTCTAGTTTGAAATCTAGGCGGCTCCGTTCCGCCTGAGCCTCGCTTTCCTCCTCCGAGAGGGGCTGGACCCGAGTCTCCCCAGAGCCCTTTTCAGCGACGGCCTGGGCCGGCCGGCACCGCAGAGCCCAAGGAAAGTCCTGGGGGGAGGGGGAGCCTTCAATGGCACCGAGGGGGGCGGGAGGCGGGAGGGCATTTCCATTTCAAAGGGCTCTCTTTGACTAACAAAGCAGAAGCTCCCTCCGCGGTCGCGGCCGGCGGGGTGGGGGAGAGCGCGCTGCCGCTTCTTCCTCTCCCTCAGCCGAGTTAGGGCCCCGGGGCTGGCCCTGCCCACTGGCCCGGCCGGTCTGAGGGGAGCGGGCCGCGCTCCAGGCCAGCGCTGGGTGGGGGTGGGCCTAATTACTCATAACTGGAGTGGCCTGATGGGGCTGGCGCCTGGGCAGCAGCGCGCGCGCGCGCACACACGCGCTCACGCACACAGGCGCGCGCGTACTCACACGCACACATACACACCTGGCAGCCAGGGCCGGCACACGCTCACAGCCATGACAACTGGAGCCCTCTATCCTCATGCTGGGAAATTGCACCAGGTCCCACACGCGCACAAGGCGCGCGGCCGCGCTCGCACACACGCGCACACACACACCTGGCAACCAGGGCTGGCACACGCTCATAGCCGTGACAACTGGAGCCCTCTGTCCTCATGCTGGGAAATTGCACCGAGTCTCACACACACACACACACACACACACACACACACCCATAAATGGCAAGGAAGGCACAGCCAAAGCCCAGAGCCGAGTCGGAGCCGGGCGGACAGAATGGGCGCCGGGGTCGGCTCACGCGCACACGGGCACGCACGCGGGCGCCCAGACCGGCGGCGAGCGGGGGCAGTAGCCCGGGGAAGGAAGCCGGGGGGGGGGGGAGCGCTGGGGGGCGCCGGAAGGACAGAAAGCCCCTCTGCGGGGAGAGGCCCGGCCTAGAGGCTGTCCCCGGTGCTGATCCCCAGGCCGGGCACGTCGGTGCCCCCAGCGAGGAGGGGTCGGGCCCCGCAGCCCCAGCCTCAGTTCCCGTGACCTGGCGGGCCTCCTTTCCCCCGCAGCAGACAGACGCTAATGCGCCCTCAGTCCCTCCTTCCTAGGCTGGGGGGGAGGGGGGAGGAGAGAGAACGAATCTAAAAGGCTGGGCGGACTTCCCACAGCTCCAGAGCTGCCTGGTTTTATTACGAAGGAGTAGGGGACCGCCAGCGGTTATTACAAAGGAGGAAACTGAGGCCCTGGGGAGGGCCAGTTTCCTTTCCAACTCGAGCCCGTTCCTCCGAACGGGCTTCCCGGGTCTCGAGCCGACAACTGGGCAGGAACAGGGCTCCCCGCCTGGCAGAGGCTCCTGGGTCAGGAGCCCAACCCCCTTGTTTTTACCTCGGGGTTAGTGGAGGAATAAGAGACGGAGAGGCCGGCTCTAACCCCCTCGGGGGCCAACTGCGGGGCCGAATTTGAACTCGGGTTCTCTCCGCTGACCCCACGGCGGCGCGATGCCGCCTCACTGCCCCGGAGCCTCTCCCAGCTTCGTTTAGCGCCGATAGATTAATTATGCTCCAGGCTTCGGTCTGGGAAGGAAGCCTCGGGCCTTCTGTGGACTGAATGGGCGCAGTTCGGACTCCGGGTCTCTTTTTCCTAAGGTAGATGTTGTGGGTAATAAAATCGATTCACTTAGTGAATCCGTAGCGTTTTCTTTGTTTTCTTTTAGCTATTTTATAATTACATTATTTATATAATTATATAGTTATTTTTTAAAATAGATTTTAATGATATACACACTTCTCATATATTTCCTCAGTCAAGGGATTCCAACCCAATTTAACAAGCACTTATTAAACACCTACTGTTTGCCTGGTATTATGCTAAGGGCTGGTGATAGAGAGGAAAAAAAAAGAAATGTTTCTGTCCTCGGGGAGTTTATGTTTTTTAGTGGGGGGAGGGGAAAGGAAGGGCAACAGGTGCACGTTTAAGTAAACACAGTCATTTCCGGAAGGGGGGGTGTGGGGCCCCTCCAGCAGGAGGAGATGGTCCTTGAGACCGAAGCTAGGAATTCTAAGAGGTGAGAGAGCGATCCAGACCGGTGGACAATGAAATAATTAAGCATTTATTAATCACCTACTGAGTGCCACACCCTGTGCTGGGCCCCGGGGATACAAAGAAATGGCTTTTATGGGGAACGGCTATCCACTAGTTTAACCGCAGGAGCCAGCCAGTGGAATAAGACCGGAGAGGCAGATGGGAGCCAGACCACTGGAAGGCATTGAATGCCAGGCCGAGGAGTGGGCATTTCAAAGAGGCATTGATTATTAAGTAGGGGACCTGTGGAGTTGGAAGCTGCTGCACCGCTGGGGGAAAGAGCCCCCAGTCTAGAATCAGGCAACATCGATTTAAAAATCGGTTTAAATCCTGCCTGCCATTCGCCCCTGTGTCACCTGGGACACATGGTATTCCCCTGCGGGGCCTGGCAGGGCCAAGTACTCACTGCCCAGAAATGTCTCTTGCAGCGTCAGAGCTCTGCCCTGAGGTCTGGGGAGGTGAGACAGCCAAAGAGGGGAGAGGCCGGATGGCTCAAGAGTTGGTGCCCTTAGCTCCCGGCCAGATTGCCTGCTGGGGGAGAACCTGCAGACACTGGCCAATCCAGGTGAGAGCCCCCTCCCCCAATCCAAAATCCCTCTAGTTACAACCCGAGATGGCCTTCCCCATTGCCAAACGGCTGGATTACTCCAGAAGGAAGAACCACCAATGCATGGTCTCTAACTTCTGCTCCTAATCCCGGGGAGTAGGATTTACTTCAGGGGTTCCAGCTCCATCTTTTGCACCATATTCCCAGAGTGCAATGCCTGGCAAACAGCAGGCGCTTAATAAGTACTTGTTGAAGTGGCCTGCCCTTGATTGTTCCATTCTACCATTGGCCCCCAGCTGATTGCTTCTAATTTTCAAATCCAGGCTCCCCAGACCCACTATTAAGCTGGGGAACAAGGGGACGGATTCTCGAGCTAGAGTGAGAAAGGATCTGCAGGACCCCTCCCCTAACTCTCATTATAGGGAGCAGGGAGAGGGCCGGGGAGATTCAGTGACTTGCCCAAGAGGGTCCCGAGACCAAGCGCTCTTTCCCCACTGCTGTTCAGGAGGGCGGTTCCTGGCACACGCACTCGAGGACTTCTCTCCCGGTGTGGGAGCAAAGAGCCGAGACTTCTGCCTGCCTTCCCCACGCGGGAGGGAGGCAGGATGGGGCCCCTGGCCCAGGAAGGAGCCACGGAGGGGATCCGGGGCCTGTCGTCACATCCAGAAGCAGAGGCTCCTGCAGTGTCCTTGCTGGCCTAAGGGGGGCCCATGTCGGAGCCAGGACTTGAGCCACTCCATTGTCCACTTGCCAGCTGGGGGATTTCAGCCCTTTCTGGACTTAGCTGGGGGTGGGGGTGGGGCAGGATTTCGGGATCTCAATGGGGAGGGACGGTCAGGGGAAGTCCCTCCCCCCAGATACTGAACACGGTGATCACAACTTCACTGGCTTTCCAAATGAGCCACCATCAGTTCTATGGCCTCATTCACTTCCTCCCTACCCAGACCAAACACCGGAGCCCGATCCCGGGTCCTCCCAACTCCAGTTGGAGCGGAAGCTTCTGGAGGGCAGGGACGACTCTGCTCTTGCACTGGGACCCCCAGATCCGGGCCTGCCCGACCCCAATTCATTGCTTAGTAAATGTCTGTGAACTGCTCAGCGAGGGACTTGTTTTTCAATTCAATCCAGTTTGAGGCAGAGGCAGGTGGTGCTGGGGAAGGATGGGCCTGGAGTCCCGGAGGCCTGTTCCCACTGGGGTAGTCTTGCTTTCCTCCCTTCCATGACCTCTGTGGTCTCTTCCAGCTTGAGTCTCTGCTCACATAAACTTTATTTTTTTATTATGGCTTTTTATTGACAGAACATATGCATGGGCAATTTTTCAACATTGACCCTCCATCACTTCTGTTCCAATTTCCCCCTCCTTCCCCCCCCCCCAAGGCAGGCAGTCCCATACATGTTAGACCACATGAGATTTAGCATGATGGAGAGGCGGGGAGGCCTGGGGTCAGATGACCTTGAACAGCTCCCAACTCCCAGTCTTCCCCTCCATGAAGGGAGTGGGGTTGGACCCGCCGGGCTTATTGCTCTAAATCTGTGATCTGAGATACCCGAGCTGCTGTTCTGGAGTTCTTGGAACCCTTTCGCGATGGCCCGGCTTCTAGTTCCCTCCCCGCATCCCAGGATTCCCTGCACATGTTCCCGCAGCCTGTTCACTCATTTCAGACTCCGTCCAGCAAAAGGAAGGTTCCCTCGGGTGAAAGGGTCCCTTGGGCTTTTTAACCAGGACCCGACATAAGCATCGGCTACACCGGCTTTGTGGGCGCTGGCCACCAAGGGACTTAGGGGGACTGCTTTCCCTCTCGGGGAAAAAGAGAAACGGACCTGGGTTCAAGTGCCAGCTGAGACACCTGGGGATCCCTGGGGGAGACCCGTTTTCTCCGCTGTAAAAGTTACCCTGCAAAGTCCCCACTTCTCAGGTTGTTGTAAAGAGCTGGCTCGGGCTATGGAAGCGCAGATGAGCCTTTTTTTTTTTTTTTTTTCCAGGAAAGCGTCTTTTCATACAAAAGAATCCCGGCAAGACAGAGGCGGCCATCAGAGAATGGGCCAGCCATGTAAGGGGCCTAGATTGGAACATAAGGAGCAGTCCTCTGCTGAGTTAGGGCCCCCCGGGCAGGAGAGGCTTTGCACCCGCAGTCTGGGAAAGGAGGACCAAAGGCGGGGAGCTAGTGGATCAGGGATCCACGCCAGGGGGCTGCGAGGGCCGCTGGTTCAACCACCCCCCTCGTCTTACAGAGGGGGAAACTGAGGCCCAGGGAGGCGGGCCACTGGTCCCACTACAAAGAATAAGGGGGCAGCAGAGGGGAGGTAAGGCCCGGCTCCCTTCCCACCCCGGTCTGATCTTCTCGAGATCTGCCTCCGAGCCTGTTCCAAGCTAACCTGCGAACCGGACCCAGGAGGGCTTGGGGGAGGGGCGGGGGTGTCCGAGGAGCGCCCAGGAAGATGCGGTGGTCTGACGGCTGGGCCGGGCGGAGCCCCGCTTCGGCCGAGCGTTGGGATTAGGAAAGGGGCGCCGGGTCTGGGGCCGGCGTCCGCCTCCCACCCCATCCTCTCCCAGCCGCATAAAGGGGGCCCCAGTGTTGGCCAACAAGCCGGGGGAGGGGGGAGGGGGGGGTCGGCGGCAGGCGGCAGAGGTCCCGGGCTGGCAGGAGCTCCACCTCCAGGCTCGGCTCCACCCTCCCCCCTCATTCAAGGACTGGAATAAAGGGAACGGGCAGCGGGAGGTGGCGCAGGAAAACAAAGCTTTCCGACTGGGGCCTCCTAATTACCCCGGGAGCGGGCGGCGGCGGCGCTGCAGTCCCAAACAGGGAGGGGGGGGCGCCGGCGTGAGGGCGTCCCATCCAGGGAGGGGGGGCCGCCGGCGTGAGGGCTGTCCCATATGGGGGGGCGCCGGCGTGAGGGCTGTCCCATATGGGGGGGCGCCGGCGTGAGGGCGTCCCATCCAGGGAGGGGGGCCGCCCGCGTGAGGGCTGTCCCATATGGGGGGGCGCCGGCGTGAGGGCGTCCCATCCAGGGAGGGGGGCCGGAGAGAATTCCTGCTTGCCCAAGGGTCTGAGGAAAAGCCTCTGCACACGGAGGGTCAGGTTTCTAGGGGTCCATTTTGGGGAGGAGTGTGACACATTCGTAGCGGGACCCCGAGGTCACAGAAACCAATCTTATTGAGCAAAGGACGAAACCGAACTTCTAGGGAAGGAGGTGATACGTCAGAAGCAGGTTTCGAATCCAGATCCTCGAACAACAGCGAGGGGGGTGGGGGGAGCAGGTCCCTGGCCCTTAAGCCTCTGTACGCCGCCCCAGTACGATGAATAGAACTCAGGGAGCGAGGGCGACCTGGCAAAGGGGAGGCGGGCGAGGGAGCACGGAAAGAGCCCCGGACTCAGCCACCCTTGTGCCCCTCCCCCCCTCCCGCTCTGTTTTCTGGAGCTGTATTCCCACCTCCTTCCCAACCTGACCCAGGGAAAATGGGGAGAAGATCGGAGCAGCCTTCGGGGGCTACTGTGGAAGGGGAGGGGGGAAAGGACAAAGAGAACCAGGGGGAGAAAGGGGAAAGAGACACAGAGGGGGAGAGAGGGAGAAAAGAGAGGCGGGAGAGCCAGAGAAACAGAGAGGCGGGAGAGAGTGAGAGGGAGGCAGAAAGAGACAAGAGAAAGAGAGAGGGGGAGGGAGGGGAGAAGGAAAGGGAAGAGAGGCGGGAAGAAAGAGAGGGAGGGAGGAAGAAAGAACCAGACGGAAGAGAAAGAGACAGAAGGGGAGAGAGGAGACAGGGAGAGGGTGGGGAGAACGGGAGAAAGAGAGGAGAGAAGAGGGAGGAAGAGACAGGCAGAAGGAAGGGGGAGGGAAAAAGTCACAGAAGGGAGAGAGGAGAGGAGAGTGGAGAGGAAGAAAAAAAGAAGGGGAAGGAGAGCGAGGGTGAAGAGAGAGAGAGAAAGGAAAAAGAGGAGAGGAGGAGGGAGGGAGGGAAAAAGAGAAAGAGACAGACCCAGAGAGAAAGGGAAGAGGGAGAGACAAAGAGACCCAGAGGAGAGACAGCCCTCCCCTTTTCGGCTCCCGCGGGTTGTTCTCCGCCCCTCCCCGCGCCGGTCTTCCGCGCCCCCCACCCTAATCTCATCTATTTCCCGCGCTTAGAGTCCCCCCACCCCACCCCCAACCTTGTTGCTGGGGAAAGAAGTCCGTGGCGGGGTTGCCTCCCGTGGGTGTGGAGCCCTGCCTCTTTCCTCTTTCCCCGCACCTGCCGAAAGAGGACTAACGGGTCTCGTGGGTGCCCGCGTGTGTGTGACAGGACCGAGGGGGTGCCCCGATTGATTGGGTGGGCTGGTCCTCGAGTGGGACCCCTTCCGTGGCTGCCGTGGGAGAGTTGCTATTTGGGTCTGTGCGCAGCTCCACACGTCCGGTGGGTCTGGACTGTGCCCGAGTGGCACACGCACTAGCAGCGTGTCTGTGCACCCGGGTACACTCGTGGGTGCTCGGATTAGGTGTGTGCACACCAGAGAGTAAACGCTCTAGCGTGGGCACCATCTTATCCCTGTGTGCGTGGGGAAGGAGGCGACTTCTCCTCTGGCTTCTGGGGCGGGGAGTTTTCCCTCAGTTTCCACCTTTCTCCCAAGATGTTTACCAGCGCGTTCCTGAGAGGGAAAGTCCCGTTCCCCAAGGGGCCTCAGCGGCCAATGTGCGTGCCCGGCCGGGCGTGGGCTGGGGCTTTGTGTTTGTACGTGGGGGGTAAGTGGGGGTTTGTACGTGTCGAGTGGGGGACGCCTTGGACTAGAATAGCCCCTCTCCTCCGTGTGCACGTGGCGTGGGAGGTGAGGCGAGTTAAAGTGAGGTTACAAGGTTCGAGCCCCAAATGAAATGTGCAGGAGATGACCGCTCCGTGGCCCCATCAGGGCCACTGGAATAATTACTAGTAATCACCCTCATTGCAACGGTCATTAGGGTTACTAGGAGAACACTGGGGGTGAAACACGCCACTCTCGCCATCACGGATCGTTCACTTTCGACCCCTTCCTCCGGCTAGCTCCAGTTTCCGAGTCTTCCTTATTACCAGTTCATGGCCCATGTCTGATGGACATCACAACTAGCCAATTCTAGGGCGCAAAGCGTCAACTCTGTGTTCGCCCGCCAACCTGAACCAATAGATACGGATATCGCAAAAGTCCCGCCTTCCGCGTCGGGCGCCCCCTTCTGGCCGCTTGGGCCGGACCGGCTCGATCGCCATCTTGGATGTGGCATGAATTCCTCTCTGTCTAAGCCTTTGGGAGACCTCGGGACTCCGCCCCGAACCCCGGCCATGGCCCCGATCCTGTCGAGCGGTCTAGGATCCGAGGCGTTCACCTGCTTGGCAAGATCTCGGTACCCCAGGTGGCCTGAGGTCGAAAAGCGCTCGATAACCCAGCTGCCGCCATATTGGGAGTGGCGTCTTCCCGGCTCTCTTCGGCGCCCCCACCACCACCCCCCCGCGTTCGTGGCCGTGGCCGTGACCGTGGGTGTGGGGTCTCTTTAATACAGTCCTCTCAAATTCTATTTCTACAGAGGGGGCTGCCCCTCAAATTCTCGCCCCTCCTACTCGAAGCGGACAAGGGCTTATGAAAATAGGACTAATTAATGTGATAATTACTCATTAGCAAGGAGGCAGCCCCGGAACCAACCTTGGTGGGAAGGGGGAATGGAGAATTAATAAGCCCACGGAGATTGATAGGGGCTCGAGCGTGGAGGGGGCACACGATGGATCCAGACGGGAGTGGGAGTGGGTAAAAGACTCGGGCAGACCCGTCAGCCCCGGTGGGCTCGGTTAGGTCCAGGGTGCTCCAGAGTTTGGGGGGAGGGGCGTGAGAGCCTCTGTTCTCTTGGGCACCCACCCATCGGTGGGATGCACTCAATCTCCTTTGGGGAGGAGTGGCGTGATTACCCCAGCAATTGTCAGCACGAGTGGGCATAAAATCTTAAGTGTGGGTGCTCTGGGACCTTCGTGGGGCCAGAGCTCGGGGAAGGGTCTGGGGGCGGCGCGTTGGAGTATGCCCCAGTGCCCTCTGATGGTGGATGCCCTGCCTCTGCGTGCACTCCTGAGCCTGTGCCCTATAGGACCCGAGGGGAGCTACTTCCCTCCCCCACTCTGTGCTTCAGTCCTCCCCACTCAAAGATGCTTTCTCTCCAAGCCAGCCTCCCTCTTTCTATTCCTCTTTCTTGCTTTTTTCCTCCCCTTTCCTGACTCTCCTCTCTCCTCCCGCTCCCCTCTCTCTTTTCTAATCCCGCTAACTTTCCCTTTTCCTTTCTCTCCCACTCTTTCCCTCCCTCTCTCCCTCCTCCCCTCGGTCCTCCCCCTTCTTGCTCTCTTCTTCCCTTCTCCCTCACTGCTCTCCTCTCCTCCTCTCCCTCCTCTCCTCCCCCTCCTACTCTCTCCTCTCTTCCCCCCTCCCAGCTCCATCCCTCCTCCCCTCCCTCCTCTCTCCTTTTTCCTCTCTCCTCCCTCCCTGCTGTCTCCCTCCTTTCCCTCTCTTTTCTTCCCCTCCCCCTTCCTTCTTTCTCCCTCTCCCCCTCTCCCTCCTCTCTTCCCTCTCTTCTCCCTCCCTTGCCCTATTTCCCTCTCCCTCCTCCCTCTCCTCCTCCTCCTCCTTTCCCGCCCCTCCTCCTCCTTCTTTCCCCCTCCCCCCTCCCCCCCAGAGGCAGGAGCAGTTTTACCGCGTTTTGCCTTTCAGGGGCAGCAGTTAGAGCAAAACAGAGGAGGCAGACACCGCGCATGCGTCCCCTTCCCACCCCCACCCCCCCGGCCCCCCTCCGGCGTAACTCGAATCTCGAATGACAGAGCTGGGAGCGGCTGCGCCCGCACTGGCCGAGGAGCGGTACTGCCGCTTTAAGCACGCTCGCCCATTGTTCGAGCCCGAGCCAATGGCGGAGCGCACGCTCCCCGGGATCGACCAATGGGGCCGGGGCAGAGGAGGCCTCGCCCCGCCCACTCCTCTATATTAAGGGCCTGGCGCCGCGTGAGTCCCCCACTGGCTGCTCTCAAAAGCCATCTTTGCATTGTTCTCGGGCCCCGCGCGCCGGGCATCTCTCCCGCTGCCGCCGCCACTGCCGTCCTCGCCTCATCCCGGCCCCGCTCCGGCTCCGCGCTCCGGCGGCGTGCTTGTGTGTGGGCTGCTTCTCGCGCGTGGGCTCCTCCGGCCCCCTGCGTCCCCGGCCCGCCCGGCCCCTCGAGCATCCTCGCGCCTCTGGCAGCTGCCCCCGCCCCGCCATGTCCGACACCGCCGTGGACACGAGCTCCGAGATCTCCACCAAGGTAAGCACTCCCGCGTGGGTCCGTGTGGATGCGCGGCCCTTTGTCTGGCCGAGCCATGCCCTGCCGGGCGGCGCGAGCGCCGGGTTCCGTGGGGAGCGTGTGCTCCGCCCCCGCGCGGCGCGCCCGGGGGGGAGAGGGCGGCCCACGGGGTTCGGTGAGATCCGCGGAGGGGGTGTCGGTGGCCCTGCCGGCCGAGCGACAGAGGGGACGCTGTCCCGCACTTCTCCTTTGTTCCGTGGGCGCCCACCCGGTGCGCGGGGGAGCGAAGGGAGGGGGCGTCGGAGTCCCCGGGGAAGGCTTGGGGGACAGCTGGGCCCCCGAGGGGCTGCCGGCCCTGGGGGGAGGGGCGGGGTGGGGCGGGGAGACCCACGCGGGCGAGAAAATGTAAGTGCGCGGGGCAACCTCCCGCGTCTGGGTGACGGGAGTATACAAAACTCCCGACGGCGCGGGGTACGGTCCCGGGTGGAGGTCCGGCCCACGCTTGCTGTCTCTCGCAGCGCCGGCGTCCACGCGCGGGTGGCCTTGGCCATCACCTTGACGTCTCCTTAGCCCGCGGCGCCCCCATTCTAGGGCACACTTCTCAGTCTGGAGATGCGCACCGGTCTTGGTTGTTGGTGGGCGCGCGGGGGTTTTGACCGGGCCCACGCGCGCCCCCCTGGCCCGAGACTGGGCGGGAGCCTGGACGGCTCCTCCCGCGGGAGGGGGTGGGCGGCTTTGTTTGCTTGAGAGCGCGACCAGCTGCCGGGGAGAGAGGGGGTACCTGGGACCGAGCTCGTGGTCGTGGGAGGGACCTTGGTGACATGCGATCCCCCGGGAGCCCGGCCCCGGTAGAGCGGGGCCGCGGTGTGGCGTGGGAGCGCCCAGTCTGGAGCGGGAGTGCCTAAGATTGATGACTCCTCACGGGGCGGGAAGAGGGCTGCCTTTGAGGGGGCCAGACGGGTTCCTGGGACTTGAAGGTGCTTCCCGAGGGGGTAGTTGATGACGTGGGCGACCTGAAAGGGCTTCCTGCATTTGGGGGTAGCGGGTGGGGGGCTCCCCAATTGTTGGTGAGTTGAGGGACCCCTGCTGAGGGGAAGGATGGTGGGGGGGGTCAGGTTGTGGTCCTGCGGCTTGCTCTCAGGCACTAGTCTGGCGCGAAACCCGCATCCCGGACTTGCGCCCGTGGGGATCCCTGACCTCCCACGAAGGGTTCCGGGAGTTCGGGGCCACGTGCTCCGCGCGGAGCGCCCGAGGCCCGCGCGCAAAAGCGGCCAGCCCGCCGGGCTGTGTGGAGCCGGCCGGGCCCCCGCGCGCTTGCGCAGCGGGGTTCCTCCCCGCCCCATCCTCCCTCGCGCCCCTCCCCCCACCTGAGAGGCTAGGGGGCGGGAGGGGGGCCTGCGCAGGAGGGAGCTGAGCGCGCCCCATGGTGGCGGAGCAGCAGATCGCAAGTCCTGGGAAGCTGTGTGTGGCTGCATCTGCTATTGTAGCCCGAGACCCCCTGGGGGCGCTCTGCAGGGGAAGGCGGCCCTGCGGAGCCCAGCCGGGGGGCGTCTGCCCTCAGGGGGCTTGCAGCCAGCCCGAGGGAACGTAGAGGGAAGGGTGGGAGGCCCAGGTGAGCCTCAGACCCTGGTGGAGAGCCGGAGCCCGGCGGGCATCATGGAAAGTTACCCGGGTCCCCTCCCCCCCACAGGCCTGCTAACTCACTTAGGAAAGGGAAAAACCCGGCTGGGGGGCGGGCCCTGGGAGGGGCGGGAGGGGCCGACTTCGGGGCGCGGGGCCTGGCGGGCGAGCTCCGGCTGGGGAGGCCGGAGCTGGGGAGCAGGAGCAGGTGCTCTGCCGGGGTGGGCGCGCACACCAGGTGGTCCCTGCAGTTCCCGACCTGCCCCGGGGCAGGGGGGGCCGGTGCGCTGGCTGCAGGGCTGCCCCCCCCACCCCCAGGCTGGCCCTGACGGCCTGTTTCTTTCCCTCCCAAGGACCTGAAAGAGAAGAAGGAAGTGGTGGAGGAGGCGGAGAACGGCCGAGATGCCCCCGCTAACGGGAACGCGGTGAGTGCCCCAGCCCCCGCGGGCGGGTGGGGGGCCGGCCCCTAGGGCGCTCGGGAGGGTTGCTCCAAAGTCTGTGCCCCCTTGTGGGGAGCCGGGGCAGCTGTGCTGAGGGTGCCTTCTTTCCCTCCAGAACGAGGAGAATGGAGAACAGGAGGCTGACAATGAAGTAGATGAAGAGGAAGAAGAGGGTGGAGAAGAAGAGGATGAGGAGGAGGAAGGAGATGGTGAGTGTGCTGGGGCAGGGGGAGCCCAGGGGTCTGAGTGACAGCACACAGCCTTCTGGATCTGGGGCAGCCGGACCGGGGACTCCCGCTTTGCGTCAGGGCTCTTTTGGGCCGGTGGGCTGTGGCCAATCCATCCTGTTCTCGGCCCCCAGATCCCGTAACTAGTCTCTTTCCTGGCTCAGAAATGACTTCACTAACCGGGTTGGGGAGGGGGCGGGGTCTGTGAGGTCCCTGTGGGTACGAGGACAAGCCCTTTGCTGTCTCCTCCAGGTGAGGAAGAAGATGGAGACGAGGATGATGAAGCTGACACAGCTACAGGCAAAAGGGCAGCTGAAGATGATGAGGTGAGCCGCGGGCCAGGGGGAGGGGGGCCGCACCCCAGGGCCGGTGGAGGGGCCCCGGGCTGACCCCCTGCTCTCCTTTTTGTTTGCCAGGAGGAGGACGTGGACACCAAGAAGCAGAAGACCGATGAGGATGACTAGATGGCAGAAACAAGAAAAAAGAAAAAAAAAAGGGAAAAAAATTTAAATTAAAAAAAAGAGAGAGAAAGAAAAGAAAAGGCCACCGTGACCTATTCACCCTCAACTTCCCGTCTCAGAATCTAAACGTGGTCACCTTCGAGTAGAGAGGCCCGGCCCACCGGGGCGCCAGCACCCACGCAGATGACACGCTCCTGACCGACCGCCACCAACCACCAATGAGAATTCCGACAGGGGAGGAAAAAACCAGACCAAAACTTCCAAGGCCCTGCTTTTTTTCTTAAAAGTACTTTAAAAAGGAAAATTTGTTTGTATTTTTATTTACATTTTATATTTTTGTACATATTGTTAGGGGGGTCAGCCATTTTTCCGTGATCTCGGACGACCAAACAGCCTTTGCCGTGTTCTCTGTCCTGCTTCTGACTTTACTTGTGGTGTGACCATGTTCCTTACGATCTCAAAGGAGAAAAAAAACCTTGTAAAAAAAGCAAAAACGACAACAAAAAATACAATCTTATTCCGAGCATTCCAATAACTTTTTTTTGTGTCTGTACTTAGCTGTACAATAAATAGTTGGTTTGTATGAGATGGTTAAAAGGCCAAAGATAAAAGGTATTTCTTTTTTTTTTCCTTTTTTTCTTTGTCTATGAAGTTGCGCTTTTGGGGTTTTATTTTTGTTTTGATTTTTTTGTTGTTTTTTTTCTTTTTTTGTTTAAGAAATTTTTTTTGGCCTGTTTGATGTATGTGTGAAACATGTTGTCCAACAATAAACCGGAATTTTATTTTGCTGAGTTGTTCTAACAAGTGTCTCTGTGCTGTTTTTGGTGTGCTCTGCTCTTGGGAAGGCTGGGGAGGGGAGGGGGCAGCCCCGGCACTCCATGCTCTAACCCCGCCCCCACCCTCCATATTCCTAAACCTAGGGCTGGGGAGGAGCTTGGGGTGGGGGAGGGCTCAGGGGTTCCCAAGTGCCTACAACTGCAGGGGGGGGTATGAAGCCATTCGCAGCCTGGGCTGGCTCACCAAGAAGCAGGATCTGCGATGAGGCGAAATGTCCCTCAGGCCCCCGGGGCCGATCTTGGGGTCCCAGGGCCGCCCTCCCTTCCCAGCTCTGCCCCTCACGAAGGCGGGGCCGCTGGCTTGGGGCCCTTGCGAGGACAAGGCCAGGCCCAGCTCCGAGGGCTGCCCTGCTCCTGGGGGGCCGCTTGGAGCAAATGGGAGCAAGGGAAGGCCTCAGCCCACCAGCATTTATTAAATGCCTACTGGATGCCAGGCCTTTGGAGGGTGGAGCAGGTTCTTGAGGGAAAACCGGCCAACTCCCTCCTGGAGGACGGAAGGCCGGGGCCCAGGTGCCTTTGGAAGAGTCCAGACTCCCTGGGTGGGGGTGGCCTTGGGCAAGGCCCGTTCACCCACATGGGGGGCTGGGCCGGCTCCCACCCCAAGGACTGGGAATGCTGAGCTCCCCCCAGGCCTCCCCGGGAATCCCCGATGAGGGAAGCGGGAGAAGGCAGAGGGGGCCCGGTGCCTCCCTGGCGTGGGCCAGACCCCGGGGCCGGCTCGGAGCCCTGTTCTTGGGGCTGGGCCCCGAGGTCGGCCCGGAAGCCTGGGGGGGGGCCCTGGGGGCTGCAGTTGTGGCTGCTCTGGTAACTGGGGGTCCCGACCCCGTCACCCCCAGCTTGTCAGGAAGACCCTCTGAGATCCAGCCTCGCCCGGACCAAGCTCCCAGAAATCCCTGCAATGAAGTCCGACCGATGCTTCCAAGCCCCTCGGCCCACCTCCGGCCCTCCCCCCCCCCCCCCCCGGGCCTCAGTTTCCTCCTCTGAATGGCCGAGGACTGGGGTCCTGAGGGACGCTGCAGGGGGGTAGGAGGGGCGTCTCACACCCCCAGCCCCACCCCGGGGGCCTTTCTGCAACGGGGGCGCAGGAGGAAGCGTTACCGACTGGAGCCGGGGCCTCTGGGGGGAAAGGCTTCCGGAGAGCGGTCGGCCGGTCAGCAGCTGAAGGCCCCCAAGGTCCCGGGCCTGGAGGCGGGACAAGAGCCCAGGACCCCCCAGCCTTCCCAGGAAGCTCTCTGCCATCGGGCTCGCCCCCAAACCCCTGGCCCCGAGGGGCTGCCAGAGGTCACCGGGAGGAGAAGGATGGGTCCCAGGCGGGCCTCTGACCACTCGGCCTCCTTCGGCCCAGGATGTGGCAGAGCCTGAGTGGGACCGGGGATTCGGGCCACAGGAGCCGCCTGTGGGGGCAGCCGCAGGTACCGGGAGGACTGCTGCGAGCTTCCCCCCCCCCCCGATGCTTTCTTTGGCTCTTCCCCACAGCAAGCCTGGGAGGCAGGGGCTCGTTTTACAGGTGGGGAAACTGAGGCAGAGGGGGTTTAAGTGACTTACCCCGGGGGGGCGCACGGGCAGCAAATATCTCAGGCAGGATCTGAAATCCCAGCTCCAAAGCCCGAGAACTGAGTCCCCCAGAGGCAGCTGGGATCCACGGGGCATACGTGGGCATGGGGGGCTGGGAAATCCCAGGGGGAGCCCCGAGGGTTCTGGGAGGAGGCCCCTGGAGGAAGTGAATCCCTGCTTCTGCCGCCACCTTTGTGCCACAGGCCAATCACGGCACCCTCAGGAGCCTCGGTTTCCCCAGCTGCAAAATGGGAACATTGACCCCTGTTCTGCCAGTCTCATTATTGTCAGGTTCCCCAGAAAGAACGGATGTGAGAGAGGAGGCAGGATGGGGAGGAGGACGGGGCAGCCCAACATGGCACAGAAGCAGCTGAGAGGCCCTCAGGCCGGGCCCTGCCCTGGGATACTGGGCAGAGAAGAGGAGCCTGGGGTCATGGAGTGGGGGCTGGATCTGGCTGCTCTCTCCAAGGGAGCCTCACAGGGCAGAACCCGGTGGGAGGAGGGACTAAGCCCTGCAGGGAGGCAGATGGAGAGTAGTGGGCCAGACCGCCTTGGGGGGGCCAGAGGAGGGGCTGCGTGACCCCCTGGGGGGTTCCAGGGTTTTTCGGTTATGGCTTGGACAGAGATCCCCTTTCTCATGCAAAGTCCCACAGTCCTGCCCAGCGCCTCATCTCTCTGCGCCTCAGTTTCCCCACTGGAGGTTGGAATCCGGTGTCTGTGAAACCGGAGAAGTGACAAAACGTCCCCTTGGACCCCGAGCTCCTCCTCACTCCAGCAGGGCCCCCTCTGGTGAGCCGTGGTCCCTCGCCGTGACTCAATCATTCCCACTCTCCAGGGCCGGGCGGGGTCACTCGGCATGACCCTTCGGCGGGAAGCGAGGGGGTCACGGCCCCATTTTCCGCATGGGTCAGACCCCCGAATGACGAGTCTCTCCTGCCTCAGGGCCTCTGTCCCCCCAGCCCGCAGAGTCCCGTGTCCGACCCCGAGGCTCTGGGTCTTTTCCAGGTATAATTCGCCCTCCCTTCCCTCATGGAATCTCAGTCAGGGACGTCAGCGTCCCCGTTGGGGCCCGTCCGGCCTTGGCCCCGCGACCTCTCTGGCCCTGTCCCGGGAGCCCGGGCCCTCCCGAAGCTGCTTGTGGTCCCAGGTCTGTCAGAGCCTCCGGGCCCGTCCCCAGACCCTCACCCTCCGAGTCACCTTTCGGAGGGTCCTCCCGCACTGGGCGCCCACGGGGGGCAGCTCCCGGGCCTGCACTGGCTTGGGGACCTCCTGGGGGGGGAGCCGTCTTGGGGCCACATCTTGGGGAGGGTCGGGGGCAATGAGAGGTTAAGGATTTGCTTGGGCTTCTCAAGCAGTCAAGGGAGAGACCCTCCCTCAGATCTCCATTTTCCAAACGGGGAAACTGAGTCCTGGAATCCATGAGCTCCAGATCTCCTCAGGCTGCCCCAGGCCCAGCCTGGAGGCACCAAGAGGCAGGGGGGGGCCCCGGCAGAGAGCGGGCGACTCGTTGGGAGACTGCCTCCCCCCATGCCCTGCTCCCCTCGGGGCCCGGTTTTCCAGGCTCCCCCAGCCCCGTTCTCAGTTCTCTCTCCCGGGTCTCAGCCGCCCCCCTCAGGCCCCGAGATGCGTTTTGCGCCGGTTCTTCTCTCAGGTTCTGGATCCATGTAACACGAGGGGGGGGCCCCTCGTGGCTGCGGCCAGAGCTGGGCTGCCCCTGCCTCCGAAGGGCTTTCAGTGCATTGGGGGAGGGGGAGGGGAGGAGAAAGCGGGACAATGTGCCGGTGCTGTTTAAGAAAGGAGAGAAGGGAGGAAAAGGCTTCACGGGGGGGGGGGGGGGGGGGGGGGAGGGGGGCCTGGGCCGCCTGAGGAGGGTCCTGAGAAGCGGACGTGAGGAAGGGCGAGTCCCAGGACGGCCTGTGCAAATGCCCGGAGGCGGGAGCTGAGCCGGGACCAGCACTGGCTCCCCCTGCTCCCGGCCGGAGGTCACCACTTGGAAGCTGATCTTGACCCCAGCGCCAGCGGCGGACATGTTGTCTTCCCCCCAAACCTGCCTCCTGCTCCGCTTCCCCGTCCCTGCCCCGGTCCTGCCCCCCCCCAGGAGCCTGCCCTCCCCTTCCCGTTTTCTGTGGTCCTCACCTTGAATGTGTTGCCCCAAATTGGGTGGGCTGGGAAGGGAAATGGGGAGAGGAAGGGGAGAGGGGTCGGAGGCCGGGGGCGGGGCCTTGCATCTGCGCCCCCACTCTGCCCTCTCTGGGGCCCCGGCTCGGGGACGGGGGTGGGACAGATGACCTCACGCCTCTGGGATCGGGCTCAGTTCTGACAGGGACCTGCTCTGGGTCCCTTTCTGATGTCCCTGATCCCCGCGGGCTGGGCCTGGGGCGGCCTGAGGAGAGCTGGAGTTCAAATGGGGCCTTAAAACCTTAGAGAAAGTGGGGGGGAGACGGGAACCTCAGAACTCAGCGGCCCGTGTCCCCGCTGGAGCCTCTCTGCTCTTCCCCCCAGCCTGAGCCCATGCCTCACAGGGGGGAGAAGCACGTTTCCCCACCGGCCTTTGCGGGGAGCGGTCTCCTAATTTCCCAGAGCTCAGGGTTGGCCCTTTACCGTCCGCTCACGAGCACCCTCCTAGTCCTTGGGCCCCCCCCAGGCCCGTTCCCTTGTGTCAGTGCAGAAGGGTCTCCCTCGGTTCCTTGCGCTGTGACACTTATGGCCGCCTTTTGCCCCACTCGGGGGCCCGTCCGGGCTCGTGGGAGTCTGTTCTAGGCGATGCTTATCCCCGGATCCTCTCAAGCAGGGCCGGCCGAAACCTCGGGCTCTGAGACGTCTCCTCGGCCGTGTCTCAGTCCGGGGGGGCCTTGGTGGCCTGGGCGATTTATTTCCTGCAAGTGAAACCATGGTTCTGAGAAGGTCCCGGGACCCCGGGAGTGGCCAAGAGAAGGGTCCGGGAAGCTCCACAGGGAAGAGCTCCCCCCCTCCCGAGATCCACCTGTTAACCTGAAGCTTCCCTCCCGTTACCTGCTCTCCCCCCTCTTGTTTCTTGACGTGCTTATGGAGACGTAGGCGTAGGTAACCTTAGAGAGTGGGGGCCGGGGGCCGGGAAGAGGGGGGGTGGGGGTGTTCTAGACGGAAGGATGGAAAGGTCAGGCCCCTTCTGGGAGGGGCAGAGTGGGGGGGCGGGGCCAGGGGGGGCAGCCACGGGAGGTCCTTGAATGCCAAACTCGGGGAACAACGCAGAGCCATTGCCTGTCAGGGGGCCCTGAACTGTTCCCGCTTTAGGGAGGTGCATCTGCAGGGGGGATGGGAGCCCGGAACTGCAATGGGAAGCCAGTTTGGAGAGGATGGTCATTAGGGAGCCTCCCGGGGGACGCTGGGGGTGATAGGAACAAAGCTGGACATTAGGGTCCTGATGGGGGGACCAAAGCCCTTGAGGCCGGGGGTGGGGGGGTGACGAAGGGGCTCCTGGGAACAAAGCACGGCTTCCCCCCCTCCATCGCCCGGGCGGCTCCTCTTGGCTTTTCCTGCCCCTCCCTTTGCTCCGGGTACCTGCCGGCGCCATGGGCTGAGCGGATGCTCTGCCATGTTCCTGGACGGCATCGAGGACCGGCCCGACCATCCCCAAGGGAGAGCCACGCGGATGCGGCAGAGCTCGGGGGCCGGGTCCGGCCGGAGAGAAAGACGTGCCCCCTGGGGGCTGGGCAGCGGCTCGGTGAGAGGGGGACTGGTCACCAGTCGCAGAGCCGGGGGAGGCTGGAGCCTTAGGGACCCCGGGCTCCCCCAAAGCCCCCCCTTTTTAAACGCTGATTGTCCCCGGGACGCGGTGGGCTGTCGGCCACTGACTCCCACGTCTCCAAACTGATGATCAACCAAAGGTGCGGGAGAGACTGGGGGATGAGCCCAGGAAATCACCGGGGAAGCTGGGAGGGATCCCGAGGAGCCTGAAGCCCCGCCCATCGCCATCATCCCTCTGGCTTAGGGGAGCACAGAAAAAGGGCCCCAGGGCCCTGCAGGCCGCCCAGCCCCTCATCCGTCAGAGGTAAACTGAGGCCGCAGGGGAGGGGGCCTCCGGCCGGTGCTCTGCAAACTTCAAGCACGAGAGGACTTTCCGTTACTCTTATTAACGTGACTGTTCAGAATGTTCCCGGAGCACTTTCAATCCAACCCACCGGACTTTTAGTAAGGCAGCTAATGGAGAATGGAGTATTGGGTTCAAATCCTACTCAGTCAGATAGTATCCAGAAGACCCTGGGCAAGTCACATAACGTCTCAACCTCAGTTTTCCCACCGGTGAAATGGGCGTAGGGAAAAGTGCCTACGTCCCGGGGCTATCGGGAGCCCAGCTTCGCAAGCCTTCAGACACTTTCTGACGCTCACTGTTGTTCCTGGGGAGCAGCGCTTCCTGGGGTACCGGGCACCCACAGACTCAGGGCCCCACGGCTCCTTCCTCCCTGCTCTCCCCACGGCGGCCCAGGCAGGTGGCAGGAGCTCTAGAACCCCCAGGTCTCTGGCCTCCGGTTCAGATCTAGAACTGCGGAATCTCAAACCCGGAGGGTTCTAGCAGGGTTCTAGCACAACCTGTGTCGGGCAGAAATTCCTGAGGGGTCGTACCTGCAGCGATGGGCGTCTCATCACCTGGAGGCAGAACATCCCATTTTTGGGACATTTCGAAGGGAGAGGCTTTCCCGACCTCCAGCCCCCTGCGGCCCCTCTGGGGTTCTGGCCCATCACTCCTGACCCCTGGGGCTAAGGGGGCCGGGGCTGGCTCCTGCTCCTAGGGAGCCCCTCTCAGGTTCTCACCCAGGCTTCTCCCCTCCAGCCGGGCCAGGAGCCCCGCGCCCAGGCTTCTGCTCTCCCCCGTGGCTCCTCCAGCCGGGTCTGCGGTCCCAGAGGCTCGGACCGCACCAAACCTGGGCAAGTCCTTAACCTTGGAGTGCCTCAGTTTCCTCAACTGTACAATGGGGACAATGCCACTTATTCCCTGGATTTCTGGGACCTCTCTAGGAGGATACAATGACATAATATTTGTAAAACACTCTTGGAAACTTAAAGTGCGACATAAACGCTAGTTATCGGAATAATCATTGTCACTAAAACGGCTCCATTGGAGGAATTACTGCCTAGTCACACCCTTTCTCATTGGCTAATGATTTGTTAATTGCAATTCAAACATAATCAATGTCACTGTACTTGGGCGGTTGATTTTTTGAACCCGAGGCTAGGACTTTACATTTGTTTCTGTGATTGGACCAAAACATCTGGAAGTGGAGGGGACTTAGGGGCGGGAAACTGAGGCCGGGAGCGGGCAGGCGCTCGCGGGTCTGACAGACAGTGGCCGAGCCAGCCCGGTGCCTCCCCTCCCCCCACGCCCCGTGCCGGGCTCTCCGGCCCCAGTCTCGTGTGCAAGATGGGGATGACGAAGTCCGTCCCAGAGCAAGGGGGATCTCGGGAGGCGGCCACAAAGCGCTCGGGGGCCTTAGGGCATCGTGTACATATCATGCCCTCATCCACGCCCGCCCGCCCCCAGCCCCCTCTTCTCTCTGAGCTCCCAGTGCCCTTCATCCATGCAAAGGCTACGGAGCCCACCCTGCGGCTCACCGGCGGTCCGGGGTCCTTGTGCCGAGGGGGAGGGGGAGAGGAGGGAGGGAGGGAGCAGCAGCTGAGGAGGGGGAGAAGGAGGGAGGGAGCAGCAGCTGAGGGGGAGGGGGAGAAGGAGGGAGGGAGCAGCAGCTGAGGGGGAGGGGGAGAAGGAGGGAGGGAGCAGCAGCTGAGGGGGAGGGGGAGAGAGGGAGGGAGCAGCAGCAGCTGAGGGGGAGGGGGAGAAGGAGGGAGGGAGCAGCAGCTGAGGGGGAGGGGGAGAGGAGGGAGGGAGCAGCAGCTGAGGGGGAGGGGGAGAGGGAGGGAGGAGGGAAGGAGGGAGCAGCAGCTGAGGGGGAGAGGAGGGAGGAGGGAGCAGCCTCCAAGAGGGATGGGGAGAGGGAGGGAGGGAGCAGCAGTTGAGGGGGAGGGGGAGAAGGAGGGAGGGAGCAGCAGCTGAGGGGGAGGGGGAGAAGGAGGGAGGGAGGAGCAGATGAGAGGGAGGGGGAGAAGGAGGGAGGGAGGAGCAGATGAGGGGGAGGGGGAGGAGGGAGGGAGCAGCAGCTGAAGGGGAGGGGGAGAAGGAGGGAGGGAGTAGCAGCTGAGGAGGAGGGGGAGAAGGAGGGAGGGAGCGGCAGCTGAGGGGGAGGGGGAGAAGGAGGGAGGGAGGGAGCAGCAGCTGAGGGGGAGGGGGAGAAGGAGGGAGGGAGGGAGCAGCAGCAGCTGAGGAGGAGGGGGAGAAGGAGGGAGGAGGGAAGGAGGGAGCAGCAGCTGAGGGGGAGGGGGAGAAGGAGGGAGGGAGCAGCCTCCAAGAGGGATGGGGAGAGGGAGGGAGGGAGTGGGGAGGGAGGGAGCAGCAGCAGCCACTCATCCCTCAGAGCCTATGGCCGAGTCTTTGGACGCCACAGGCGCGGGGGGAGATTTGTGAAGGAGGCTCGCCCTCTGGTGGCCGCCTGGGGACGTGCAGGGGACGGCTCCCCCTGACCTTTTTAGAGCCTTTTAAAAAAATTGAATTCAGACCCAGACACACAGAGAGCCCCCCTCCCCAAACACACACACTGTGCTTCAAGAGCTGGACCTCCCCCCCCCCCCCCCTCCTCCTGCCACTTCCCCGCAGAGGGGGAGGGGGGAATTTAGGAGCCTCTGGCAGGACGGACAGCGGCTGGGGGACTTGGGGAAGTTTGGCCCCAGAGAACAGGAACTGCAACGGCCCGAGGCCTCCAGAGGGTCAGTTTTCAGGTTGATTTTAGGGGAAAAACCCTAACAGTGAGAGCGGGTGAGGAGGAACTGATCTCCGAGCTTCCTTCTTCCCCTAAATCCTTGGTTCTCTGCTCTGAAAGGATAAATTGGCCTGGCCCTAAACCTCCTCCTCCCCTCTCCTCCCCCTTCCCCCTCCTTCCCTTCCTCCTCCTCTTTCTCCTCCTCCTTCTTCTCCCTCTCCTCCTCCTCTTCCTCTTTCTCCTCCTTCTCTTCTTTCTCCTCTTCCTCCTCCTCCTCCTCCTCCCCCTCCTCCTCCTTTTCCTCTTCCTCCTCCTTCTCCTCTTCCTCCTTTTCTTCCTCCTCCTCCTCCTCCTCCTCCTCAGTGAAAAGTCACTGGTGACTCACCTCCGGTCCCCCAGCCTCTCTGATGATCTGCGCAGCCGTAGCTGTCTCTGTGTGTCTCTGTCCCATTTTCCCACAGCCTTAATTAGGTATTTTGATGTCCAGAGCGAGGTGGATAAAACACATCCTCAAATCATCTCCAGGGGAGGGAGACCGACCCCCCCAAAGCAGGGAACAGTGGCCACTGATGGGGGAAGGGGCTGCCATCAGGGAGGAGCAGAGGAGGCCAGAGAGCTCATCGGGTGCCAATTTTTGCACCCCTAGTTTTCAACACCCTGGGACAGAGTCCCAGTCACCCCACCCTAGTTACAGCTCTGCAGCAGAGCCCAAGGGATGGGAGAGCCTGGGAGATGTTGGCCAAGTCTCGGCCTGTTTCTCTCTGTGGGATCCGGGGGCTGGGCTGGAGGCCTCCCTGCCCCGCTCTCTGTCCTCCGATTAGTCAGTTCCTTCTCCATTTGACCCAAAGGAAACCCCATGTTCTGCCTCCTCTGACTAGATGGAAGGGGCCCCCGGGCGTGATCACTTGGGGCACCTCTGTGACTTTGGGGGACCAGAGATACTCCGGGGAGAAGGCACCCGGATAGGCCTCAGAAACTGGCTACGGAGCAGTTAAAACTTTGACCTTTCAACCTTCACCCCCTCCAAGTAGTGACTATTAGGTAACCAGGGGCGGGCAGGTTAGTGGGTAGAGAGCTGGCGCGCCGGGAAGGCCCGCGTTCAGGGCCCTCCTTTCACACACGGTGTGACTCTGGGCAGATAATGAGCCCCGGCTTGCGTGGTCTCTGTAACCATCGGCCACCAGACACGTTTAGTTCTTAGCAAAGGTGTTTCCTGAGATGCAGCGTTAAGAACTATCCCCAGGGCAGCCAGAGAAAGCACCAGCCCTAAGTCAGGAGGACCTGAGTTCAAATCTAACCCTGGCTGTGGGACCCTGGACAAGTCACTTAACCCCAATTGTCTCAGCAAAAAAAAAAAGAACTACTCCCCCTGTAAACCTGGGGCAAGCCATCCCACAAGGGCGCGCAGCCTCCGGGGCGAGAGGGTTAGAGTTCAGGGCACAGTGATGGTGAGACATTTGTGGGACGGGTCCGCGGCCGTCTCCTCAGAACCCCTTCACCTTTTAGAGTCCTCCCGCAGCCCCCTCTGGGGGTGGCTCATTCCCTCGCCCCCTTCTGCAGCCCGTTAGCTTCAGTTCCTGAAGCTTTTTCTTGCTTTTCTCTGCATCTTCATCTCCCTGGTGACTGCAGTGGCTCCCACTGGCTCATCAGCGTCCTTCAAAGCTGTGATTGATGGGGGGGAGGGGGAGGAGCAGAAAGTGAAAGTGATTCCTTCCTTTCCAGCCGAGGGGTCTCTTCCAGGAGCACCCCCTCCCCCCTTGCAATCCATCCCGCTCTTGAGCTGCTGGCTGCCTGTCTCTGACTGGGGGAGGAGGAAAGAGAAATCCCTTCATCGCCCTCCCCGCCATTTTATGTTCGCCTCCCAAGCGCCCCGTGTAGCGGCCGGCGCACAGTAGGTGCTCGTTATATGTCAGATTCAGATCTGAAGCATCTGACTTAAGGACCCGATGGTGAAAAGCATGGATCCCAGCCTAGATCCTGCTTCTGACTAAGGGAAGGGCCGTGTGGAGGAGAACACGGGGAGGGAGGAGGAGCTACCCACTGGCTTTCGCTTTTTTCCTGGTTTTCCTTGCTCATTGGCTGTTAGACTGTTCTGGGTCGCTGTGGAAAGAGCTCTAAAGTTGGAGCCCAACGTTGTGGGCCTCCCTCCCGGCTCTGCCCCTTCCTCCTTATCTGACCTCGTTTACAGATGGAGGCTGGGGTCCTCAGCTTTTGTAGGCTCCGGCTTGCTTACCTAGAAACGGGGGCGGGGTTGGATGAGGTGAGTCTGGGGTTCTAGAATCTTGGTTCACCCAGGAACCCCCTAAAATTATTGCCCTGCCGCACAGCTCCAGTCACCCTGCCCTAATGACGCTCTGCCTCCAGAGCTGCCGTAAGGGGAGGACTTGGGCAAACCTCTGGTGCTTTATAAACGGGGGCTCTCAGCCCAGCTCCCTCGGGTCCAGGGGCAGCAGCAGGAGGTGGGGGTGGGGTGGGGTCCTGGGATCACCCCTCCTCCCCACCCCCCCTCCTTCCCTCTTCCTCTGCGGGTCTAGGCTGCTTATCAGCCCGGACAGACACCCGGCACTTCCTCGGGGCCATCTTGGGGGGCGATTTCATCTGTCTCCCTAATCTGGGTCTCTGATCGGGCTCCTCCAAGCGCCCCGGATTGCAGGGGGAGAAATGGGACCCTCGGAGGCGTTGCCAGCAGAGAAGGGGCTCGGAGGGACCCGGAGACCAGCCCGCTGAGAAAGTGGAGGCCCAAAGCGGAGGCTGAGGAAGTGGAGGCCCAAAGCGGAGGCTGAGAAAGCGGAGGCTCAAAGCGGAGGCTGAGGAAGCAGAGGCCAAAGCAGAGGCTGAGAAAGTGGAGGCCCAAAGCGGAGGCTGAGAAAGCGGAGGCCTAAAGTGGAGGCTGAGAAAGCGGAGGCCCAAAGCGGAGGCTGAGAAAGCGGAGGCTCAAAGCGGAGGCTGAGGAAGCAGAGGCCCAAAGCAGAGGCTGAGAAAGTGGAGGCCCAAAGCGGAGGCTGAGAAAGCGGAGGCCTAAAGTGGAGGCTGAGAAAGCGGAGGCCCAAAGCGGAGGCTGAGAAAGCGGAGGCCTAAAGTGGAGGCTGAGAAAGTGGAGGCCCAAAGCGGAGGCTGAGGAAGCGGAGGCCCAAAGCGGAGGCTGAGAAAGCGGAGGCCCAAAGCGGAGGCTGAGGGAGCGGAGGCCCAAAGCGGAGGCTGAGGAAGCGGAGGCCCAGGGAGGGGAGGCAGCGGGGAGCAGAGCCAGGACCTGAATCCAGACCCTCTGCTGCACAGCCAGTGCTCGTTTCCTCCTATTAACCTGCCCTCAGCCTGAATCCAACAATAAGCCAGGCCTGGTGTGCCAGGACCTCCTGGGCCAAGTCAGAAGAGTAGCTGGGGCAGAGATGGCAGCCCTCTCTGCCCCTCCCCCCGTGCCCCTGCCCCTCCCCCCTGTTTCTCTATCTTTCCTTCCTTCTCTTTGTCTCCATTGCTCTTTATTCCCTTAATTTAAAAAAAAACTCTGAACTTCAAGATCGAAAAAGGGAGCATTTGCTTAGTGTGTAAGAACACAAAAAGATCCTGAATCTCCATTCAATAATTCATTTTCCTTATGATTCATAATTATATTATTTAAAAATATGTGGGACCCATCGCCCCCGTTACTTTCGATGCCGTCGGGTGGGTCTGTGCTCCCTCCCAGCTCCCGGCCCTTCCCTTCGGGGTCATTTGTAGGGTCTATGCTGAGGCCAGCAGGGGGAGCCCCGGGTCAGCCTCCTGGAGGTGCGCCTGTCCCAAGGGCTGGCCGTCCCTCGCCGAGTTCATTGGTTGAATGAAAATGAATCAACCAGCATTTATTAGACGCCTGCTGTGGGCTCTTCCCACCGCCTAAGTCATTTAGCCTTACTCACCTGTAGGCCCTGAGCCTGGGGGTTCTGCTGCTTCACCGCTGGTTCCCTCTGCAGGCCCCGTCTGCCTGGGGGCCACTCCTTTAGCTCCAAGACCCTTCTCTCTGGGTGTAGCTTGGGCAAAGTACTGCTTCCCTTTGGACCTCAGTTTCCCCACCTGTAAAATGGGAGGATTGAACATGGTGGGTCCCTACCTGCTCCAGATCATCCTCACTGCCGCAGGGCAGGGAAGCCTGCTAACCAATCAGAGCAGGGGAACATCTCCGGGAGTAAAGGTCAGATGGAGGACTGAGGGCTTGGTCTGGAGGGAGCTGGGGAGGGGGCAGCAGAACCCTCCCCACCACACACAGACACTGCTTCTCTCTACTCTCTCTCTGTATTTCTGTCTCTGTTTTTCTCTGTGTCTGTCTTTCTGTCTCTGTTTTTCTCTGTCTGTCTGTCTTTCTTTGTCTCTCTCTATGTCTCTGTCTCTGTCTCTGTCTATCTGTTTTTCTGTCTCTCTTTATCTCTGTCTCTGTCTCTCCATCTCTCTGTTTTTCTGTCTCTCTCTCTTTATCTCTGTCTCTGTCTCTATCTCTGTCTCTTTTTCTGTCTCTCTTTGTCTGTCTCTGTCTCTATCTCTGTCTCTGTTTTTCTGTCTCTCTTTGTCTCTGTCTCTGTCTCTCCATCTCTCTGTTTTTCTGTCTGTCTCTCTTTATCTCTGTCTCTATCTCTGTCTCTCTGTTTTTCTCTGTCTCTGTCTCTATCTCTGTCTCTCTGTTTTTCTGTCTGTCTCTCTTTATCTCTGTCTCTGTCTCTATCTCTGTCTCTGTGTTTTTCTCTGTCTCTGTCTGTCTCTCTTTGTCTGTTTCTCCCCCCCCTTTTCTCTCCTTTCTCTCCTCTCTTTTCTTGGCTCCCCTGTTCCCCTCAGGATTGTGCTCGGCCTTTCAGTCCCTCCCCATGAGGAGCCTGAACATCTCCAGCTCAGAGGTTAGAGCTTAGCTGGGGCTCTCCAGGAGACTTTAGGCCCCAATCCACAGCTGGGAGAAAGCCTGGAGGAGCCGAATCCAAGTCCTCTCATTTTACGACTGAGGAAACTGAGGTCCTCGGTGTCCTGTCCAAGGCTCCCTCGGTGCCAACAGGTCGTCTGTTGGTGGGCGTCCCCTTTGCCCTTCCCGGAGGCCGGGGCTGTGGCCAGGTGGGCGCTGTCTCTCTCAGCTGACTCCGGTAGGTTCCACAATGGGGCGCTGCCCCCCCTACTGGGGAAAAGCCCCGGGCACTTCGCCCTGAACCTCTCCATCCCGCACCCCCAGGTCCCCGGGGCCGTAGAAGGAAGATGTTCATCAAATCTTGGGGGCGCAGAGCTGGGACGGCCCATGGCGGCTCAGGAGCTAACACGCTCTCCAAAGGTTGGAATACCCAGCGAACGTTAATAGTGCTAAGTATGACGTCCCACGTGAGCCCAGAGAGGCCCCGGACGGGCTCCGCTTATTGGACGCCGAGCCGTCTGATGAGAAACAGTAAAGAGAAGCATTGACAGAAGTTCTTCCTGAAGAATAAATCGGGTAAAAGGGGAATCCAAAGTTTTGGATTTGGAGAATAACAGTCACGAGAGCTGTTGGTCAGTCACTTGAGACTCCTTGTGGCCTCCGCCGGGAACGTCTTTCTTTCTTTCCTTTATCATTCTTTTTTTTTCTTTTTTATGAAAGTCTTATTTTTCAGGACACGTGCGTGGACAATTATTCAACCTTCGCCCTCGCAGAACCTCGAGATACTGTGACGAAGACGAGGCCCGGGAGGGGAGGATGATGGGTTTTGCTTGGGACAGGCGGAATTTGGGGTGGCTGCGGGATAGCCGGGGGACCCCGGGGCTCTGGCGCTGGCGAGTAGTGGAATAACCGGGGCTGGGCTCTCCGAGCCGGTCACTGTGATTGTAGAGCCGCGAGTGGGAGCTGATGAGATCCCAAAGGGAAAGCGTAGACAGAGAAAAGGAGCCGTGATCTCGGGGAGCCCGAGGTAAGGGATGGGAGATGGGGGGTGGTCCCGAGGAGGAGGATAATCAGCAGAGCGAAAAGGAGCCAAACTCAGGGATCGAGACGGGAAGTGGGCACCCAGCCAGGGTCGGGGAGGGGGCCCCAGGAGTCATCTGGTGGGAGCAGCCGGGCGGGCGCGGGCCAGCGGCGGGCCAAAGGGCCACCGGCTCTTGAGAAGGGAGGGGCCGCGAGCCGGGGTTCCCCGTGGGCAGCCCTCAGCCACAGGTCCCAGCATCCTCCAGCACAGCTTCTGGGTCTCCTCCCAAATCTCTTCCACCCGAGCTGCACCTCTCCCTCAGGGCAGACCTTCTTCTGGGCCTCTGGGCTACAGAACTTGAGGTTCACCGGCTTCCCTGAAAGACTAATCCCATCTGCTGCTGGCTACCCGCCCGACTGGAAGCTCCCTCGAAGGTTGGGTCCGTGAAATTGAGCTCAACTAATGGGGCTAATTTTCAATCGAGTGAGAGCTCTTGGAGAAGGTGTGTGGGCCTAGGCCTGGGCTCTGGGGATCCGCCTCTCGCTCCAACCCGGAGCTTGGTCAGGCCGGCCCGGAGAGAAAGCCAGATCTTAAGGGCAATGCGGGGCCCTCGCCCTGAACGGCCACTCGGGGGCACCTCGGGGCTCACGGCGCCCAGGCAGGGACCTTGTACAGCAGCCCCCACTGGGTGGGAGACCCCGGTGCCCCCAAGTGCTGAGAACGAGGTGAAACAGAGCCCGCTCCAACGGAGCAGGAATGAACGGAACCAGCTACGCCCAGTGAAAGAACTCTGGGAGATGAGTGTGAACCATTACGTAGAATTCCCGATCCCTCTATTTTGTCCGCCTGTGTTTTGGATTTCCTTCACACGCTAATTGTACATATTTCAAAGTCTAATTCTTTATTCAGCAAAATTTGGACGTGTCCACTTATTTTGTATTTAATTTATACTTTAACATATTTAACATGTATCGGTCAACCTGCCATCTCGGGGAGGGGGAGGGGGAGGGAGAGGGGGAGGGAAAGGAGGGGAACACAAACTCCAAACACAAACAATCAGGCAAAGCCGGGTCTGTCTCCTGCCCAGTCTGAGCCCTGAGCCTTGGTCAGGGGAGGATTCCCCTTGTGTCATCAAACCCTTGGAAATAGTGGCTTTTTGTGCGGACGTCCGTACAACTGGGCTATTGTAGAGATGGAGCTCTTGGTTCTGCTCCCCTGCCTCAGTCCATAGAGGTCTTCCTATATAACTCCATAGTGTTGTGGTTAGATCCTATTTAGGGACCAGAACTTTTTTGTTTGTTTGTTTTTTGCTGAGACAATTGAGGTTAAGTGACTTGCCCAGGGTCACACAGCTAGGGAGTGTTACCTGGCTGAGGTCAGATTTGAACTCGGGTCCTCCTGACTCCAGAGCTGCTGCTCTAGCCACTGCGCCCCCTAGCTGCCCCATAGCATAACTTGTTTTGCCATACTGTGTTCAGTGGGCATCTCCTGAATTTCTAGTTCTTTGTCACCATAAAAAGACCAGCAATAGATGTTTTTGGTAGATAAAATTGTGCACCTTACAATATTTTTGTGTATTTCCTGTTTCTTTTTAAAATTTCCCATTTCTTTGACCTCTCGGACTCACTAGCGGCATAATTTGGCGGAAAAGCATAATTTAGGATCTTTGGGATTATTTTAACATCCATTCCCGAACACTGGCGCTCTGGGGCACTTTTTCACCGGCTGGCGAAAGCTTTGAGTTCTTTCTCCAAAATCCGCCTTTCGGCTTCTATCCTTTGACCATTTAGCAGTCGGGGAAGGCTTCTTATTCTTCGGAGTGCCGGAACATCGGACGTCGAGGAAAATTTATTAAAGAAGAATCTTGGCGCAGGAGGTTCAGCCAGTCGGAGACTCCCGTGGTTGGGAGAACCCCCCGCCGGCAGGTCAGGCCAGAGCAGTCGGGTCCACGATCTGGGCTGCCGCGCCCACTTACTGAGCTGACCTCGCCTAGGAGGGGTTCTCGGCCACGCGGGACCCCGGGGTGCGTGACGAGGGAGGGGGCGCGGTGGGGAGAGCAGGAGGACCCAGGTTCAAATCTGGCCTCAGACACGGAACGCTTCCTGGCTGTGTGACCCTGGGCAGGTCACTTAACCCCAGTTGCCTCAGGAAAAAAAAGAGTCTGAAGGAATCATTTTAACATTGGTTCTCTACTCCTCTTCAGGAAGAGGGAGCCCTGAGCACGGGGGTGGGGGACGCTTTGTACGCGTTAGTTTGGCACGGCGCCCCCTTCAGCGACCAGACCGGACTGCTCCCTGCTGGGTTACAATCTCCCTGACCCGCCACCATATGCTTCTTCCTATGTATAAACACGTTCCCCTCCCTTGTCACGCACCCCGGGGTCCCACATGGCCGAGAACCCTCCTAGGCGAGGTCTGCTGTGTCATACCCAATCAGCTTAGTAAGTGGGCGCCGCTCCTGCCCCTTAGACCCAAGGATCATCCATCCCGAGCCCCTCCTCCCCTCGGCCACTTCCCCTGCTCTCGCCATCTCTGCCTGTGGGTCTGGTGCCCCGGCCTCCCCCCCTTCTCTGTCTCCCCAAACTCCATTAGGCCACCAAGGGACTTCCCTTCCTGCCGGTTTTGCCCAGCGAGCTTCCGTGGCTCCCGACGGCCCCAGGACCAAGCCTACAGGCCGGGCTGGCATTCAGGGCCCTCCTCCCCGCCCCCTCCTGCCTTTCCAGCCTTGGCCCTCACTGGGGCCCAAGTACTCCCGGGCCTCCCGGCTGTTCCTCAGACAAGTCCCTCCTCTCCCACCTCCGGCATTTTCTTTCTGGCTCTCCCCAAACTCTGCCCTCCCTTGCTCCAACCACTGACCTCCTGGGTCCCCCGAGTCTCGCTGAAATCCCACCTTCTAGAGGGAGCCTCCCTGCCAATTCTCTGCCACCCCCCCAGATGTCGGGACAGCCCTTCGCCCGCTGCCATCATACCCGGGCTCCGGGAGCGCTCAGCGGGCACCTGGCGCGCAGTAGGCCCAGATCGAGCCCGGCTCCCTCCGCCCCCTTCCCTGCAGCCTGAGCTTTCAGCGCTTTGGGGAAGTTCTCCCGCCTCTGGCTGGGGGGGGATAGACATTCCCTGTGCCCCTCACCCCTTGGGGGCCTCGGCTCTGGCTGCGCTTTCTGCCTGTGGCCCAAGGTGGGAGCCACTGAGCGCTTCCAGGGCCTGGGGGTCTCCCCTTTGAGGACGCACATGGTCCCGCTGTTCCCCTCCCCCAGTGCCGGGGAGGCCCTAAGGCTCCCATGGCTCAGGCAGACCGGGCTATCCCTCCTCCCTCTCCTGCTTCCCTCCTCCTCTCCAAAGGCTTCTCCGAAATCATCCTGGAAATGGGCTGGATTGGAAGTCCCATGTCCAGGGTTCGAATCCTCTGCGGGGTTTCAGGCCTGACTCTGAATAAGTGCTTTCTCCCTGGGGGGCCTCAGTTTCTACTTCTGTAAAATGGGGGGGTGCCCCAGAGGGCGGCGAGTCTCTGCCCGAGTCTGCCTCTCTGGGCCTGGGACGGCCCTGCTGCCCGAGAGGGCCCGGGCTTAGCCCCGGATGCTGGACGGGCTGAGGAGGCCCCTGGGCTCAGGAGTCAGGGCCATGGGTCAGCAGCAGTCGTCCTTGGCTCTCGTCCGCCACCGTGTGGCCATTCTCAGCACTACACGCCCGTGCCACAGGCTGGTCCCGCACTCCTGCAGCTCTGCCCCTTGCCTGCCATTCAGGGCTCTCCGCCCCTCCCCTCCAGCCTGCTCTCAGACCGCACCCCCCCCCGCCCCTCCCCACACACTTTCCTCCAGCCCATCCAGGCCCTCCCAGGCTGAGCTTTGCCTGCTCAGGTCCCAGCCAGGCTTGGAAGCCCCCCTCCAACACCTCCTCCTCCGGGAAGCCCCCCTGAGATCCCCAGAGTACGTAGAACTGAGAGAAATTTCCAGCCGCAGGGTCAGTCACACTGATTTTCTCCCAAGGAGTTTATCTCTGTGAAATGGACTAGATGGGCCCACAAGCACTTATTAAGCGCCTACTATGTACTGGCTGGTCCTGCTCCAGGGCACTCCAGGGCTCTCTGAGTCTCTGGCTTTGCAGTAGAGAAGGTATCCCCTCATCCCCTCCTCCCTTCCTCCCCTCCTCCCCTCATCCCCTCCTCTCCTCGTCCCTCTTCCTCTCCTCCCTCCTCCCCTCGTCCCCTCCTCAGTTTTCATGCTTCCTCGCCACTCTCCAATCCAAGATGGCTCCCTCTGCGGGATGCTGGGGGAGTGGGGGGGGCACAGTGCCCGGGCCGTGCTCACAGCCTCCAGGAACCCGAGTGTAGGCAGAGACCCGGCCGGCACTGAGCAGGGGAAGGGACGCCGACTCCGTCTGACAATCCGGGTTCAAATTCAGCTGTCTGGGACCTCGCTCCCCCTCTCCGGCCTCAGGTTCCTCAGCTGTAAGATGATGAGACGGTCTCAGTGGTCCCTCCGACCTCCAGGGTCGTGGTCCTCTTCCCCAAAGCCGTTCTCCTTTTCTGGCCTCGGTTTCCTCCTCTGTACAATGGGGGTTAGATCAGATGGCTCCTCGGGCTCCCAGCTGGCCCCTAGGACCCTCAGATTTCTCGCACTTTCTGGTTTCCGTAGCTCCCCATTTTCCAGAACGGAGCAGGAGTAACTAGCCAACATTTCATTCACGTGGGGCTTGGAGAGTTGTAACTGTTGGCGCCCTGCGGCCCCTTACCCTCCTCTGGGAGGCAGGTGCTATAAATGTCCCTGTTAAGAGTTCAAATGTTGGAGTTTGTTCTTCTCAGAGCACAGCCGGTTTAGAGGCTTGGAGCCCTTCGGATGTCTCCAAATCCAAAGGTTCTGTCCTTCAGCCTCTGCCTCTGCTTTCTTCTGCCTCCAACCAAGACAGAGATGGAAGGTCTCTCTTATCTCCTTCTGGGGAGCCCAGCCACCAACTTGACGCGGAGAGAGGGCTTCTGGTGTAGCTCCACTGAAGTCCGTCAAAAGTGTTCTCTGCACAAGAGTCGTTCCTTTCGAGTCCAGCGCGATCAGCCAGCCAAGAGGAAAAAGTGTATTCTGGAATGGCTGTCTCGCCTTATATGTGAACCTTCTGAGAGAATGGGATTATGGGTTTTCTCCCATAGTGCTCTCTGGCCCAAAGAGCTTTAAGGTGTGGACTCCCTTGAGTAAAGGTGGGAACACAAGCCTTGTCTTGATTAGTTCTACTTAGTACCTTGTTTCAGGTTCTGGCCAAAACAACTTCTTGTAAGATTAGATCAACTCTAATTACTTAGCAGTTAGTAAGGATTCCAACATGTCCCCATTTCACTGAAGAATAAACTGAGGTCAAGGCAACCCTTGCTGCTGAGGCAGCCTCCCTGACTGCAGGGCCAGGGCCCGGCAGGGGGCCCCCCTGCTTGTTCCCAGGACCGGCCTGGCACGGGCCCCTCGGTCCAGGGCTGTCCTCGCTAACTCTGTCTTTGATGAGCTGGACAAGCAGGAGTTGGGGACGGAGTCCCCGGGGGATGGGGGCAGCCTATCATGGGGGTGATGGACACCACTGACCCCCAGAGGATGGTCGCGTCCCGTCTCCCACTTCTCCAAGCAGGGACCTTTTCACCGAGCCCTGGAGGAAGGGGTCTGCTGTTCCACCGCCCCCAAGAGCCCGGGAAGCCCTGGTGGCCCCCCCAGATCCCCAGGAGCAGGTTTTTAGGGGAGCAGATGCCTTACCCGTGGCTGTGTGTCCACCTGCCCCCACGAGGGAACTGACCGTGGCGCCTGCAGAAGGTCCGGGCGGCAGGACCCTACCGGGGGTGTCGGGCACCCGGACCTGTCGCCAACCTGCTGCCTCGGGGCCCTCCCGCTCGCCGGGCCGGCTCCTTCCCCTGGGAGTTACCGCCGAAAGTGGGCCCAGGCCGGGACAAGAGCTGGGAGGTCAGGGCCGGGGCCGGGGAGGCTGCACGGGCTGTGGAGCGGGCGTCCCCCACGGCCCCTGGCACAGGAGAGCGCTCAGAACGTTCGTGAAATTGTCCTGACCTGTTAGAGCTGCCGGCAGGAACCCAGAACTGCCCGGAAGAAGGAAGGAAACGAGAATCTCATTTTATTTTAAGGTTTTTATTCTCAAAACAGACACACGCGTCATTTGTCAACACTGACTCTTGCACAGCTCGTGCTTCAGTTTCCCTTCCTTCTCCCCCTCCCCTAGATGGCAAGCCATCCAACATATGCTAAACATGACCAAATATATGTTAAATCCAATATGTGTGAACATGTTTATGCAGTTCTCTTGCTGCACGAGAGAAATCAGATCCAAAAGAGAAAAAATGAGAAAGAAAACAAAATGCAAACGAACAACAAAAAGAGTGAGAATGTTACATTGTGGTCTGCACTCAGTTCCCACAATCCTCTCTCTGGGGCAGACGCTTTCTCCATCGCAAGATCTTTGGAACTGGCCTGAATCGTCTCACTGTGGAAGAGCCGCATCCTCAGAACTGATCCTTATATAATCTTGTTGTTGCCGGGTACAAGGGTCTCCTGGTCCCGCTCACTTCCCTCAGCCCCAGTTCCTGTCGGTCTCTCCGGCCTTTTCTGAGATCCTCCTGCTGGTGGTTTCTTACCCAACAATAATATTCCATAACATCCATAGACCAGAACTTGTTCAGCCGTTCCCCAACTGAGGGGCCTCCTCTCAGGGAAACAAGAAATTTAAAAGCAACACACACACGCAAACACACGCACGCACACACGTGTGTAAGTATATGTATATTCACACACAGAGAGGTCTGTTTTTAAGCTCTTTAAATTCTGAGTTCCAAATTCTCCTCCCGCCCCCTTCCCCACCCACCCAGAAGCCGAGCAAAGTGCCATCAGTTACACGTAAAGTCTTGGGCAATCCGTTTCCGTATCGGGCGTCTTTCGACCAAAACGAAGGAGAACGGGAGGAATTACTTATTCTGCCTCTGAGGTCACGTGCTCTCTCTGGAGGAGGAGGTCGTTCTCCACTGGGAGGGGGCTAGATCCCCCATTGCCAGAGCCAAGTCTTTGCGGGGCGACCCTGACTCCCACACGCTGCGATCTCCCGCTTCTCCCTTCGCTTTGCTTCCGTTCGCAGAAGCTTTGCCGCGCTCTTGCGTCCGTCCCCCCATGACTTCTGATCGCACAATCCTTCCCCCACCATCTCGTACTGCGCTTTGTACAGCCGTCCCGGGGCACGGGCCTCCCCTCCATGTCCAGGCCTTTGCCGGCACAAGAAAAGGGCTTCAAACATCTTTGCACATACGGATTCTTTCCCTGTGATCCCTTTGGTACAGATCTATAGCGGTATTACGGGGTCAAAGGGCATACACAGTTGGATAGCCCCTGGGCACTGCCAGGGTGTTCTCCACCAGCGGTGCATTAGCGCCCCTGAGTTTCCCTCATCCGTTCCAGCATTTGTCACTTCTCATAAGGAGAGGTGGTCCTTGGAAACAAGCACTTATTGAGCCCCTACTGTGTGCTATTGCAATGATGCTTGATTTGGCCTCTGAGAACGTGCTTTCAAACTTCCTTCTCTCCCTTTTTCTCCCCGTGTGATTGTGGAGAAGCGACTTTAATTCTCTGGACTCCGGTGTAGTCATCCGGAAAAAGGGGGCTTCAGATGAGCTCGGCAGTCAGCCCCTTCCAGTCTGCGACCCACGTTCCCAAGAGTCCAGAGCTCCGTGCCTTCCTCACTGGGAGAAGGGCCCAGGCATCTGCTTTTCTCTAACTCCACAAGAGGGAACCCAAGACATGCCATTGCCTACTGAGCCATCCTTGTATGTGGGGCCCAGGAGACCAATCTGTCCTTTGGGTCGCAAACGGCCGAGAACCGTTGGGGAAGGGAACGTTGGCTACAGGGCGAGCTGGGACGTCACGGCCTTTGTTTCTGGAGCTAGAACGTGACTTCTGCCCCCAAAGCCCAGGCCCGGGGTGGTTAGGGGGCAAAAGAGCTGGGACGTACGAGAACACTGGTCCCTCCTCTCGGGGTCCTCCTCACTGAAGATGAGCTCGGAGAGAGGAAGGTCATTTCATGCAATGGCTCCTCATCTCTGGGGCCTTAGCTTTTAGTTCATTTCAGGGCCTCCGGATCCCCATTCATCCCTAAACAAGCACACATGCCCTTTGTAGGGTCACCTCTCTTACACGTGCGGCACCCTTCTTGGTTCCTCACCATTACCCCCGATCCCCCCCCCCCAGGTGGCCGGCAGCGTCCCCAGGGTCATGGCCCATTTTAGCCAGCACTCGAAGGGCTTCCCACCACAGAAAGGTGTAAACAAGTGAAAATGCTGCTTTCGGTTTTAATCACCTTCTTGTCTCATTACCTGTCTCTGGATGTGGGAACTGGCCTGGGGCGGAGTCGACCTATCAGGGGTTTTGTGACCAACTCCCTTCCCCTCACTAACCACCTGGTCCTCATCCCCCACATCTGTTCACTTCCTCTCCCTGCTGGACCATAGGGGGGAAGAACAATGTGAACAAAGCTAAGGATCATGGGGGATGACCCCAAAGGGGTGGAGGAGGGGCTTCCTTTCCTATGGAGAGGGATCCCCAAAGCTGAGCTTTAAAGGAGGCTTTAAGGAGCAGAAGGTGGGCCTGGAGATGGCAGGAAGGAGTCACGCGCAGGCCAGTGGGTAAGAGCCCGAGCTTTGCATTTTACAGATGAAGGAGAGACCCAGAGGGCGCCGGGGAGGGCAACCCAGGCCCAGGACCCAGAGAGCTCCAGGCAAGATGACTTGGGCCCAGGATCTCGCTCTTCTGGCTCCGGTCACTGTTCTTCCTGTCCTGGGGAGAGTGACAGAGAAGGTGGCGAGGCTTACCGGTTTTGGGAGCAGTGCTAACCCTAAATGTGCTTTCAGGTCCTTGGTGAAGGATCTCTAGGCCCCAGGGGAGGGGGTCCAGCTTCCCCACCATGCAGGGCTGGGTCTAAACAGTGCACGGGGTTTCCTCCCACCTCCCACAGTCAGATGCACTTTGCTGTTGGACTAGACCCGTAACTGAGTGAGGGGGACAGTGATGGGCCTGTGGCACCAGGAGGAGCCACTCGCCTCACACTTAATCACTCGCTGCCCTGATCCTTCTGTCCCTAGTCCCCTCTGTTCTCTCCCTGATCCCCTCGTTCTCTCCCTGATCCCCTAGTTCTCTCTCCAGTCCCCTCTGTTCTCTTCCCGGTCCCCTCTTCTGTCCCCGATCCCCTCCATTCTCTCCCCGATCCCCTCGTTCTCTCCCCGATCCCCTCTTCTGTCCCCGATCCCCTCGTTCTCTCCCCGATCCCCTCGTTCTCTCCCCGATCCCCTCTTCTGTCCCCGATCCCCTCGTTCTCTCCCCGATCCCCTCCGTTCTCTCCCCGATCCCCTCCGTTCTCTCCCCGATCCCCTCGTTCTCTCCCCGATCCCCTCTGTTCTCTCCCCGATCCCCTCCGTTCTCTCCCCGATCCCCTCGTTCTCTCCCCGATCCCCTCTGTTCTCTCCCCGATCCCCTCCATTCTGTCCCCGATCCCCTCGTTCTCTCCCCGATCCCCTCTTCTGTCCCCGATCCCCTCTTCTGTCCCCGATCCCCTCGTTCTCTCCCCGATCCCCTCTTCTGTCCCCGATCCCCTCCATTCTGTCCCCGATCCCCTCGTTCTCTCCCCGATCCCCTCTTCTGTCCCCGATCCCCTCGTTCTCTCCCCGATCCCCTCGTTCTCTCCCCGATCCCCTCCATTCTCTCCCCGATCCCCTCGTTCTCTCCCCGATCCCCTCTGTTCTTCCCCCAATCCCCTCCGTTCTCTCCCCGATCCCCTCGTTCTCTCCCCGATCCCCTCCTTCTCTCCCCGATCCCCTCCATTCTCTCCCCGATCCCCTCGTTCTCTCCCCGATCCCCTCTGTTCTTCCCCCAATCCCCTCCGTTCTCTCCCCGATCCCCTCCTTCTCTCCCCGATCCCCTCCATTCTCTCCCCGATCCCCTCGTTCTCTCCCCGATCCCCTCTGTTCTTCCCCCAATCCCCTCCGTTCTCTCCCCGATCCCCTCCTTCTCTCCCTATCCACAGCTTCCCGTATGATGCTCCTGGTCTCAAGCATCCCCCAGATGAATCCCATGGCGAGTACCCTCCCCCCACTGGCTCCTGCCCCAGAAATGGGGGTTCCCCTCAGGACTGTGAGCATCCAGGGGGGGCCAAATTTTAAAGCGCGAAGGGATGTTGGCTCATTTGTGCAGAGGCGACGAGCTGGGGGCTGCCAGGCCCGAGCACCGGTCCCGGAGTCGCCAGGACTCCTCTCCCCGAGTTCAGCTCTGGCCTCAGACGCTCCCCAGCTGGTGACCTCGTGTGCCTCAGTTTGCCTGTCTGTAAAACGAGCTGAAGAAGGGACCCTGCCGAGGAAGCCCCCGCGGGGGTCGGCCGCCACGAACGGCCACCCCACAAACGAAACCGCGCGGTTCTCCTGGCCGCCTCCTCCGTCCCTGGGCCCTAAATGCAGGCTCTGGACAAGCTGAAGAGCGGGAGACCTGATGGGGAGCAGCCGAGACCGCCCGGTGCAGGGACCACGTCCAGCCCGGGGAGGGCTTTGGTGGACCAGGGCTCAGTCTCTGAATGCGGAAAGGCTGCCGTGGGGAAGAAGGGGCTCCCTGTGACCTGCTGACCTCTCCGCCCTCAGTTTCCCTATCTGTAAAGTGCAGCCTGCGCCCATTCGTGACCTCTCCGGGTCTGGTCATTCGGCCCGTGCAGACTCACCCGGCTGGCTTGGTTTCCTGACTCCCTCTGACTTGGGCAGGTCCCCTCCCGCCCCCAACAGCCACCCGGCCCATGGCTTCCGGACCGAGTCCTGCGGCAGAGGGAGCCACTGCTCTGCTGGGCCCAGAGGCCCAACTCCTGGAAGAAAGTCAGGGAGACGCTGGGGCAGCAGCATTTTCCCCAGGAGCTGCTCCAGAAGCCGCCCGACAGCCCTGCCTGGCCACCAGAGGGTGTGCTGGGCATCTCACTGGCCCCTCACTCCTGGCCTGTCAGCAAGCCCACTAGCGGGGCGCCCAGGAGGGGGCAGCAGGCAGCCCGTCCGGGGTCCTGCCCAGGGATTCCACCTCAGGAGCCCATGTGACTTAGTCCTGACACTGAGGAGGCGCCAAGGGCCACAGGACCCTGAGTCCGCCTGCAGCTCCGGGTGGTCTCCCCAGCGGAACGGGGTCCCCGAGGGCAGGGCCAGCTTCTCCTAGACTCCGGGAGCTAAGCATGGCGCTGTGCATACACCAGGCGCTTACTCAATGCTTTATTCATTCCTAGAAATCGCGCCTGTGCTGGGGACCTTTTACCCAGACTCCATCTCTCCTACTGGTGTCCTGGGGTGTGTGTGTGTGTGTCTCCCCACTGCTGACCTGCCAGGCTCCCCCCAGGGCCGGGTTATTGGCCTCCTCAGCTGCGTCCCCCTCCCTCTCCCAACCCGGCTCCTGGGCTGACCGGATGTCCCACCCCTGTCATGGAGGCTCGGGCCAGACCTGGCCACAACATGCTTTGCTCGAGGTCCTGAGAAGGGCATCGTGGCCACCTGCAAGCTCCAGGACGACCCCGAGAAGGGCAAAGACGAGCCACAGCGGGGAAGCTCAGCAGGAGCTCGAGGCACAGCATGGGCGGCCTCCTGGGCCCGTCCTCCCCGGCCTTTGGGGCCACTTCTCCTTTCCTTCCACTTACTGGCCTCTTCCTCTTGAAGTCCCCGGAGGGAAAGGCCGAGGCTTCTCTTTTCTCCCAATGCTGGATTCCATTCATCTGGGAAGCAGAGCAGGGAGTCCCCTTGGGGAGAAGGTGGCACCCCACAAAGTCTAGAACTGACCTCATCATCTCCCCCAGCCCAGAGGAGCATCTCCTTCCTGCGAACTCTCTCAGGTAATGGTGCACTGCCATCCTGCTGCCGCTCAGCAGCTTTTTATCTGTTTTGTCTCTCCCCACTTTGTCTCTCTTGTCTGTCTCCTCCTTCCTGTCTCTCTCCTCCTTCCTCTAACCCTTTCCCTTTCTTTCTCTCTCTGCCTCTTGTCTGTCTCCCCCTTCCCTTTCTTTCTCTCTCTGCCTCTTGTCTGTCTCCCCCTTCCTCTCTGTCCCGTTTCTCTCCCGTTCTGTCCCCCTCTGTCAGTCCTTCTCTCACCTAGTCCCTGTTTGCAAGCTGACATTTGCATTATGGAATTGCGATGACAGAACCATTTTAGCCAGGATTTGGGGGCGGGCAAGTTCCATATTTGGCAGCCCTAAATCAGCCAGGCTTCTCAGGCCCCTGGTGTCTATTAAGGCCTGCTTTTTCCAGCCCCTGTCTCCAAGGAAGCCCCCCTTCCCATTCCCCAGGCTCCCCCCACATGACCACAAGGACTCGTCCCTGACTGGAAGACCTGTTTCTGGTCTCCATCTCTGAGCACGATTCTCGGTAATTTCACATAACTTCGTCCCTCTCCCTCCCCGTGCAACCTGGCGGCCTCCATGCTGGCTCTGTGGGCAGTGCCCTCACTAGCTTCCGGCAATCCCCCGTCCTTCTGGCGTCCCCGACTTGTTGTGGCCAGGGAGCCTCCACCGGAGGCAGGGAGTGCTGGCACATTTAGCCCTGGCCTCCCCAGAAAAAAGACACATGCTCGGGACACACTTTGAGGTTACGGCAGCGTTTTTGGCTTCCTTGGCTAAGTCCAGCCCAGCCAACTGGCGCCGGATCCTCGATGGCTGCTTGTGTCGCCGAGGAGCCGGCTCCAGCGCCCCCTTGAACGCAGTCTCCGCCATGCTCAGAGAGAGCCCTAAACCATCCCTTCTGTCCTTCACTTATGGACTCCCTTTCAGATTCTGAGGGGGCTCATCCAAAAATCTTCGCAGCCCCTCCTACGGCCCCGTCCTTGTTGCCTGCGGTTCTACCTAAGAGCAGCGCCTCGGCCTGGTCCCTCCCTCGTGGCCTCTGCTCCATCAGGCCCCCTCACTCCTTCCCCACCGTCCGGCCCTCCCCGCGTCCAGGTATCCTCCCTTCCTGGGCCTCCCTAGCTGCTGAATCCGCTCTCCCCCAGGCCCTCCCGCCCCCCCACCCCACCCCCGGCTGCCAGATGGGGAAAAGCAGAGAGGAAACACCGGCGTCTGAGGACTAGAGGAATGTTTTAATTCATAAGTTGGTTTTAATTACATTACGTAATAATATCACAGTCTATGTATTTTACAAGTGTATGAAGACATATGAAACCATGGAACTAAACGGAGGGCTGGAAAATGAGCTCTATCCCAAAGCAGGGGCCAAGATGGGGGTGGCGCCCGCGGGGCGGAGGGGAGTGGGAGGATGGCACTGACGAGGCGGCCCCGGTCAGGCTCTCCGCTCCCCTCCTCGTCCTGCTCTGGGGTGGGGGGCTTTGGGCTGGTCGGGGGAGGCTCATCGCAGGAGGGAGACCCCGCCTGGCGCCTCCACAGAGCCGGTCGCTCGGGGACTGCCAGGGGGAGTTAAAGATGGTGGGGCTGAAAAAGGGGCGGGGAGGAAAGTAAAACAGCTCCCTTCCCTCCCCCCACCCCAAAAAACCCAAACCCCAAACCCCAATCCTGGAAATACCGCCCCCCTCACACGTAGAAAAGTCTCACTCTGGATGTGCTGACGAGGAGGTCGTCATCAAAGAACTTGGTCTCTATGATCACATTCCCACTGTGAGAACAAGAGGGAGAGGAGAGAGTGGGAGTTAGGGGGCGGCCAGGCCGGGCCACGGGCGGACACGTTCCTCACCGGATGGGGGAGCCATGCTGGCCGCAGGCCGAAAAGCTGGCTGGCCAGAGGATGGTAACGTGTGCCTGTGGCTGCCCCCAGGCAGGGGCAGGAGGGGCTGCCCCCAGGCGCACACACACGTACACACATGGATCCACTCGGTCCTAAGTCTTTGCACCATTTTAAACTGTAATAGAGAGTGTGTGGGGGGGAGGGGGAGATGGATTTCTGGGCAGTATCAAGCTGTTCTACACCTTCATTATCCAGAGGAATAATGCCTGCTCCTGGGGTGTTGGTGAAATATTGGTGCAAACTGGGTCTTAAAGTACAATGGACTGGGAAGAATTTTAAAAACGATTTCCCAGACTCCTTAGGACCCAACAGGGAATTTGCCAAGGCTTATTCTTGGGGGATTATCTGACCTCCCCTATTGGCTCAGCTGGCTGAATGGCAGCCACTCTGACAGAGAAAGAAACCTTCCTCCGGGTCTTTGAACAACGGGCCGGCCGGCGCCGGTGACCATCCCCAGTATCAAGCCCAAGTCTGTAAACGCTGTAGAACTCAGCAAGGGCTTTGTGAGAATCTGCCACAGGCCCAGGTGGGGTGACTGAGGCTCAGAAAAATCCAAATTATGGTCAAGGAAGGAACACCGAGCTTTTGGCCACCTAAAAAGTAAGTCTGACGGTCCTCGGGCCTCGGCCGGTCTCTCACCCCGCGACCCAGGCTCCCCTTTCTGCCCACTCACGTTAAGACGTTTGCTGGCATCATCTGGGACTCTGGCGCTGCCTCTATCAAGGACTGCCAGGTGTTTGTGGAATTAGGAATCACGAAGCCGAATTCGAAGAACCACTCTGGAGGAGGAAGGAGAAGCCGGGGTGAGCAGTGGGCGGGGACGACCCCCCTCCCCGCCCCGGTTACAGACGCAGAGTGGGCGCTGCGAGGCTGACGGCCCCCAGCAGTGGGTAACGTCCCTGCTTCCTGTATTTTAGACCCGCTCAGAGAATACAGACGCTGCACCCTATTGAAAACGTCCTCTTCAATCATTAAGAATTAAATATTGCTTTGGTGACAAGTGCCAGGGAAAGATGAGCGGGCCCATGGTGTCGAGAGCCCTTTTTGCTTGATGGTCTCAAAGTTCTGGGTTTGTTCTGGCAATTTTCTTTTGGGAGGGAGGGAGGGAAGGAGGAGCGGACAGGACGTCCCGAGTACCCGATCCCATCACAAGGACTTTCATTAACCTTGGTGCGGCTCCCTCATTCTGTGTGCAGATTCTGCCACAAAGAGCCCCCCAGACCTTGTCTGACCAAAGCAGGCTCACAGCCCTGGGGCTGGAAGGGGCCCGAAGAGTTATTCAGGCCAAATCCCCCATTTTACATGAGAGAAAACTGACCCAGAAAGGAGAAGCGACTTTAACGTCAGAAGGGGCAGCTGAGGGTCGAGCTGGGGCTCCGGGGCCCCCCCCCACCGGCCCACCGCCCCCATAAACTGCTCCGGTTCCCGGGGCCCACCCTTTCCCCCACAAGCCAGCCAATGTGAAATACCTTCTAGGCACTGCCCCTTAAAATAAACTTTTTGTTCCAAGCGGAATTTTTCCATCTGCTCTGCTGAAGAAAAATTCAACTCCCGAGACACTGCCTTACACTTGAGGATTTTCTTGGGCACACGGGCTGAAACGAGAACATGAGAACGTGGTCCGAGTCACTCACGACAACATGGGGCATTAGCCCGGCCCCTCTGGCCCTATGGCTGGGCTCCTCTGTGCACAGCTGCCTGACTCCCCAACGAGGCATCGGGCTCCCGGCCCCGAGGCTTCCCGAAGCTGACCGTTCTGCACAGGACAGCGGCCCGGAGGCTGGGGCTTCACTCCACCAAGAGTCACTTGGGCTTCCAATATGCACCACAACCCCCACCTTCTTCTTGGGAGAAAAGCAAGGACCTTTGCAAAGGCAACTTCCAGAGGTTTGGTGCAGGAGCTGTTGCGCTGGCCTCTGGCTGAGGCTGTCGAGCCTTCCCGGGAGGGACGGGCCTGCTGAGGATCGCCCTCACACACACACATCCCTTACTCTCTCCCACCCTCCCTGTAGGACGTATGCTCCTGGAGGGCAGGGACTGTTTTTGCCTTCCTTTGCATTCCTGGACCTCAGTACAATTCCTGGCATACAGTAAGTACTTAATAAAGACCTGCTGACTGAACGTCAGATCCCTATGGAAGAGGCTGAAAACTCCTGGTCTCCAGACTTGGGTAAGTATTCGAACGCGTGGAATGTCACGGACAACCACGACAAGTGAAAGGGTTTTCCTGTGGGGGGTCGGTGGGATGGGAGGGGACGAGAGCAGAGGAAGAAGGAGAAAGGGCAGAGGGTGACCTTCAGAAGCAGCAGATCTAAACGGGGAGGTTTCTATGAGCCAACCCTACACCGACCAGAAGCTCGGATTCCCCCAATCTGGCCTTCCCCATCAGGCTTTGTTACACTGGGCCCAGACACAAGAGTTTGAAATTACCTTCATGCTCCACACCAGGGACAGACAGATCTTCTGTTCCCTGCCAAAGGATCTTCCCTGTCTCAGCATCCCGAAGGTTCATCCAATTTCTGATCGAAGAAGATTAAGGAAAAACAAAGCACTGATCTCCCGCCGGGCTTTTTGGGTCTGCGATTGCTGAGTTCATTACTGGCTACTTTTCCATTAGTTAATCAACCCGTTAGGGTCCCGTGATGGCAGATTCAATTGTGAAGGGAGTTCTAGAGAAAAAAAACTGAATGATATAGCAGAGACCTAGAGATGGATCTGACAGCCATGGAACGCAAGACTTCAGGAGATCCAGAGATGGCGGCCAACTCTGGAGCAACTAAACTCAGGAATAATGACAAAGTAAAATGATTAAATGAAAAATACAACAAGCAAAATGTACGCGAGAAGAAGTCAAATGTGGTCTATGTGGAGAGAGCCGGCCCGACTCAAGCCCCCCGGCTGGGACCTCACCCTCCCCATCCCTTTGGGCACTTTTGTAGAAGAGATCTCAGGCAGGAGGAGTTCTCTACACTGATCCCGTCACAGGTGTGCAAAGAAGGAGGGAAGTACATTCTCCTATCTCTTCTTCAGAAGCAAGTTCAGTCACTAAAATCACACATAAAGTCAATATATACCCGAGACTCCCCTTCCCAAGGCTTCTCCTTCTTCAGGCTCCTTCAAGTAATCTTTATCCACAATGACCTACAAGCCTTAGTGCAGTTACTCAGATCTGCCCTAAGACTTTTGGACAGGGTCCTTTACCCTCGCCCAGTTGTCCTCGGGCAGAAGGCCGCCATCCTGACAATGAAGCAGTCTCCCCCGCCCCTGTCAGAGAGGTGGTGGCCTTAGGACACAGCCAAAGGGAGAATCTGTTTTGATTCACCATGTATGTTTCCTACAGGGATTTTGTCTTTCTTTTCTTTTTCTCTAGTGGTGAGGGAGTTGAAAAAACATAAATTTTTGTTGATTGACAAACAATTTTTAAAATGTTGTCTATTTTTAAAGACGTCTGATCTTTTCTTAGGATTTTAAGGGTGAAAATGCTTGGGATTCACACTGCCAATGATGCCGGGGATAGACAATGTCGATGTTATCTAGGCTTCTTTTGGAGTTCTTCCTCTATCAAAAACAGGGCAGTCCACAAATTCTTGTCTTGCCTTAATGGCATTATTATCTCAAAAAAGATGGAGGAAGCAACAAGTGGAAGAACTGCAAAGCTGAACGAGGCTGCTGGGTAGAAAAAACGAGAATCTTAAGAAAAACTGATCGGTCACTCCCATTTTAAATGACAAAGAAGGAGAAAAAAATGAGCACAGTTACTAGAGATTTTTAAAAACAGTTCAGAAGAAAAACAAGTAGGATCCCAAGGCCTAAAATTCTGTAGGTTAAATCTGCCCAGTAGTAAAAGTTCTCCACAATGAAATCCTGAGATTTCATAAAGAAAATAAGTGAATGAAGAAACACAAAGAGAATTATCTGGAGAGAGATGTGGCTGTACAGGGAATTCAACCATTAACTTGGATGTAAGACAGACATGTCTAGTGGATGAAAGCAATGGTAGGAAAACCAAAGGAAGACTACAAAAGCCTGGCACAGTTCTGTAAGAATAGCATCAGGAAAATCTCAGGATGCTTGATGTTGACAAGGGATAGAAGGAGTATCAGCAAATCCAAAGGAAGACTTGACAAAGGCAAGAGTTATAGCTGTAAAAGAAAATCAACCCATCGATAAACATTTATTGAGTGCCTACTATGTGCCAGGCACTGTGAGGAATCTTTCCTAATTAGAACATTTTCATTCACTGTTCCTTATGGCTGATTAGTCATAGATCCACTTCATCTAAAAAGCTTCACATCTTTGCCTTCACTGTCTATATGAAATCTTTCTAAAGGGTTTAACACAGTGCCTGGCACATAGAAGGTGCTTAATAAATGCTTGTTCCCTTCTCCCCTTTCCTGAACCACCTAGCTGCTAATGTTTTGCCTCAAAAATTAAAACCAAGGCAAATTCCTTGATTTATTGTTTATTTATTCTGGCAGCGTCAATGCTGACCCATGCTAGCAAGTTATTAAACCCACAGAGCTTGAGGTCAGGGTGTAGAGAAGGTGCTGATCTACAACAGTGGCAGGAAGTCCTCCCTGAGAGCGCCCCGCACTCAGGAAATCACAGGTCACCCAACCAAAGCTCCCTATGTTTATTCTGTGTACATGTTGTAAACATGTATGTACACAGTGTCTTCCTGATGGAAAGTAAGCTCAAGGACAGGGGTTGCTACAATATATTCCTAGCGTCTAACTCCCAGCAACAAGTTCCTCTGAGCTAGCAAGACTGAATAGGAGGAGAATTTCTCTTTGTTTCTTCCATTTTTCTGGAGGGGAACACTGTCATCAAAGCAATTCAAGACAGTATTAGTTGTTCTGGTGTGGACAGAGACGAAAACAGCAGCAAATGCTGAGAAAATCGATCACAACTCAAGGCCAGCTGAGTCATGCTGTGATCTGTCCCAAGACTATTCTGGAAATCTATGGCGAACCCTTCAATGACAGCTCTTTCTGCCTCTGCTGATCTTCCCCACCCCTCATTCTTTAGAATGAGGTCTATCTTTCCAGAGTCACGGCTCACAGTCACTCCCCTACAACATCTCGACACCAGATAAAGTTACTGACCTGTATTTCAATCTCCAATTTGTCTTGCTTGCGCCTAATTGCCACATAAGCCCTGTAAATGCACATCTAAAGTCACAGGATTTCTTATCTCCTTTCTGCAAATTGCTAAGGGTCTATTTTTATTCTTCATTCTATACTTTATTTAGCATCTCAGTGGACAGACATGGCAATTTTCTCCCTTTTCTGCTTGAAGTCCTTTTCTTCTGGAATTGCAAAGCTCTAAGCACACATATCTGTCAAGTACTTCATTCCTGGCCAGGAGCCTGTCACTCCTACATTTTTTATGAAAGTTAAAAAATATCAAACTTATTTTCCACTACTATTTTCTTAACTAGCAGCCCTGGGGTCCCTAAGTCTGTTAAGTCTCTTTTTGATTCTTTCTCTCCTAGCTAAGCTTCACATGTCCCTTCAGGCAGTAACATCTACAAATGGATGGAAAACAACCAACCAGAGGCTTCTGATGTCAAGCTCAGAAGATACAAACAGAACTTGACTTTCCTTCTGGAATCCCCAATCACGACCGGACTCCTGGCTGCTTCCCTACGGCCCACAAAGATGCTCCAGTCTCCCTTCTCTTCCACCCCACCTCACCTGGATCCATCCAATCCTCCTCCCACAGTTCTACACCTGTCCCCTCTTTTGTGGCTAAGCCAAGGAAGGAAGGCCATCTACACGCTCCCTCCCACTCTATTTAACTACAGTCTGGCTTCTATTCTCGACATTTTGCTCTCTCTCAAGTTACCAGTGATCTCAACCAACAACTCACTGGACGGCCCCCATTTGGGTCTCATTCTCGGCTTGCTGAAGTGTTGGGCACTTTCAGTCGCCTTCATCTCCCCAGGCTTCCATGAGGCACCTTATTCTGGTTCTCCCACCTGTCTGGCCACTGTTCTGTCTCTCTGGATGATGTTCATTTGGATCACACCTGCTAACACTGGGATTTCCCAAGGCTCTTTCCCAGACACTCGGTTCTCCTTTCCACTACTTATTTCACTTAGTCATCTCAATGGTTCCCAGGAATAAATTCTTGGTTCTGCTTTGTGCAGCCCTAAGCTCTCTCCTGTCCTTTGTTCCTCTAACTGTTTTTCAGACATCTCAAAAAGGATGTGCTGTAGACATTATAGACTCTACATGTTCAAAACTGATCTCATTCATTATCCTTCTCCCCCAAACCTTGTGTTCTTCCTTGCTTCTTTATTACTGGGAAGATCCCATCATCTTCCCAGTGACCCAGGCTGGAAATCTGCATGTCACCCCCAATGCCAAGGGAATGAATCCACTCTCCAGCTCAAGATAGACTGGGGAAAGCTTCAAGAAAGGTCAGTCTCACTGGGGTGAAAATGGTGTTCGGCCCAGTTCAGACAGAATCTGGGAAAGTTGGGGTGAGGGTCTTAGTCACAGCCAATCTGCTGCCCGGGCTTGTTCTTTCTCCCTTTGTAACACCCCCTTAATCTGCCTCTCTCCTCTAGCCCTGAAACCAACTAGGTACAGGCCCTCCTCACCTAGTACCAGACACAAAAAAGCCTGCTGACCAGGGTCTCTCCTCATGTGGCTCTCTTCCTAAAGCTCTGGCCATCTTAACACTCCTAGTTCTTTGTTCACACTGTCCCACCTAGTCCCAAGGCTGTGGTCAGTCAAGAGTTAACAGTGGAGAGTCACTGGCAGTCAATACCAGGAGAGATAAGAAACAGAGATTTGAAGGACAAAGGAACAGTTAAGGCTGGAGAGTTAGAGCAAGAGGCCAGCATCCTGAAGGGTGACATGAAATCAAAGCCAGGAAATGTCACCGCAAAGTCAGAATGCCGCAGCAAACATGGGAAGTTCACTGAGCCAAGGCCAAGCTAAGACAGAAGACGCCGGCGAGGGGGAGCTGGGAGTCCTCAGAGGAACGGCCATTAAACTTAGTGCATGTCCGACTACTTTTCTAACAAAAGAGAAGCCTGCTGTAAAGCAAAACCAAACTAAAACCAGCCAGGTCAACAATGATTCATTAAAGAACCCTGTCTGGGTCTAACGTTTGGCTAAATTTACCTAACTGGTGTTAGAATTTAGCCTCCAGATCTTTGGCTTACCCACAAATAGGTATTATGGAGGACTTGACAAATGCCTTGCTAGGGAATTACTTTGAGCATTACAGCTGCTAGGGTTAGAAGGCATAACTGGGATTAACCTGGGATCACTTGATCTTAATGAACTGACGCTGCCATCCAGTGATTGTCGGTTCCATTTCTGAACGGTGCCCCACTTAAAAATCTGTTCTCAACTTTTTCTTGGTGTTAATATCAAACTTGTCAGTCTATCATCTTTAATTCAACAAACAGAATCCACTTTCTTCCCCCTTTTGGAGATCAGGCCATTTGCCCATATTATCTTGTGCATCACGGCTACTCTAGTACCTCTTCAGAGCTGACCAATACTGCTCGGCAAACCATTCTCAAGTTTTCATCATCTTGAACTAGAAATTCACCCTAGTGACTTGAACTCATTGAGAGCAGTGATTTTACCACAGAATCACTGAATTTTAGAGTTCAATGAGCCATCTAGTTTGGCTTACATCAGAAAGAAACTCCCATCGACACATCCTTCCCTCTCTGCTTGGAGACCTGGGAGAACCATTATAGCCACCCCATTTCATCTGGGGACAGCTGGAATTGTTTAAATGTTTTTCTTGACATCAAACCTAAATTCATTTCTCCCCAGTTTCTATCACTGTCCCTGGTTCTGAGAATAAAAGAGAATAAAAATGAATCTGACCTCGGTTTTCCACGACTGCCCTTCACATACCGATCCCTGAATCTTCACTTTGTTACATACGTTCACTTTTTTCAAACCAATCATCACGATATGACCTCCGAGATTTCCCACCATCCTGCTGACATTCTTCTGGATGCCCTCTAGCTTATCAATGACATTCTGAAGCTGGCACTCCAGAGGAAGTCTGACTAAGAGGGAGTACAGAGAGATTAGATCTCCTCATTCTTGGAACCTCTGCCACTCAAGGCAGCTCAAAGGCATTAGCCATATCATGGTGAGTCACCAGCTTTACAGATTACCAAGACCAACAGATTCTTTTCAAACGGCCTTCTATTTACGTCTCTTTCATCCCACATTTGTGTTAATTCTTGCAACTCAAGTTCAGATGTTAATTTCTGTTAAACTTCACTTATTAAATTCAGGTTGGTGCCCCAGCCTCCCAAGATTCCTTCTTTTTGGACCACATCTCTGCCAAGCAACATATGAACCATCACTCCCAGGTCTGTCAACTACAAATTCGGTAGACGTGCCAACTGTACCTTTATTCAAGCCATTGATAAAAATGTGAACTGGCAAGGGCAAGCAAAGATCCCTAAGGGATACCACTGGAGACGGTCCCAAACAATTAACTATCCTTTGACTTTAGCTGCTCAAACGGTTCCAAATGCATTTATTTGTATGGTTGTCCGCCATCCCTCTATCTCTTCCATGAGAATAGTATTAGATAATGGAAACATGCTTGCCACTCCCCTAATCTCTCCTATTTAAAAAGGGTCATGCTGCTCTTCAGGTAGGACCTGACTCTTTTAGCCAGGCATTGTGCCTTTCTTCAACAATCCATGCTAGGATTTTCCCAGGTACTGAAGTTCACTGGCCTAGAATTTGCAGATTCTGTTCTCTTCCCTGTACTGACATTCACACTTGCCCAGGCCCACAGTGCCTCTCCTGTGTCGCTTGGTTGCCAGTTCTGTTAATATCCAAGCACGAACTCACCTAGGCCAGGTGACCTGAATTCGTTAAAGGCAAATAGGTGCTCTCTCTCATCTCCTCACTTAGCTTGGGTATCAGTTCCCTGTTAGTCATTTTAATTCTGCCATTTCCAGTGCAAAGATCATTCTCCTTGGCAGTGAAGATAGAAACAAATAAGAATGAATTCCTTTGTTTTCTCTTTTTCCAGTTAACACTATCCTCCTCTCCTCAACATGGTATTTGTCTTTCCTTCTCTGATTCTCCTTCCTTCTCTTAGGAGAACTAAGAAGACCTCTGGGTGGGAGGCCTGCACCAGGCTCAGCTCCTTCAGAGGCTCAGCCACTGGGACGTTATGGTTACATGTTGTGCTCTGCTCAGGTATTCACCTTGTTACTTGTCCTTATTTCCATCTCCAGAACATTTCTTTAAAAAAAAATCTGAATGTGAATGAGCTCCTTATGCATCCTTATAGGTCTCTTCAGATACTTCACCCTTTTCTTCCTCCTGTTTCCCAAATCTTCATTTTTTTTTTGTCTTTTATGCATTTGTTTTTTTATAGTATTTGATTTTTGTAAATACTTGCAAAGATAGTTTTCAACATCCATTTTTTTGTAAAATTTTGAGTTCCGAAATGTTCTTCCTCTCTTCCCCTTTCCCCAAGACAGGAAGCAATCCAATATAGGTTAAATATGTGCAATTCTTCTAAACATATTTCCATATTGCTCATGCTGTACACACACACACACACACACACACACACACACACACACACACATCATATGAAAAGGAAAGTAACACAAGGAGGGAAAAACCCAAGTAAACAAATAACAATAAAAAAAAAGGTAAAAATAGTGTGCTTTGATCCACATTCAGTTCCCATAGTTCTCTCTCCAGATGTGGATAGCGCTTTCCATCTCAAGTCATTTGGAATTGCCTTGAATCACTTCATTGCTGAAAAGAGCCACCTCCATCACAGTTGATCATCACACAAATATTATTGCTATGTACTATTGGCTCTGCTCACTTCACTGAGTGTCAGTTCATATAAGACTTTCCAGGCCTCTCTGAAATCATCCTGCTGGTCATTTCTTACAGAACAATAATGTTCCATAACATCCATAGACCATCACTTATTCAGCCATTTTCCAACTGATGGGCACCTCTCCCTGACTCAATAAAGCCTATTCTTTGGTTGCTTCCTTCAAATTCAGGAGGCAGGGAGTGGTCAGTGAAACAAGACCCTTCCTCTCACCCCCCATGTCAGGAAATCAGAAGGCCAGAGCTCTTTGTGGTGGATCTAAAGCTCCCACGACATCATTACAACAACATGGAATAGACTTCAGAAGGCTAAAGATGTCGATTCAGACAAACAACCAAAGGGAAATGATAATAATGACAACTAACATTTACCTAGTGCTTACCAGGAGCCAGATGCAGGGCATAAAAATGATTACAGTGAAGGGTATAAAACAATCATGATGACTAGTCCTAGGAGAATGAAAAATACTGGATTAGGAATGATGCAAGGGAAAGGCAAGAATTTTCTCTGCCTGCTTCAATGACTTATTCTGTTTTTTTTCTTTCTAGTTCTACCACTGCAATTTCTGGTAAGAAAAAGAATCTGGTTTAAGATTTAAAAGGTCAAGTAACCTTCAATCCAGGAGGATTAGGTTGGAGAGGATGGGAGGGAGGGCCGGAAGACTATTTAGAAACACTACCTCCTTGGTCAGCAAAGTCTTATTGTAATTAAAAGCTTCCTTGTGTTTGAAAGCAGCTTGCCTCTCCTAAAGTTTCTTTTTCTACAGAAGGGGAGATTTTCCTAGGGAGTCGCTCATTTGGGATGCAGTAGCCACGAAGAACTACAAATTTCCATCATCAAAAATAATGTATTATTTAAAGTGATAGTAATAACAAATCAAAAGTGAAATTAATAGTTTATGCGCTGCAAGGAAAGAAACACTGGCAAGAACTAGCAAGAGATTTCAGATTAGAATCCATTGTACGAGCGGAAGGAGGTGATCAAATAGGGAAGCAGGAAATAAACTATATCAAGATAATCGGTGAGATGATGGTGACAAGCAGAAGGTAAGAAGTAGCACCAGCTCCTTGAAGGAAAAGACGTGAGAAAAAGCTTCTGGGAAAGCTCCTGCACCTTGAGGGATCCCCGGGCGTTACAAAGTGCCTGCTCTGAAGACCAGGAGTGCAAGCTACCAATGGGGCAGTTGAGGAGTAAGGTGGGCCCTCCATTGGAGAGAAAAAGGAAATGAAGACTCTATCATTCTGCAAATGTAAACAATCACCTGCCCACTCTATGCAATCACTAGGCCAAGGGGTAGGATACAAAGCCCTGAGCAGAAGGGCACCCTCCCTTAAGGACATCAACTCAAAAAACATCAGACAAGATGCACCCAGGGACCAGATACCGAATAAATACAAAGTCCTGGAGAAGGAGCAGGAAAAGCTTTCTATAGAAACAGGGCCTGGAGCTGAATGAGGAAGGAAACCAGTTTCTATGAGGCAAGTGAAAAGAAAATGCATTCCAGGCATGGGGATAACTAGTGCAAAGGCCTAGAGGTGGGAGGAGGAGCCCTGAACGTCATCTGCCCAACAGTAAGTGAGCCAGAGTGGCAACGTTACCAAAGCTGTGGACAAGAGTGGACTGGAAAGGCAACAAGGGGCCTGAGGGAAAAAAATTGCCAATGACAAACCGAGGGTTTCTATCTGATCCCAGAGCTCAGAGGGAGCCGATGAGACTCACTAAGGTGAGGGTGAGTGGGGGAGGAAAGACATCTTTTTTTTTTTTTTTAAATGAGGAAATTTTGCTCTTTGTGAGAAAAATAGAAAATTCTTCTAGGAAACAAAAAAAAAGTTCAACTCAGCTTCTTTTGAAGTTAAAAGGAGAACACAGAAATCATTATTTAAATACAAATAAATGAGTTCAGTAGTTCCCTGTGGATATCCACTCACAAATACATAAATAAGCACAATTCTGTAGACTAAAAAAACCATCTCACATATAGATTATTTTTTAGCTATAAGAGCTAATTTCCAAAATATAAATTCATTGAAAGACATTTTTATTTATGAGTATTGTTGACCTCATAGTAGCTTTTTTGTCATCCCTCCAAAATCAAGTCTAGGCTATGGCCTGATCACCCCAAATCTGGCTGCATGCAGGGTCTGTACTAACACTTACCCCTAAATTTAAATAATGAGGGGTTGAGCATATTCTCTGAACATCATTCACTTCTCTAGCTTCCAAGCCGCCCTCCCCCATTTTTTTTTTTTTTTGCATTGGTCACATCACATCTTACTGCTGATCCTTGGGCCATGAATCTCAGCCCAAAGCGAGACTCAAAGTAAAAGCTGAAATGAACAAATGGTCACCAGAGATTGTCTTACTTTTTCTTTACTATTTTTTAAATTCTCTCCATTCATCTTTGTTGAAAATCTCTTTGAAACACAAATTGTTAATAATCACTTGAACGAATGCTCATCATTAAAGTCAAGGGGATGCAAATGGATGATGGCATTTTCTGCAATAAAAGCTGTGCCGCTAATAAGAAACATCTGTTGATGGCATCTCCCAGGCAGAAATGCCAGTTAGCGATTCTTCCCACTCATTTCAGATACACTCTGTTGTCAAGGTATTTCCACCTCTGCAATTTCCCTCCCCTTTTATCCTCACGTTAGCTCCGGCCTTGGTTATGGACACAGCCTCCTAACTGGTCTGACTCCATTTTTGCCCTCTCTAATCCGTTCTTCACTCCACTGACAAAATAACAGAATTACTCATTTCACTCCTTCCCCTAAAAGCCTCTGATGCCCCTTTACTGCCTACTGAATAAAATGTGGGCTCCTTAGCCCGGCAATCTAGGTTTCCCATCATCTGTCTCCAAACTCCTTTTTTGGTTTTATTTCACATATTTCTGGATAAGAAGGGCAATAGCCCTCTGCACTCGGGCTCCTGAATCTTGTCCTGTTTTCTTTGGTAAACTTTTGGGCACAGGCCATTTCCAGCCTAGCCCTTCATTTCCACCCTATTTTTGTTCTTCTATCAAAGGCCGCCACCCCCACCCCCCTTCAATCAGATAAACTCCTCAGTCTCTCCAGTCACCTCTATCCACTCATTTTAATTTATAAGCTATTTGTGTTAGGTCTTCTCTCAATCTAGATAACTAATTCTTGCTCCTCGAGGACAAGGATTTTCCCCAGTCACAGGCACGGTGCACTGCGCGTAGCAGGTGCTTAGATAATATTTGCTAAGGCTGGAGGCTTAGTTCAAACATCATTCTCACTGGGAGGGAAGCCTCTTCCAAGCTCCCCCCCACTGCCAGTCCCCAGCGGTTGTTTGGTTGTGCGCTGTTTTGTACCGTTCCTTGCTACTTGCCTTTTTGCATGTGTTGTCTCACCACGTAAACAAAATCCTGCCCTTGAAAAGCTTGCCATGACACCGCGCACAGGGCAGATGCACAACTGACTAAATGATGCCTGACAATGGAGGGAAGAGCTGGCCAGGTCAGAGTTCCTCTCGCTCACTGCGCCCATCAGAGGCACTTGGGCATCAGCCCGATCGTTCCTAAAGCCAAATAATTCTTTTTGTGCATCAGGAGCACAGAAATCCTCTACCCAGCAGGGTCGTTAAACTTCGATTCTAAAGGGTGGGAAGACCCACATATTCTTTTGCAATTACATGGCTGCTATTGAAAGAGACTAAAAAAAACCAAAAATGGTAGAATCAAAGGTAAACATTGATGGGTTACTTCAAGGATCTCACGTTCCTTGATTCTCTCATCTTAAAAGTCCACATCCAATACAACCCTATTTTTGTAGCCCTCCTTCTCACTATCTCTCACCTCCACTGGGATAATTGCTTCCTAACCCATTCCCCTTTCCTTCAGTCTCTTCCCCTCTGCAATCCATTGTTTCTTGGCTCTATGGATGTATAGTCTGCTTATTGTGGGCACTTCTTCCAGCAGCACAGGCCACACAAAATTCTGTCGACGGTCTGGGAGGGTTGCTATGGCAGAAGAATTCATCACTGCAGCCAGCGCTGAATCTGCAAGGCTGGTCCCTGGACAAAAGGCGCACTGAGTTCATCACTGGGGCAGTTCAAAGCTTGGAAGAACACACCAGAGCTCGCGCTCCACAGGCCTACCTCTGACATTCACCCAGGCTTGCTTCCTTGCTAGAAGGGCTTTAGCAGAAGGTGAAGAATATTAAACATTTGCAAAATCTGAATAGTTAGAAGATTGCCTCAACTTCTGAATCTTCTCTAAGCTATTTATGCAGTAGAAGACTCCTCTTCCATTATTTAATGTCAAACTGATTTCCTTTTCCCTCATCCTAAAGTTGAAAATCTGATTTCCCCAACTTTTTACACCCTGTTTAATTCTCCATGGCAGTGCCAGCAATGAAACTCTTTCAGTCTGGCCTAGGGAATATCTCTGTCGCCTTGTCACCCAATGTCAAGTGACATGGCCTTCCAGTCTACATGTTTTCCTCTCCCACAGAAACAGAAACAGGACGACTAAAAGTTTTCTTTGAACTAAGTCTCTAGCATCCATTCACAATAGGAAACAGTCACCAAAAAGTCCCTGCTGAACTCTCAGGAACAGAAAATGTTCTATGACAAAGACAAGAATAAAACAGGAAGGAAGTCGCCCCTAGCTAGCGTACAATATGGTTTCTGAAACAGTTTCCTGTACTGCCAGGCTGGCTCGTGATGCTGGAGGTGATGTCAATAGATGTGCTGCAAGAAAACTGCCAAACGAGTGCTAATTACCTGGGGACAGGAAGAGAAGAGAGGGAGGGTCAGAGCAGCCCACTTTGGGGAGCCGAGAGCACAAGGGCCTGCTGCTTGAGGAAAGAGCCTCCGCTAAGGGCCTCCCCGTGCCCCAGCAGCCAAAGCCTATTCTACATGTGACAGCTCCGTGGGTGTGCAAAATGGGTTTCGGTTTCAATCTGCTCTCAAAAATCTCCAAATCCATTTTACTCCAGGGGAAGGTTATTCTAAACTTTTAGACCTCATGCTAAGCATTTGTGGGAACCACTGTCAATCTCCAAAAGCTCTGTAAAAGCAAAAGCACAAATTAGGACTGCAAAGAAGCAGTTTAAAACCATCAAATCCTTACTTTAAAGCATCAATCACCACACAAATATTACTTTTTTTGAATCCTCACAACTCTGGGGGAATCCCATTTTACAGTTGAAGGGACTGTACATTTTACAGTTGAGGCCTATTGAAGTGAAGGGACACAAAGCCGTTTGATGTGGCCATCTTGGTCTTCCTGATCTGAACCATCCCCCCCCCCCCCATACACACACACACACACACACACACATACTGGGCTGAGTAAATATGTTATTTAATGAACAACTGATTGCATTCACAAAATCCCAGAATTCCCAGCTTGGAAGGGACTTCAGGGACCCATCCATCTTTCAAAAAGAACAGCCCCTGTAGTTCTTGTTTAAACCTTCCTGGCAAAAATGACACGGTTTCCAGAAGGACCCTTGCTGTGTTCTGGGCCACCAGAGACCACAGTGGGGATTGAGCCCAGATTTCTGTCATTCAACAAAACAGAGAGAACATTTCCTGGGGCTTTCTCGGGACTCCAGGAGGAACACAGCTCTGGTCCCTAAGGCCCTTTGTGGCAGTACAGCAGGCTGTGGGGAAAAGGACATGAGCGTGGGAGGCCAGAGAGTTAGCCTGGTGTGAATCCTCAGTAAAATGACTGGGTTTTTCTGGGCTTCAGCTTCCTTCTCTGAGAAGGATGGGTATGATCTAGGTCTGGAGTTCTGGATCCCTTTGGCAAACCAGGGACTTCTCCTCAGAATATTATAAGATGAAATACACAGGATTATAGAGGAAACTAATTATATTTAACAACAGTTTTAAATTTTTTTTTAAAGTTCAACTTAAGAACCTCTGGACTCATCTTCTAAAATTCCACTCTATGAATAATCTGATTGAGTTACCAATGATGGACTGAATATAATGTGGCTACAACCCCCCCATCCCCCAATTCCCCAGTCTGGGAGCTTCAAGCTCTAGCTTCAGCTTTTTGTTCTTTGTCCCCTGACTCATACCCTAATTCCATTTATTTACTAAATCTTATGTCTAAATATCTTAATAAGCCCCCAGCTGAATTCAACATCCTTCCCCCCAACTCATCAGCACCATCTTCCGCACCTCAATCCCGACACATTCTAAGGCTCAAAAACCAGACATCATCTTCCCTTTTGGAGCACATGAAGAACTTAATCTTGAAGCTCTCAAGTGAGGAAGAGAGTCAAAGCCAAAGCTGGGACTCCCCACAAGTCACTTACCATGCCTCAAGCAGGCCCTGAGGCCTTCCAAGTCCCAGGCTTAGGGAATTCTCTAAAGCCAAAATCACAATTCTATATGTGAAAAGCATCTAGAGATACCCAAGCACAAAAGGAAACACTCTCCATGTTTAAGAGGTTTAAAGGGAGGAAATAGAATGTCTGCAGAAAAATAATTTAAAAACCCTTGACAGAGGCAGGGGACAGAAGGAGGAGGGCACCCAAAGTGAAGGAATTGAAGGGAAGAGACTGAGCTTAGGAAGGAACATGATCCCAGGCACAGGAGACAACCAGCTAAGGCATAGAGGGACAGAGGAGCTGTGAAGAACCTCACTGCCTCCGGGTTTCAGTTTGGCTGAAAGACTTTTGGTGCCCGGAAGTTTCTAATTCTAATTTAGCCTACAGACAACAGGAAGCCACTGAGAGCTGTGTTCTAGTATTGAGGTGCTGGTGCATATAGCTTGCTCGAAGGATCTTGGGAGCTCACGTGGGTCATCCAAGTTTCCATGTTCTGTTCGATTTCAGAAACGAGAACCATTGCTGTGGGTACATTTTATTTCTAATGTCTTAGCAAGGAGACATTTTATCCAGGAGGCTTTTAGACCCGGATGGAAAGGCTTCAGCTAGCTAAGTACAAACTTATATAGTCAAGATAAATGTAGCTTCAAAAGAGCCAATTTCAAAGGCCAGTGTTCAGAGGAAGGTCCCGCCAGCCTCAGGTCTCACTTCTTACTTATCCCAGAAGCTCTCTCCAGCCCAGAATTCACCAATTAAAAGGCGGGGGTCTCTCCCTCTGACTGGATGGTTCCTCCACATCCCTCCATTTAAGGAAGGTACCCAGTTTAGTCAGGTTTCAGCCTTCTCAAGCTGAGGCAAGGAAGCCCTGGGGCCCCATTTGGGTCTGGCTGGACCACAGTGCTGCTCAAGTCTCAGCCCTCCCACCTCCCTGGATAACAGCTTGCTCATCTTGAAAGGGAGGATCATAGCTTGGAGTTAGAAGGACCTCAGAAACCCTTGAGCATACCATGAGAAAACCAAGGACAAAATGAAACTTAAGTGACTTGCCTAAGATCACACAGATGGCAGGCTAGACCGCATAAAGCCCTCTGAGGAACCGTGTGACTCTGATTCGATGACCATCTTTTTCAGAACCCAATTCCCATCCTAGATAATGCTGCAGAATCTTCCTGATTTAAATTTCTTTTTCCACAGCACTCAGATTAGAAAAGCAAACTTGGAAAATCTGAAAACTGAATTTCTCTTGGAGACAGTAAGTATACCGTGGGACAGTAGCTTTGACTAAATAAAGGCAGTGAAACAAAGGAATGATATTAGGAAAATGAAGATTGGAGACTTTTCCAAGTGGAACAGAGAGGTATGGGTAGCAAAACAGCATTCATTTTTCAAATGGCAATATTATGGGAATTAATAAACCAGTTCATGGCTCTCCCTTTTAGATTATACGACGGGATTTAAGCCATTTAAACCTTAATGACTTCAGATAAGAGTTCTCTATTCTTTTATAACCTGAATGCATATTTGATAGTACTTTGCACATTTTTTTTAACTATCAAAAAGTTAGATCCAGGCTCTCCCAAGCTCTAAGAGTTAAAGGAAATAAACTCGCCAGGTCCAGCTCATTTTCATACTTCAAAACCAGATTTTCTTGGCAAAAATTCTATGTCCAGCCTGGCAGAATGTATGGCCTCATGATATGAGTTCTCTTGATGCCTTGTCTTTGTAAGAAGCTGTGGTTTAAAAAAGTATCTTCCTCTGGCTTGTGGAGTTCCTTAAGATTGGTCTTCAAATGACCGTTACCCCAATGGTCTCTGGGCCTATCCTCAAAAACCTTTCCATCCTGGTATAAAAACCTCCTGGATAAAATGTCTCCTTGCTATCACATTAGAAATAAAATGTCTGTTGTGATGGGTACAAATTAAGTTTTTCCAATTATTTTAAATGCGTCAGGGGAGTTGACTATTTCAAAATATCCTGCCAGTGATTTAAAAGAGAAAAATCCTCTTGTGATGGGGATCTTTATCCTCTGGTCTCCAGAACATGCAATGGTAGGCTAAGGTGTCTAGTGATGGGGGGATTATTAAGGGACTAAAAATTGCATGGCTATCTAATTAAAAGTGTCATAAACTTAGGATTTTTGTATGTTAGAATATTTTAAAATATAGACACATCCACACAAGCAGTTATTCAGGGGAGAGGGGAGTTTATTATGGGAAGTTCAATCTACGGAAGGGAAACTGGTGGTAACTTAACACTAGGAGTTTACACCCAACTCAGCAATCAGATTTCTGATATAGATCTCACCCAAGCTAAAATACGACTACTGTGACATTGCTGGAAGACCATAAAGAAGTGGCCTTGTTTGCCCTTCCTTTATTACATTCACAGAACTTTTTCCTGTCTTTCTGAAACCAAGTTAACCTAGAAACATTTTTAGGGCTACAAGTCACCTTGGGGATTCCCTAGTCCAGCTCCCTCATTGTAGAGAGGAACCGATTCCCAGAAACAGGAAAGGACTTCCCTAAAGTCAAAGGACTAGAACTCCCATCTCCTGACTCTTAGTGGCAACAGAAAGTGAGCTGGCCCTGGAGAGAGTCCTACAAGGCCCCTGCCACTTGGAGAATTGTAAGAACGCTGGATCAGGAGGCTCTTTCTGACTCCAGCTTCCTCTGGACTTCAGCTGTGTCATCTACAAAACTGAGCTGCAGAGGCAAGGGCCTAAGGAAGCTTAGTGCAAGTACTGTCTTTTCAAATTAAATTTCTTTTTTTTCCCCCTTTCAAATGGAGATTAACTTCCTCTCCCTCATATTTCTGCCCACTCCAATTGAAAAAGAAAGAAAAATAAAGTCCCTGGTACAAACTTATTTAGTCAAGACAAATGTAGCTTCAAAAGAGCCAATTTCAAAGGCCAGTGTTCAGAGAAAGGTCCCACCAGCCCCAAGCCCCACTTCTTACTTATCCCAGAGCTCCTTCCAGCCCAGAATTCACCAATTAAAAGGCTCTCCTCCAGCCTGGGGCCTCTCCCTCTGATTGGATGGTTCCTCCCCATCCTTCCATTTAAGGCAGGTACCCAGTTTAATCAAGTTTCAGTCTTCCCAAGCTGTACTCTGGTCCACCAAGCCCCCCAGAGGCTATTTATTTCTCTCTCTCCCCCACTCTTTCTAGCTTCCTTTTATATGTAGTAAGAATGAAGTTAAGTTCCTTGAAGGTTACTATTTTTCCGCCTAGCAATTAGCATAGATAGCTCAGTGGATAGAGCACTGAGCCTAGAGTTAGGAAGATCTGAATTCAAGTAATAAATGGTCGTTGCTGAAAACAAACTCCTAATTTTCTTTTACTTTTTAAAAAACATTTATATAACCAGGCTGTACTATGCATTTCATTGTTACCATCTCATTTAATCCTCACGATAACCCTAGAAGATAGCTACTATTATTATCCCCATTTTACAGAGGAGGAAAGGGAGGCAACTAGAGGCCATGTCCCAAAACAATCATGCTTCAGCCTTCACTCTGAGTCCTTCACCTTTCTATTAAGAGACAGGCAGCATGTTTTGTCATAAGTTCTTTGGATTTTTGCATCAATATTCATTAGGGAAACTGGTCTATACTTTTCTTTCTCTGTTTTGGCCCTTCCTGGCTTGTACCATATCTGTATCACAAAAGGAATTTGAATATTTTTAAAATGCTCTTTTTAACATGGCTTTCTACCAACTACTCCTGGAGCTTGGGTCGTTTTCTACAACACTATCCCTGATAAGCGATAATCTAACTTCACTCTTTGTTTCCTAAAAAGGCCAAAGAAGCGATCTCTGTAATGTGAGCATCCTCTCAGCTGACAGCTTTAAGAGCCGAAATATAGTCCAAGGAACCCATACAATGAGGCCCAAACTGACTCGCAATGCCCATAGTTTCCCAGTTCCCGTCAGCCCTGAACAACCAAAAGCACCACTAATTCCAGTTACACCCCAGGAAGCACTTGCTTCTGCAGAATTTCAGAAATGATTTTTGTCTGCTTGTTTTCAGCTGACAGAACTCACCGTTTCTGTCAGAAGCCACAAGGGAAAGCTCACAATTTACTTTTGGCTTCTTGTAACAACAGCAGAGGATGTGGATCTCCCCTGCACGTCTAACCTGATGCTTTGTCCCTCCCCTAGAAACGCAGGCCAAAAGCCAAGGCAAAGAGAAATCCATGAGACAGAACAAGAGATGCTGAGACCAACACGGCCTCTGGAATCTGCTCCGGGCCTTCTATCGTAGCCATTAGGGACAAGGAAGGAACGAGAAGAAAGCCAACGGAAGGTCCTGCTAGGACAGGCTGCAGGGAGCCCTCCTCTTGCTGGCAGCCAAAGCTCTCATTTCTTACCTGTCGGTGCACACTGTGAGCTGTTGATTCCCTTGCCACTTCACCTGAGCATCCGCTGAGCCACTACAGCAATCGTTGCAAGGCTGATCCCTCTGGGACACGAGATAATAAGCAGCAAACATCAGCTCAGATCTGCCTTGTCACAGTCTTCGACTCCAAGATGGAGAAGTGCTTTGTGGTCTCTGACAACCACCTCCTGCTGCCTCTAGCTGGATTACCTGTAAAACCTGCACCTTGGTTTTTGCCATGGCAAGATCACAATGAAACTCATAGCAACAGGCAGCAAGACGGTCCCTTCATTCCTATAGAGTGAAATAAATAAGGGGGGGGACAATAAAATTCAGCAAGAGACACAGAGCAGCGGCCAGAAAGGGGAGAGAACCAGGAGAGAAGGGTCATAAAAACCTAGATAGAGGTAATGATAACAGCCGCCAGCATTTCTACAGCACTTTCAGGTCTGCACAGTGCTTTCCATATGTTAACTCATCTGATCCTCAGAATAACCCTGTGACTATTATTATCCCAACTTTACAGACAAGGAAACTGAGGCAAACAGTGGTTGTATGACTTGCCGGGGTCACCTGGCTCAAAACTAAGGTAGGATCCAAACAGGTCTTCCTGACTTCAAGGGCCACAGTCTATGCCCTGGGCCACCCTGTATGCCAGTGTGGGTAAGGAGAACAGCACCAAAGCCTGGAAAGAAATCAGCAAGATTGAGGATTAAGGCTGACAGATTTGGTAGCTAAGAGGGCATGGGGAACTTTATAGCTGGATGATGGAGGCCCAAGTCAGACAGCACGGAGAGGGAGAGCAGGAGGGGGGCCCACAGTCTTGGTCCCCAGCAGCACAGCTAGTGGGGATGGGCATGAGAAGGGAGGGCTCTGGAGGAGAGCCCTCAGAGGCAGGGCCACAGGAAAGAAAGAATGACCAAGGATGAGTGGCAGAGGAAGGGAGATAGAAGTGGAAGAGGATCATTTCATTCAAAGTCTTCCAAACTCTTCTCTGCCTCATCTGCACTTCCTTACCTTGACCGTCCATTCCAGACAAATGTCTCCCCACCCTTGTCTTTTTCCCCATTTGAGCTTCCTCTTTCCTCCACTTCTGCAATGCCGGCCCATCCCTTCTCTTCAGCTTCCCCACTCCTTCCAAATCCCCTCCTTTGTAAAGCCTGCTCTAGGCCTCCCCCTCCCTCCATGATCCATTCCCCTTTTGATAACTGTCCCATTTACGGGTTTTATTATTGCATCTGTGATCACGTAGGACATTGTGACGATGCACTCTGCATTATCAGCTACCTTTGTGTGATTTAACTCGGCGCAGTCTAGTTCTTTGTCTCCAGCTTGAGTGACCCAGCCCTTCTTAAGACAGTGTAGATTTCTTTTTCTCCTGCTCCTTGGCAGAGAGATACCAAATAAAAGATGGCAGAATGAGTTTAGGAATTGACTTTGGATTCTGGAACAATTCTTATCGCTGCCTTTTAAAGCTGAGAAGCCCAAGTGAGGCAGCTCCAGCTTTTTCTCTTTCCCAGGAGCCCCCTCAGAAAGAGCTGAAGCGATGTCCCAGAACTAGCTGGAGCATCATTCTCCAAACAGCCTGCCTGCCCTTTCCCCAGTGACTCCTATTCCCTTTTGACATTCAAAAAGCAAGCCCGCAATAAACCTTACAGTCTCGTCAGAATTGGCTCAAAAAGGGAATAATAAACACACTCGTATAGAAATCTAAGTCACCATACAAGAAAGGAAGTAGAAAGGGAAGGAGATAAGAAAAGGAGGGAACGAAGAGCTGATAGAAAGGAAGACAGTTTAGGGGGGAGGGTAAGGCAGAAGCAAAAACACTTTTGAGAACAGATGGTAAAAGGAGAGAGTAAGATAAACAGGGGAGAAAAGGATGGAGGGGAAAACATAGTTGTTAATACTGAAATTATTTTAAAAAATTACTGTAACTCTTATAAAGACTTCGTTTCTTAAACACATAGAAAATGGAGTCAAATTTATTTAAATAAGAGCCATTTCTCAACTGATAAATGGTGAAAGAATATGAACATTCAGTTTTTAGGCACAGGAATCAAAGCTATCTATAGTCATTTAAAAATGCTCTAAATCATGAATGATGAAAGAAATACACATTAAAACAACTCCAAGCTACTACTACCTCACATCTGTCAGATTGGCTAATATGACAGAAAAGGAAAATCACAAATGTTGGAGGGGATGTGGAAAATTAAAACACTATACGTACTATTGGTGAAATTATACACTAATTCAACCATTCTGAGAGCAATTAGGAGCTATACCTCAAAGACTATAAAACCATGCATAATACCCTTTGACCAAGCAATACCATGACTGCGTCTGTATGCCAAAGAGATTAAAAAGAAAAAAAAATACTCGTGTACAAAAGTTTTTATAGCAGCTCTTTTAGTGGTGGCAAAGAAATGGAAAATAAGGGATGTCTATCAGTTGAAGAATGGCTGAACTAGTCGTTGTATATGATTGTGATGGAATCCTATTGTGCCTTAGGAAATGAGCAGAATGCTCCAACGTGCAAAGACTTACATGAACTGGTGCAAAGTGAAATGAGCAAAACCAAGAGAATATTGTATACAACAATAGCAATATTACATGTACAACACATATTTTATGTACATGTATGTACATGTCATATACAATTGTATGTACAATAACATAAATATTCTCAGAAATACGACAGTCCAAGGCAATTCTGAAAGGCTTATGATGAAAGGTGCTGCCCATCCCCAAAGAACTGGTAGAGTCTGAATGTAGATCAAAGAAATTTTCTTTATTTTTTTAAGTCTGTGTTTTCTTTCACAGAATGACTTACATGGAAATGTGTTTTGCATTAAACGCGTCAAATAGCTTGCCTTCTCAATGAAGGGGGAGGAGAAGGAAGGAGAGAATTTGGAACTCAAAATCTGAAAAAGAATGCTGAAATTGTTTCTACATGTATTTGGAAAAAAATAAAATATTAAATAAGAAAAAAAAGTCAAATTCTGTTAGAATTAGAAGGTTGTCCCCAGAATCAGAATTATAACTGATTGAGATCAAATGAGCATCAAAAACCAGAATCAAAACCAAGTTTTCATCATGGTATCCCTTCACTCACACAATGAATCATAAGTGACATGCTTTTGATACCAAGAATCAGGCGTCTTGGTATTGAGAGGCCAACTTTTCCCAAAGGAAACATTAAAAGCGTAAGCCTTGAGAGCCACAATGACGTACCCTAGAGAGCTCAGTGAAGTCAAACCTCACAACTGTGTATTTGTCAGTTGTTGTCAGTATTTTAAAAACCAAACAGAGATACAAATTCTTTTTAAAGGAAACTTTTGGAACAAAGTTTTATCAGCAGCTTTTCAAGACAGGTTAACCAACTGTTCATGTACAGAATTTTCAGTAGAAGTCTATAGGAACCCAAGGCACCCAGAGATCCAAACGATAGGGAAACGTTTTCCAAAGCAAAGCGGGTAACTTCAATTTGGCAATTTCCAAGAGATGTTTTTAAAAATTGTTTTTTATGTTCACATCATCATCAGACTAAGGTAAAAGTTTAAGGAAAACCATCAAGCAAAGTGTAGAATGAGAAGAAAGACCTTCTAATCATTAAATCCCCAAGTGGAACAGGCTGTCTTGGAAAGGAGTCTCCAGACACTGGAAGTGGTATCTAGAGGACAGATAATAAGCATGTGACACAATTATGACAGAAATGTATGCTTGAGATCCCAGGGATTGGGCTAAGTGAGATAATCACTGTAAAGTGCTTATCACCGGGCCTCACATGTTGAATAAATACTGTTCCTCTAAAGGACTTTTCTAGTCCCTCTGAATTTTACAATGCTGTGAATAATAATGATGTTCAAAATATGCCCACCTAATCCGGCAATCCGGCTCTTACTGAGGAACAACCTAGAAGCATCTCTGAGGAGTTTCCTCAGGCTACTACTTTAGGGTCAAAAAGAGCTAAGAAAGTCCCACCACTAATGGGAACATCTCTGCATGATTGGCTTCTGGAACCCTCCTAGGCCTTAATGCTGAGCCTCCTCCCTCACTTGCAGGCTTGTGTGTGAGTACTGAGATGTGAGGATCAGTTCAAAGCAACCGGACGGGAACTCGGAGGTCATGACTGACTGGCCAGTGTCCACGTTTTATAGACAATGGAAGTTCAGGCCTTCGGGCACCATCACACAGGTGCTAAGCTAGAATGTTTCATTAAGCCTTTTGATTTACAAACTATCATGGGATTTCATATTTTTAGCTGTAATTTAGTATTTACTGGACACAAAGTATATTTTAAACTGTTCCAAATCTAAGACTATGTATGTCTTTTTTTTTTTTTTTTTTTTTTTAAAGAAAATTTGCTTCAAACTAAAAAAAAAAAAAACATGATTGAAAGATATAATTTAATCCGGCTGAGGCTAAACCAAAAAGGGCAAAAACCACAGAATAATTTTGTGGTCTAATATTGGACATATTCCACTGCAGGCACAGTTTAACAAATGAACTCAAGGAAGGGGAAGAAGGCAAATCAGGCCAGGTAAATGAACATGAAGCTTCTGATCGGGCGTGCTGTTTCCAGCTCGCCCTCACCAAGGGCTCTCTCCTCTCCAGATGAGTTTGGAATCAGGATAGACAGAGACAACTCAAGAGAAAAGATACTTCTTAGTTTCAAATGGCAGCCCAGAGCAGTGCTTGAGGACTCATCAATGAACTCCCATGGCTCCCTCTTATCTCCCAGATCCAATTTAAAGCTGCGAGTTCCCTCCCTTTCCCATCTTCTTACATTTTATTCCTTTCCAGATCCTTGGCTGTTTGCTGTTCCTTAGACATGACACCGTGTCTCATGCCTCTTTCTGCCTCTCAGAGCGATGCTGGGGTCCCACCTCTTGGGCTTGGGGTGTATTAACTCTTTATCAGCTGAGCTGCTGACTGCCACAATTCTCCTTTGCCAATAATTCAGGGCTCAAACTCCACCTGTTCCATTCTTTCCTTCCTTGACTCAAGACATCCCATCTACATGGTCAGAAACAAACTCCTCCCCGTCATGTTTGCACAATTCTCCCACTTGTGCCCACGCCTCACAGAAGTGCAAGGAATGGGAGCTTCAGGGCACACGCCTCCAAAAACTAAACTGTTCTCAAAAAAAGTAAATCTGAGTTAAAAATCAATTTCTAGCTCTTAGAATTTGAAGCCAAAAAGAGATTTTTTGGGCCCCCTTGAAAAGCAGAAAGATGGACATAAAAGAGATCATGTAACAATGTCACACCACGTGTGGCTGTTCAAGAAATACTTTGTGGCTGAGTCGTTTCAGTTGTGTCCAACTCTTTATGAACACACAGAAAGTGGTGTCCGAGAGTGGATTTGAATTCAGGTCTTCTGACAGCAGGCTAGAGCTTTTCCACTGCACTATTACTGGTAACTGATGAGTGATGTTTTATAGGGGAGACGCCAAAACTTAACTCGTGTGTATTTTGGGACCCAGAGGGTTACTGGAGCAGTCAGGTAGGTGGCCGGCCTGCAGAGATGTAAGCGAGATGTCAGCCTCGTTAAAGCTCTCAATGTTACTGGCTTTCACTGCACATAGGTGCTCACTGATTTGCACGCTGGTAACTAAGGGCAATAAACACTCCTCATCAAGGGCAGAGCCCTAGAGGGCAGGGGCGTCAGACAGACAGACATGGCTCCCTGCCATATTGACTTGGAAAGCCGCGCTCTCTCGGCTGGATCGTATTTTTGTTTTGTTAAACATTGCCTAATATATTCTAATACCATTCAGAGTTTGATACCAGAGCTGACATCTCTGGGGTAGTGGAGACCCAGGAGTCAGAATGACCTGCTTCAGCCCCTCAACGCTGGGCTCTGTGACCCTGGACAAGCCACCTGTCTCCATTTCTCCAGATGTGAAATGAGATTGTTGGACTTGCTGATTTCCCCTTCCAATTCTAAATCTATGATCCCAGGATCCTATTCTGCGGCGATTACAGCGCCAAATGCTCTCAGAAAGTGGACAAGACAGGGCACCTGCCTTCACGGAGCATCTGGTGTAGAGGCAATGTCTGACATGGGCAGTAAAGTACTTTTCAGAGATGATCTCACTGGAGTGAGGTGTACGACTTGAGTGCACAAGGACCACAAACACCCCAGAGAGTGGGAGAACCAGGGAGGATGCTGGGAGGAGAAGCATTGGAGACGAGCTTCCCACCAAGCAAAAAGAAGACAGAAAGACTCTTAGGCCTACAATGCTGTGTAAGCAAAGCCGTGCAGACAAGGTGGCACAGAGTGTGCTCGGAAGGCAGCAAGCGGCCTAACCGGATCAAAGCAAAAATCACCATTAGACCATGGGGAGGACACTGATAATTAGATAAGGCTGGAAAAGTGGGACTGGGCAGCTCTGAGGAGGGCCCCCAATGGCAGGCAGTGAGAAGTCCCTGAAGATTTTGGCCCTTAGTCTGACAATGGGATGAGCGGTGGAATGGTGGAAAGAAATCAAAGACTGTCGAAGAGCCAATCATCGATTACCATTTTCCTCAATAGATACTGATGTCTGCCTTTTCTTGGAGTCTAGCTTTGAGAACAATTTAAGGAGCCTTTTTGTTTCAAACTTTCTTACACTGATTCAGGTAGGGTAAAAACTAGACTGAGCACAAATATGACCAATAAGCCTTTTGTCAAGTTGGTCCTTAAAAGATTCACTGAAAAATCCTTCAACTGCAGTTCTTCTGTTAAAAAATGACCACTTGGCAAGAGGCCTCTCTTCTCACTGGCCCGGTATTACAAGCAGACATTATTTTTGGGAACTTGTGGGATTATATGTACTTCTAGAGGCCGGAGGGAACAGGGAAAGGGGGGGGGCATGCAGTTGGCTTTCCTGCATCATATCAGATAGCAAAGAGGTACCATCACACGATTTTGAAATTTTCAGGACCCTATTTCTTTCTGGTTTGTCCAAACTTAACTCAAAACACCCAAGCCTGTAGGAAGAAACAAGGGAACCCAAAAGGAAGATATCAGCTCTCCTTAAAGTACAACCAACGGGAGATGGCGCAAATTAAGCCCACATCTGTAGCCACTCTAGGCATAAAGATTTGACAACAAGATTTAGAAATCTAGGCTCCTGCCTTAAGACACATGATGCCTTAAAGACACAATAGAAATGGGCTCTCAGAGAGATAAACCAAGTTCAATTTCAAAGATTCAAAAGGTTAAGAAAACACTACTGCTGAAGAGGTACAAAGGCCTCATGTGACCTCATCAAAGGTCTATAGAGAGCGTTCCCATGAACGATTTCTGTCTAATCATGGGTCACCAACTGCCAAACTGCCTAATACTATGCTTCTCATCCCTTAGAACAAGCTCCAAGACTTAAAAAAACGGAATAAATTCTTACGGATTTGGTCATCGTATGTATTTTATTTTGCATCACATTCAACTTAACTGGAAATGAAATCAAGACAAAAATCGCAAAGAGCATTGCGACTGAGCTACAAAACCACAGAATTCTGGCATTGATAGAGCTGTCAATGGGCATCTAATACAACCTGTTCTTGAAAAGAATCTCCTGCACCTGCTGTACCTGCTAAATGCTCCTCTGGTCTTTGCCCATGACCCCTGTAGCCTCTGGAAGAACCTTCTCTACTCTGGAGCTCTCCATGGGGAAGATCTTCCTGACATCCGCCTAACTTCAGTCACTCACAGTGCACCCAGCTGTCTGTGGGGCTCAATGGAACAAGGTCAGGTTCCTCTCTCTCCCTCGAGAGCTCTTCAGATATTTTGAGATAGCCGCCATGTTTTCACAGGGTCTGCACCTTTCCAGTTCTCACAGGACAGCCTGGTTGCTCTCCTCTAAGCAATGTTAGAAATTCATCGCAGCCTTTCTCCATTTGGGGAGCCCTGACTTGCTCGGAAGTCAGAACAAGGGAACAGAGTATTTCTTTCTTGTTTCTCTTCTTTGAGTAGGAGAGAAATCATGTTTTCACGAAAGATTTTTTTTTCATATAAATGATTTCATTTTAAACACTGATTTCTTAGGTAGGGGATGGACAGGCAGAGGATCACAGATGACCCCCAGAGACAAATACATGGTTCAGCATTTGCTTTCTGAGGTAAAATGGGGAAGACAGAAATGAGGAGAGACTGGTAAGTTTCCTTAGCCTTTTTCATTTCATTTAGGCCTTAGTCAAATAGAAAATGCTTTCTTCCAGTCTTGACTTAATATGGTTTCCGCCTCACACAGCCACCGTGTGAAACCACAGATTTTAATGCTGTGGTCAATGGAACACAGACTTACAGCTGAAAGATCTCAGAAGTTATCAGTGTGAGCCACTTCACAGAAGGCAAACTGAGACCCATTGAGGCAAACAGTTGGAGAAACAAAGGATGTTTTAAAGGGGTCCTCAAACTTTTTAAATAGGGGGCCAGTTCATTGTCCCTCAGACTGTTGGAGGGCTGGACTATAGTAAAAACAAAAACTTTGTTTTGTGGGCCTTTAAATAAAGAAACTTCATAGCCTTGGGTGAGGGGGATAAACATCCTCAGCTGCAGCATCTGGCCCGCGGGCATAGTTTCAGGACCCCTGGTTTAAACCAAGGTCTCTTGGCCCCAATCCAGCTACTTTCCCCAACTGTTTCCCCCAAGACTTATAGCAACTTGGGCTTTTTTTTTTTTTTTTTTACTCCAAATGTACAAGTTCACATTTATCCTCATTAAACTTTGTACTGTTAACTTGGATTTGTGACTTTAGCACTTAACACTTTGAATATACAAATGTCTTTTATATCTTCATTAAAGAACAGAGGCTTGTGGCCGGCCCCTAGCAACTGTACTCCAGGAATTAACACGTTGTACAAAGTTGTTCAAACACCTCTGCACCTGCCTAAAGGTGCCATCATTAGGCTTATTATTTCCCCATCTATTCCACAAAGACGCCAAGAAAGATTCTGTAAAATGGGTCACTGTCCAATGTGGGATCTGGACCATGTTACTTAGCTCTTTAGATTCCAGCTTCCTCATTTTTAAAATAAAAGGGTGGACTACTCCACTCTTAAACCGTGGTTTTCAACTCCGTATCTGACTGTGGAGACTGCAAAATTATAATTATAACTATCAATAGATGTTTGATTTACATAGCCATTTTATATACCTATATACCCAGGGTCACAATTTCTTGGGCAAAAAGGGGTCACAAGTAGAAAAAGTTTAAGAAGCCCTGGATTAGAAATTATAGCATTTAGTGACCATCTAACAGACCCACTCATTTACAGAGAAAGAAAAAAGGCACCCTGAGAGGTGGACTAACTTCCCCAAGTTTCCACAGCAATTTATGAGAAATGCTGGGCCTTCATCCTAATGTCCCATCTCCTTTCCCCATTCATTTCTCTGCCCACTCTGTCCCTAGAAATCAGCCCACAAGATGCTTGGGAGCCACAATGCAACTACAGAGCCAAAGTGGTTCCAATGAAGAGCTCCTTTTCATCCATTCCCCAGAAGGGCCCAGGAGGAAATCCCAGAGGAATCGGTCTCCCAGGCACCGCCTGTAGGAGTCAACAACAAGCAACATGTTGCTTCCCTTCAAGCTCAGGAAAAACAAAACCCTGAATTTGAACACTCCCGCATAAACCCTGGCTCTCCTCAGTGCTCAGAGAGCAAAGGCCTCTCTATCATTCTTTATGTTTATAAAATATTAACAAGTTTCCACAAAGATGTCGAGAAAAATGAGAAGGGAAAGGACTTCTGTTTCAAGGACTTCTTTTCTCTGAAAAACTAGATTTTGTATTAGAAAGACTTTTAGAGAAATTAATGGAAAAAATGTCTAAGGCAAATAAAGCATCTAACTCTACTGCTTCTTGACGTGCATTTCTCTGGACACTTCTAGTTTCTGATGTAAAAGCAGAGAGGGGAAGCTCTGGAAGGGCAGAGCCTGCCTTGGTTCCGCCTCAGGAGCCAGGGCACAGCTTTGACATGGGCTCAGCTCCTATGTTAAATATTCCCTATGGAGCAACTGCTTCAGAAGATGTAAGAGTTTCAGCTTACGATCCCAGAAGAACATCAAGTTGAAGACTTCAGAGACAAACAGAAAGAATATTACTAAGCAATTTCTGCTGCTTTGGGTTTTTCGGTTCAGAAATGAAGAAATCTGAATGACACTTTTTCATTAGACACTGATTGAGGGCCGGTGCAGGAGCTGTGTGCCAAGCAGTGTGAGGGTCTCTGCCATCAAGGGAGTGCAAATGGCCGGCAGTTTGATCTGGAGTCAAGAATATTTAGATGGAAATCACACCTTGACCAGCTGTGTGAACCAGTCAGGTTTCTTAACCTCGATTCCCTTATCTGTTATGTGAAAGATTCCTCCCATCTCTATGATCCTTCATGATGAAAAGGCATGGGGATGTGACATTAGAAAAAGCCTTTTAAATGTTAAGAGAGTAGAGTGAGGAGGGCTGGGAGGAGAGCAGACTTTAAATGCTTTTTAATTAAAAAAATAAATATCCAAGAGAGAAAAACAGGCCAGAAAGGAGTACGAGCAGGCCAGCTTTGAAAACTACAGGTTTAAGAACAATAAGCTCTGGTTGTTCGTAACTTTGTGAAAAATCATCCTTTTGTTGAACCCTGCCCACTTGCCGTTTGAGTTCAGAAAGAAAAATAAAATAAAAGCAGAATGAATAAATGCTTTGGGCCACCTTGCGCTGTTTGATGTTCAATTCAGGATTGCTGTCTGCCATTCGACCAGCACTTTCCTTCTGTAACAAGATGACAAAAATTCTGGAGCCATTTTTGATTCCTCCTAATTACTGCCTCCATAAATCCCTTCATTTTTTAAAAGTAAGTCAGAAAAAGATGACGTGTTTGGAAATATAGAAAAGTTACTTGATAGGAATTATATAACGGCCAAATCTAACGCCCTTGCCTCCATTTTCGGCCTTCTTGTCCTTCCCATGTAAGTATTTGGCCCTGCGGTTCACCCTCTCCCGCTGGGCTCTGTCTTCTTGCCTCTCCTCCAAATGGCTGCTTTTGTTCCAGTTTCCTTTGCTCCATCTTCCCCCATGGCATTAGCTGGAGACCCCCAAGGCCTGCCACCCCCTCTTTTCTTTTTCTCCTCCTTATTCCATTTGTGATCTCTCACTGTCTCCCACGGGTCAGAAGCATCACCTCCACACAGATGACTCTCAGATCTCTAGGCCCATGTCCCCAGCTGCTGACAGGATGTTCCAAGCTGGCTCTCCCACCAATCAACTCCCATGGCTCCCTATTATCTCCAGGATGTGATTTAATGCTATAACCACCTGACCCCTTCTTCCCTTCTTCACTCCCATACATGACTCAACCCTTCAGGACTGGCCTGTTTGCCGTTCCTCACCCATGACACCATGTTCCACACCTGGAGCATCCTCCCTCTGCCTCTCAGAGTCCCAGGTCTCCTCCAACAAGGGCTCAAAGCCCTTGCCCTTCCTCAGCTGCCTGATCCACCGTATCTTGCATATACTTGAAAACTTTCTTTATGTCCCCCAGCATTGAGTCCCTGATACCCGCTAACCATTTCAGAAAGATTGGTGACTGAAGACACTGCAAAACCAGAAAGTAACCAGCATGTGAGAAGCTGGAAACCCTTGTTCTTGACCTCAGCATCTCCTCAAACCTCACAATCTTGAAGAGGATAATAAACACAGAGCAGAGGAAACAGAGTCAGGAACTCTTCAGACAAAGGTCAGGGGTCACAAATCTCAAATTAGTCTTGACTCAGTCTTTTTTGTCCCTTTCTGCATTTTTCCCTCACCCCTCCGCCCCCCATCCCGGCTTCATTCCTTTTTAACCAGGCCAGAGGACGGAAGGCAGTGCCCTGCTTTGGTTTACCAAAAGGATGAGTTTCTTTTGTTCATGATTTTGTCTTCTCACAAACTGGCCCCAAACTAAAAGACGGGTTTGATGCAGTTTGGGAGTTTCTGGCTCCCACTGGAAAAACAATTAAAAACACTGAAACACTCTCAGTGAATTGTGAACCATCTGAATAAATGTTTAAATTTAGCAAACCAAATCCTCCATAAGGTCATGTTCCTGCACTAACCAAATGAGTTCATCCCTGCAGACGCAGTGCCTGGGTCCCAGATTTCTCACTTCCACTCCTGCTTTTCTTTCTCTTGGATTCAAACTTTAAAGAACATTTACCTCTCAAGTCTGTTAGTTTGCTGTTGCTAAAAGCCAGTGCCCTGCATGGCCTGGATGCTCTCTGGAGAACGCCACCAGCGTCATTTGAAAGCAGCCTTTGGAGAAGAAGCTTGTGGCCCCCAGCAGCATGGCGCCTCCCGGGAGGGCGGCTCCTCCCCAAGGCAAAGAGCAGAGGGAATACAGGGAGAGATGGGAAAGCCAAGCAAGGGAGGCCCTTTCTGCCAACATGCCCTTGGCATTCGGGCAAGAGAGGAAGAGACGGGCTGTGCGGTCACAGAAGGATCTAAACTCCAACTCCCATTAGTAATTTCCCCAATTCTTTAATGTCTTAATTATCTCAAAGGAGGGAAGGGCCCCCAGTGTGTGCTAGGAGAGGCTAGAGCCACAGAGTCTGAGGGTCCAAGGGCCAGCCCTGCCACTGCCGGCCTCAGGTCCCTCCTCTGTCAAATGGGGAGAGGGGATTAGGAGTCCCAGAAAAGGCAGAGCTGCTCGATCTTTAGTTTGCTTCAGTTCTCTTCTGGGGAAGACCCAACAAAAGTGGCTGCTGAAGTTTTGGGGTCTAAGATCAGCAGAGAAGTAAGAAAGCTCCTCAACTACCTGACCCCCTGGCCCTGGGCCCTCAAAATGGCCAACAGGGTTAGGAAGCATGTCAGGCTCATGGGGAAAGCAAGATGCAGCCCAGGAACAGGGCAGCTTTCCAACAAGGGAAGGGATGGGGCAGCTAGGGGGGCGCAGTGGATAGAGCACCAGCCCTGAAGTCAGGAGGACCCGAGTTCAAATCTGACCTCAGACACTTAACACTTCCAGGCTGTGTGACCCTGGGCAAGTCACTTAACCCCAATTGCCTCGGGGCAGGGGGAGGGAAGGGAGTGAAACTGGCTGAGAGCTTAACTGTGACTCCTAGAAAAGTTCTAGGTCACCAGAGGGACGGTTTATGACTATTTAGAAAAGGGAGCAGTGATCACAAAGAGCTGTTGGGGGGTGGCTGAGATGAACCTGCTTCCTCTCTGGCTGGCCAGCGGACTGAGAGACGCCGGGGACACCCTAGTCGTCACTCACTGAGACTTGAGAGCGGGACCTGACGGAGCCTCTCAGAAGGGGCTTGTAAGCTGAGCAGAGATGGGAGGTAGGAGGCACAACAGGACCAGGAAGGTCTGGGGGGGTCTGCTGGCCCCGGCGCCGGACTGACCTGAGAACTGAGCTCACTTTGGGCTGCTCTGTCTTTGAAAGGAGGGCGACTAGGTGGTGCTGCTGTACCCGGAGCCCCAGATCCAGCCTCAGACAATTACTAGCTAAGTCAGCCCTGCCTACCTCAGTTTCCTTGTCTGTAAAATGGGCTGGAGAAGGAAATGGCAAACCATTCCAGTATCTCTGCCAAGAAAATCCCAAACGGGGTCACAGTGTCAGATATGAGCTTACCAGCTACATGACTATGGTTAGTCTCAGTCTCAGTTTTTTAATCTATGAATTGGGAATAACCAGGCTCAGAGTGCTTGATGAATGCGCTTCCAGCTGCCGTGAGGATCTAGCATTGTGCCATACAGATGCCCGCCATTATAATAATGGCATTATTATAAAAGTGGCTGACGCATTAGAGCAGACGACTCCAAGGTCTCCCTTTTTGCTTTCTTTTCTATTCCTCCGTCCCAGGAGATCACTTCCATCTCACCGTGACCCACTTCCGTGACTGCCATTAAAAATACGTCTCTTTGTTCCTCTCTTCCACCTTTCCACCCATTTTCAAGGTCGCCTTTGACAAATGACTCCTTCAAGTTTCTCATCAAGGCTTGCTTCTTGGGAAAGTTTTTTCTGGATCGGCCTGAAGAGAGCTGAGGAGAGCACGGAGAATTTAATCACCTGGGCTTCCTTGAAGCACTGCCTGCAAGCATATTTTCAGACTCACAGAAGATGAAGGGAGCCTCGGAGGCCACCTAGGCCGAGCCTTCCCTGAAGCACAAAGCCCTTCTTCAACATTTCCAATAAACAGCTGTCTGGCCTTCAGAATTCCTAATTGTAGAGCCAGCCAATTCCACTGTAGCAGCTCCAGGGATTAAGAGTTGCTCCCTATGTTGTCCACGTAGCTGAGAGCACTTCTTATAACTTCTTGCCTTGATTAGGTCCGCTACAAATTTAAATGATCTAATTTCAACCCATCGTTATATGCCTGTGCCTTTTTTTCCCCCCTTTTTCTCACTTTCCTCTCACTTTCTATAGCAGTTACTAAAACCTTCCTTTCCGAAATCCTCTTTTAGCAGATCTCTTCTACATTACTGAGAAAATCAATCCCCTCCCTCTCTCCCTAAGCTTTCTCTCCTCCCTTATTCTGTGTTATTTGTTTGGTGAGGCAGTTGGGTTAAGTGGCTTGGCCAGGGTCACACAGCCAGTGCTTGTTAAGTGTCTGACCCATATTTAAATTCAAGTGCTCCTGACTCTGTCCACTGTACCATCCAGCTGCCCCCTCCTCCCTTTTTCTGGACCTCACAAGTCTGCCATCATTCCTCATCACCTCCCCAGCTCCAGTTTCTCAGGAAAGGATGACTCTTTTCCTTACCAAAGCCAACCTCTCTCATTGTGGCCTCAATCCCACTGCCCTTACCTTCTCTCTTTATTGCCTCCCTCAAATCCTCAACTTCTCCTTGGCCATGGGCTCCTTGGCCACAGCCTTTACACGTGCCCAGGTTTTCTCCCAACTTTAAAAAGCTCTCACTTGACCTCATCACCCCCTCAAATTATTAGTCACTACCACTTCTTCTTTTCGCAGCCAAATTCTTAGAAAAAGCCATCGACACCCAACCTCTCCACTCTCTCTCCTCCTACTCACATCTCACTCTCGGGTAATCTGCTTTCTGGCCCCTAAAACTGCTCTTCAAAGTTCCCAAAGAACAAAATGGTACAATTCAATCAAGTCAAGGATCTATCCAAACATCCAGTTCATTTTCTTTCCTTCGGGCCATCATTTCCACAAAGAGCTTGTTGGATCCAAAAGCTTTCGCTCGGCGCATCGGCTGTCCTCCCAGCTATGCCTCATGGGTACAATTTATCGGCATGCCGTTCATGTTTTAATCCAAGTCCCTGACAAAATCACCGAAGAGATTAGGGCCAAGGACAAAGCCCTATAGAATACCAGCAGAGTTGACACTAATACACTGATTAACATGCTTTGGGCACACTTGATCAGAGTTTCCAAATTTGCTTATTATCCATCCTATGACTCTCAGTGTCATCTATAAAGAAAGTCACCATACAGGTCTAGAGAAATGCCTTACCATAACCTAGACATCTTATGGCTCTGGCCTTTCCTGATGAGACCGTCAGCATATTATTCTAGTAACACTGATAACAGACATTTACATATAACACTGTTCTTTGCACGTATTATTTCACTCAAGTCTCCCAACAATGCTATGGTTTAAGTACTACAATTATGATCATTCTTCCCATTTTATGCATGCAAAAACATGAAATTAGGTTTGGATTTGAACCCTGGTCTTGATCGGAAGGTCAGCACTATTCACCACCCTTCTCTGCCTCCTTATTGAAGGACAAACTTAGGGACAAGAAGGATTCTCAAGTTTATATAGTGCTCAGCTCCACAAGGACAACAAGGCCCCAAGGACACAGACAGAGCTGTGTGGCCCAAGCAAGGATGCCATGTCTGTACTCTCTAACCCATTTAAATTCTGAAACCACCAAGTAAAAACAATTAAGGTTTTCAGAAACAAAGCAAGTTTTCCTGGACTCTTCGGTCAATGGTTTAAAACAGGGACACAGGAACAAAAGATGAACGGGCTGGAAATCGGGCCTTAGAGCGCAACCATTTTGCAGGCTTGAATGTGTTGCAGAACAAAAATGGCCTTTGTTTCCAGACTTCACTATTTTGAAAGAGATCCTTTCTAGAGGCCAGCCTAATTTATCTTTACTTTTCACTGCCTTCTGTGACACCGAGAAGAAAAGGACATTTAAATGATGCCATGGCACCATAATGTTGTCTCTAGCTCATGATCTACAGGGAAAGTTAGGTGGCCCAATGGCTGCAGAGCTAGACCTGTCTGGAGTCAGAAAACCCAAGTTCAAATCTCATCTCACTTAGCAAGTCAGAGGTAAAAAAACCCAAAACCAAAACCAAAACCTGTTCGCCTCAATTTCCTCAATTGTAAAGTGGGGATAATAATAGCCTCTCCCTCTACCCAGGTTGTTAGGAGGATTAAATGAGACACGCTTAGCACAGAGCCTAGCATACAGGAGGAGCCTGGGAGGGACGGCAGCTTGGTGATAATTCTCCGTCAAGGACTCTGATGTTTGACTAACACCGGCAGCAGCTCCCTCCAAAAACGGCAGCATCAGAGGATCCCCGGAAGGGCAGGCAGAAAGCGTTCCTCCCATCTCGTCAGATGCATTAACTCCAACCTCGTCTCCCACGGTCGGCGCTCGGCCGGACCTCCCTCTGCCATCTTATCCTGTTAACTGGGGACAGCTTGAGGAACTACAGATGGCCGGAGCTCTGGGAAACCAGAATTCAGTCCATGTGAAATTTAAGTCCTTATGACAAGTGAATGTAATCTGCTACAGATGCCCTCGCTAAACAGTACTTGGCCAGAGTAAAAATACCAGACTGGGAAAGAACACAATCAATGCTTGATCTAGCCTGGGAAAACAAGTTAAGGCAAATGATTCGTGAAACAGAAAAAGCTCCCTGTTTGAAACATGAGTAGCAATCTTCCCCTCACTGAGAAAACCAAACAGAAAGACATTCTTTATCTAATGGGTTTAATACTCCAGGGACACATTCAGTTGGGCATCAGGGGTCAGGGAGGAACGCTCTGGAATAGACACACCCAGTACGGAGCCCTCAGAAACTGCAGGGGGCTCGGCAATTTTATTTCCCCGGGAAAAGCCACTGGCCTATCCCAGGGGCCAGAACTAGAAGCTCCCCAGAGACCTGGCCACCGATTCCTTCAGATGAAGAAGCAAATCATTTAATTTGGTGGCATATGGAGGCTCCCTTGAGCCGTGTACACTATCCAGATTGAGAGATTTCTAAGGATTCATGATCTGAAAATTACCCGGTTTAAAAAAGAAACATTGAGTTGTGGAAGATGATGAATCTATAAAAAGTCTTCAATTAAGAAAAAAAATAAGCTGAAGACATTTCACTTTAAGGAGGTTCACAGGCTCTGAAATGTCAGTATCTCTGCGCCGCCCTCTCGGGCACAGCTCAGAGCTGTGGTTTGTTCTGGGGCACCTCAGCCTGGAAGTGTCTAAGGGAGCAAACAGCTTCACGAACCACTCCGGAACTTTAGAAAAACCCAGCACTTCCTAAGTGGAAACAGACCCGGCGCTTTCAAACAAGGTCAACAACAACATCTTACGTTGGCGAAGACTTTTTTTTTTTAACTAAAGAAGAAGCTGGCCTAGTGGGCAGGAAGTGAACCTTAAAACCAAGAACTGGGTTCAAGTGCTGGCTGGAGACCCCAGGGCCCTCTGGGAGGCAACCTCTGCAGAGGAAGTCCCCACCTACACTGCGAGGGAGGCCTGCTCACATCAAAGTCTCTCTTCCCCACTGAGGACTCCATTTAATCCTCACAAGGGCCTTCACCCCCATTTTAGTGGGCAGAAGACTGTGATCTCAGTCTCCTCGGGCTCTGCCTCCAATCACACGACAGCTTCTCTCTACCGAGAATCTCGCACCAAATCATCTTCCTAGCGCACAGACCTGGTTCCTTCCCTGTGCAAATCCTTCCATGGTCCCCTATTACTTAGAGGTGAGAAATTCCTCAAGCTGGTGCTGAAGACCCTCCCCCACCTGGCTCCCACCTCCCTTTCCAGTCTTATTTCACATCATCCCAACCCCCAACTCAACTTTCCCATTCAACTGAACTAGGAGGTACTTTTTTTGGTTTGTTTTGTTGAGGCAACTGGGGCCAAGTGACTTGGCCAGGGTCACACAGCTAGGCAGTGTTAAGTGTCTGATATCAGATTAGAACTCAGGTCTAGGAGGTACTCTTTGCCTGCCATCTCCTGCCCCCATGCATTCCTACAGGCCTATGTTCTCTGGAGGCAGCCAGGTGGTGCAGTGGATGGTGCTGAACCTGAAGGCAGGAATACAGTCCTAGCTGTGTGACCCTGCACATGTTCTTTAACCTCCTGGCCTCAGTTTCCCCTTTCTCTGCAGACCCTTCAGAGGATCCAGTAAGAGAACACGTAAAGTGCTTGGCAGACCTTAACTGCTGCACAAATGAGAGCCGCCTTCTCCCTCCCATCCGTCTGAAGCCTGCCCTCTCCAGCTCAGCTCGGGAGCCACATCCTACAGGAATCTCCCTGGGTCAAAGGCTCTCTGTGCACCTCAGGTGAGCCCCTCCTATTTCCCCGCACCACAAGCTAATCAAAAGCAAGGCGCTCTGCACAATCCTTGGGATCTGAAGGACAGACCGCTTCATCCACACTCTACCTGCCTCGACAAGACTCGGACAGAACCAAACCAGGCGTCTCCTAGTGCACCGCACTCTCCCCCAAGACTGTCTGCAGCCCAGCGGGTCACCGCCCACAGTCCCTGGAGGGGCCTCCCCATCCCACCCTTTGCCTGCCTTGCTCCAGGCCCAGAGGCCTCCTTTCCCTCTGGTCTGGTGCCTCCAAGGCCCAGCTGCCTTCTTTGCTGCCGACTCCCTGCGTCCCTTGAGTCACGAGTTCCTCTTCTTCAATCTCCCAAAGCCTCTCTCCCAGGCCCGGACTCCATCACTGCCTGGCCAGCCTCTCTGCAGGCCGCCTCCTCCCTATCCCTGCCCAGAGTCTGGCTCTAAGGGAGCCGTTGAAGTAAAGGACAAGGACGTTTCAGTCCCTTCTGTGTCGCCAGAACTCGTGTCCTTCTCCAGGCCTGGATGGGCTTCCCCCAGAGAAGTGGGGTCGTTACCTCGATGCTAGGGAGGCTTCCCCGACCCCAAAGGAAGGCTAGAACTAGGTTCTCCTGCAGCCAAGCTCTGGCTGGACTTCCTGTGCAGCCACTTCCAGGGAGAGGGGAAAGCTGCTGAAGCATGTGGGTGACCAGCCGCCCCCCTGACAGCACAGCTGGGTCTGACGGGCCGGCCTGGACTCCTCAAGCTCTAACCCTGGTCCTAGGCCTGCCATTGATTGCGACCACCAAATATGAACAGCATGAGTTCATCCCTCCAGCTGCAAGTGCTCCCTCCCCACTCTGACACTGTCCCTCTTTCTTTTCTGGGGCCATCACTCCCTTCCGTACTCTCCCATTCCCCTCAGCCCCTGAAAAGCCTAAGTTTGTTGAGGGCAGGAAGGTCACTGGAGCCCCAGGGCTTGGCCCCTTCCTCCCCCAACCAGCTCATGTTGTTTTTTCCCACCCTGTGATCTCTAGTGAACCACTGGTGACCAGGTACTTCCCTGCAGCTTAGCATCCCTGAAGACCTGAGGGACCAAAGCCCGGATATTTGAAGGGAGGGTCCTTGCCTCTGAGCCCAGCCCAGCCCACTAGGGCCCAGCACACCATGTGCATTTACAAATGTTGGCTGAATTTACTGCATCTGAACTGACTGAAGTGCACTGACTCTCTGGAGGCCAGAGTAGGAAGCCCACCACCAACCCGAGACCCTCTCTTTTTCCTGCCCCTCGGCCTCTGGAGCCAATCTAAGCTTCAGTCCATCTGCCCTTTAACCTCCATCACTTGACAATAACTTTCCAAGGACTCTGTGGGCCACAGTATCCTTGATGGCCCCTTCCTGGCTGCTCACTCCATCCCAGCAAGATAATATAGCTATTTTATTTACTCTCTATGCATTTCAAGGAAAGATTTCGGGCTTCTTCATCTCTTAAAGCAATGGCTTAGAAGCAAACCCAAACCTTTGGGTCCAGGTAATGTTCTCTGCTTTCATTATATTAAATTCTAGAATGCTCAAGCCTTAGGCCCTCTTGCTTTCTCACGAGATATAATCTTTCAATGTTCCCTTTCTCTAACCAAAGAAATCACACTCCATAAGAGGAATGCTCTCTGATTATTTCCTTTTAACTTAATTTCTAATGCCTGAATTCTATATTGGGTATTTTAGTCCTGTTTCCCACATGCTGCTTACACCGGGACTTCTAAACCAAAGGGAAGCAGGTAATCTCCTTATATCTCACATGTACATAAGGAAAGAGCAGGTAAGGACAGGTTTCCTTGACCATCTGGTTGGCAAAAACAACAGATCCTGAGCAGGAGAGATGTTGAAATAATTTTCTTCAATCCCTTTGCTATAGTCCTGAAATTACAGGCTTTTCCCACTTTTCTGCAACTGAATTAATCACTCAGAGATAGCTCCAGCAACATTCAAAGCCTTTTCCATAAGAGCAAAACAAAAGCAGCCCACACTGGGGGGAAAAACAGCATCAAAAATTACTCCAAGCTTTTTCTGAGCTTCAGATGGGATCTTAGGAAGAGGCATTTGACCCCATTTCCTAGAAGACTGGATATATGTATGTTTAAGGCAAAAATTAACCTCCAACCAAGGTCAATTCACCCTCTCAATCTTAAACTATATTTTCTTACTCATAAAGTAATTTTCACAGCTAGCAGACTGACCAAAATCACATGAAAATAAATGGAATCATGTTTTGGGAAAGGACCCAGCCCTCCTTGTTTTTCCCCTAAGGATGATGAACAATCCTACGACCAAGAGTACAGAATTTCATCCAGATGTACAGAATACTTATTTTCTCCTATAGGCACTGAAAGTTTCTGAGCAGGAGAAACAACACAGACCAAATTGGCAGTTGTATAAAGCAATGAGGGGGAAGACAAATAGAACTGGGGACCACTCATCCCTACAGACAACTCTTATAGGCTGCCAATGACTTTAGTTTTCAAATGTAATGTTACCATGTTTTACTATAAGTTTTTATTTCTTTGGTGAACCCCTTCCCAGTTACATTTCATCTGGGAGGCACTGAGAGTGGGGGTACAGACGCATCAGACTCAATACCTTTGCTATAGAGGATGAGAACCAAACTGGGAAGATGGAGAAGCTGTCTATAACCAAATTTTTCCCAACAGGAACAGTGGCAACACATCTGACCACGACTCCCAGGCCTTCCTTGGCTTGCTGTAGCCAGAAGATGTCCTACAGCGAAGATTCAAGGGTCCCTGATCAGGTACATGTAGACAAAGGAAGCTTAGCCCCCTACACGCCTCCTCTTCTGCACTTCACATGACCTCGAGGACAATGGGAAGGGTGGGAAGAGGTTGCAAACTTCCAGCAAAGGGGTTTTCAGACCACTCGGAAGACCTGACTCTACCACAACGTTCCCTGCCCTTCTGCCCTAACATCCTCTTCTGAATGAGGGATCCACTCAAGGAAGTTACCACCTCACCACTAGCCAGGCACCCAAAGCAGCAGCTCCCTTAGGGACCACGCAGAAAACCTGTCCCTGCCCCTCCTCATCTAACCTTGGGCCTCCTCATTACCTCATGGCTGGGGCAGAAACCCTTCAGAGGCTCTGACTCCTAAAAAAGTTTGAATATCACACTAGATAACACAATTTTAAGTATATCGAAGGGTCAATTCTCAAGTATCTGAGAAAAGAGGAGAATCCTAAAAAGTTTGGGGAGAAAATCACAAATCATATTACCCAAAAGAGATCAGACAGTTAATCAACATGAAGTATCCCCTATGCGTCAGACACTGTGCTACACACTGTGGAGACAAAAAGAGACATAAAATGGTCCCTACTCTCAAAAAGTTTACAATCTAACAGCAAACACACACACACACACACACACACACACACACACACACACACACACACACACACTCTCTCTCTCTCTCTCTCTCTCTCTCTCTCTATATATATATATATATACATATATAAGATTAGGAGATAATTTAAAAAGGGAAATACTGAAATTAAAGGGGGTTAAGAAAAAGAGGGAATCAAGAAAATATCAATAACTACAATAATTAAGCGGGGGTGAATTGTCTCTGAGAGTCAAGGAGGAGGAAGAGGACTGAGCAAAGACCCCCTGACCTGGCTCTGAAGAAAGCTGCCCCGTAGGATGAAGCGATGCTCGCATTTCCAGGCCCGGCCCGGGGGTGGCTGCCTGGAGGTTGTGCCTGACTCCGCTTACTTAGTGCAGGGAGGAATCTATGGAATATGCAAGTAATGTTTAAGAAACAATAAAGTATCTTTAAAAGACTTCCCTGGTAGTCTTTGTGAGAATATTTTTGACATTGTGGGATTGCTAGAAACCAAATTACGAGGGAGAGAGGGAAGAAGTCAAAGTGAGGAGGGCAGCAGTGAATGGGAGGAAAGAGCAGATACCTGAACATACAATGAAAAAGATGTCAGGAGCTAGAGAAACCCTCACAGAATTTTGTTAGAAAATCCAGTCTCGTCTCTTAGTGCCTCTCCTGAAAATCATTCATTTTATTTCTTCCTGAAAACCCTGAGGAAGAGTGCACAAGGCACTGGGCAGGGAGTAAGAAAGCCGAGTTCAATTCTAGACTCTTGACACTCACTAGCTGTATAACCTTGGGCGAGTCATTTAACTTGACTGATTTCGTTTTCTCAACTGTAAAATGGGGATCATAAGAGCACCAACCTCACAGAGTTGTGGACCTCTTATGAGATCTTAATTGCAAAGTGCTTAACTTGGCATTGTAAGCACTATTCTTATTTTTTTTCATTGAGGCTTTTCTTATGATAGAAATATATTTAAGAGGAAGTCACCAAGCATATTAATGTAGAAACTTTAGGTGTTCTGACACTGCGGAAGATAAAATGAGATAAGTAATGAACGAGATAGCTTCTTCATAAGAACCAGTAAAGTTCAGAAGTAAAAGCACACACTTCTCAAAGAAAGAAAGCAAAGGGGTAAATTGTCACTTTAGGGAGATTACATCAAATGAAGTTTATGAAAGATATAAAATTTAAAAGATTTTGCATAAACAAAACCAAGACAGCTACTATTAGGGGGGGAAAGTACGTCAATGGGCAAAAAAAAAAAAAAAAAAAAATCTTAATGGCAAATTTCTCTAAGGGCTTTTCTAAGATTTACTTTAAAGATGTGCTTTAAACGTCTAAGATTTAAAGCTATTCTCCAATTGACAAATACTCATAGGATCTAAATAGGTAGAATTAAGAGGAAGAAATCCAAGCTAGCTATAGACAAATGGGAAAAAAATGCACTAAATTACTAATAATTAGAGAGATGAATATTAGAACTCTCAGTTTCCACCAAACACTAATCAGATTGGTAAAGTTGGCCAAAGGAGGAAAAAAGGGAAAATGACAAATGCTGTAAACTGGTTCTGCTATTCTGGAAAGCAATTTGGAACTATGCCCCCAAAGCTAGTAAACTGCTACATATATCATCTGACCCAGCAATACTGTTAATAGATCTATATCCCTAAGAGATTAACGAAAGAAAAAAGAGACATGTACAAAACTATAGCAGTATATATATATATAGATAGATAGATATAGATATAGATATATACATATATCTATATCTATATATATTTTTTTATGTGTGTGTAGTGGGAACTGAGGAGATACCTCAGACAACTTCTACAATGACTTGAGGAATGGCTAAACTGATGGCAGTAAAAGAATGTAATGGAATCAGCTTGAAAAATGGTATTTAAAAGTGGATTGGACTGCCTGAGAAATTGTGAGGTCTTCCATGAGAGGCTGGATGACCACTTGTTAGGTAATTTAGGATGGGGATTTCTTTCATGTTTGGATTGCATTAAGCGACTGTTTCAGTCTCTATGACGTCTTAAATTCTAGGATTCTACTCCTGTGTAATGACTGTATCCTTCCAAAAAAAAGCTGAGGTTTCAATGTTTTGGGGTCCTTCCTGCAAATTTCTTAACAGGTGATTGACAGCAATGAAGCCCACAGGCTGGCCAATAATACCGTTCTCTCTCATTGAGTGGCCAACCCATCCCTTTTCCATTCTTTCATAAGCGCTTCTTCTCGTGCACTATTCTTCACTGGTAACATAGTACAACTGATGTCACACATGCCCTTCTCATGACACTCTACCTTAATTCTTGAGAAACTGCTATATGATTCATGATTGTCACACAGAATCACTGGAAAAATACTATTTAAAAGGATGGTCTTTTGTTTTAGAGACAACCTTGTGGTCAAGAAAAAATATCGCTGTTTCCAAAAGGAAAAAAAGAAAAGAAAACTGCTTTACAAATATTGTCTCATTTGATCCTCACAACAACCTTGGGAGGCAAATATTATTATCCTTATTGAAATAGCGTGAAATGATCAGAACCGAGAGGAATATGGATACAATAACAATATTATTTTATGAATGCTGATCAATGAAATGACCAACCAGGACTCCAGAGATCATCTGACAAAGGAGTACTAGACTAAGGGTACAGAGACACATTTTTTTAAGACAGGGTCAATAGGGAAATTTGTTTTGTCTGGTTATATATGTGCGTAACAGGGATTTTTTCTTACTTTCTCAATAGGGGTAAAGAGAAAGTGGGAGGTGGAAAAATTAGATTTTCACCTAGGGGAAAAATCAATTTATTTATAACCAGGAGACAAGAATTATGTGCAAAAATTAGTTTTCAGGATTATCACAATTCAAGTTTAGCTCATGCTTAAGAAGGGAGAAAAAGAAGGAAAGAGAAATTTAGCTCTATTTGTTTTTCAAAGTACCTATTTTAAAATATTATAAACTGGTGTGTTTTAAGTGTTATAAATTATCAAGGATCATAGGGATTACCAATGTGCACCACATCACAGAAGAAGTTAGATTTGGTTCATTCTAATTCAACAGTATTAATCATCATTTATTTTGTGATGCTATTTCTTTTTTCTCCCACAGTCATTAAATATTGTGTTTCCAGAGGTGGAGATTAGAATTTTGAAGAATCAAGAAAGCATTTCTTATGACAAATGGTTTTTAAAAAGCTAAGAACGGTAAGCTCAGAAAATGAGAAAAAAAAGTTTGGGGGCAGAGAAGGAAATAAAATAACTGTTCTCAAATAGTTGAAGAACTGTCACAGAGAAGAATTGACCAGAATGACACTGTGCACTTCCAGAGAACAAGACGAGAACTAATGGTTCAAGTTCAGAGGATCACATTTTTAATGCTATAAGGGCTCTCAGAGGCCACTGAGTCCAAGCCACTAGTTGGCTGGGAAGATGACACTCGACCTCAGACAGCAGACAGACTTTGTCCAGGGCCCCAGAACCAACAAGTGCCCAAGGAAGGATATGAACATAGGTGTTCCTCTCAACCCAAGTCCAGATCTAGATTTCAGCTGCAAGTAAGAGTTTCTCATGAGTAGAACAAGCTGAAAATGGAACGGGCAGCCTTAGAAAACAGGAATTTTCTTTCAGGGATGTTTGAATAGAGGCTAGATGCCAGAACATTTGTAAGGAAAGTCAGAAGGGATTCATGTTCCAGTAAAGTCGCTGCATGGCTTCTGAAAGTCCTTCCTCCTTCGGGATTCCTGTTTACAACTGGGGGACCTAGAATCAATCTGCTGTTGGGGTGCTAAGCTTGTCAGAAGGCTGGGAGTCAGGCCTACAGATGCAGAATCGAGCCCCATTTATTAATGTTAATTATGTAGTTGGGGGAAAAGATAAAACTTGGTTCTTGTCTTCATACATATATATGCAAATAGATGCAGAGCCACACATAGCCCCGTATAAAACTCGGAATGTGCTAAGAGCCATAATCTACAGGATTCAGAGAAGGAGGGAAGAATGGAATTCAGGAAGTCTTCATGGGCAAGGTACCATTTGGGCTGAACCCTAAAGAATGTCATCATTGTGAACAGAGGAGATGATGGGAAGGGCATTCCAGGAAATGGAATCAAAAGCAGGTAACAAGAGCAATCCAGAGTGAGGAACAAGGAAGGAGAAAAAGGGGACAGAGAAGACTAGAAAGCCAAGTTAAGATCAGTCTGTAAATAGTTTTGACTGTGACACGGAGTAGACCAAACTGTAATCAATTGGCAATGGGGAGCCATAGAGTGCTTTTAAGTGGGAGTGTGCTTAAGTACCAGAGCTATGTTTCAGAAGAACAGTGTCTGCAGGGCCTAAGAAATGGAGGAAGTTATCACCCACTCCAGGTAACTGGAGGTAACTGGGGCTTGGACAGAAATGGAATAGAAAGGAGAATATTAACGGCTCAGATGTATACGGCCTTAAAGGCTTATTGAACACTTGACATTCTCTCATTGGATCCTCCCATAAACTTGTGAAACAGGCTCTCTCATCACCACTACTGTGTAACAGACAAGGTTAAGTGACTTACCCAAGATGGCTTTTGAACGCCAGGCCCAACCCTCCAAGCTCCATGGAGGAGAAGGATCAGGAGAGACGGCAAGGTGAGAGCCCACAGGAGTTGGGAGTGACTGAGCAGAAAGAAGCTCGAGGAAGGGAGGAAGGCTCAGAAGTTTTAAGTCTGGGCAAAAGGGAACAAGACAAGGGGGAACAAGGGAACAAACACTGAGTTTTCAACCATTATTTGAATGAAAAGTGGAAATCCGCGGCTTGGCCATGCCAGATTTCCAGGGTGGGCTCAGGCAGCGGTGACTGCCATATCCTACTCTTTTTATGTCCTCCGGTCCTTCCTCCCCAGGGGCTGCGGTCCCTTCTCTGCCTCATCCCAGCTTCTCTATGCATGCTTGCCTAAGCCACATGCCCCCCCACCTCCTGATCTTGATGGAGCCAACATTACTTATTTAACCCAAGAAGCTTCACTTAACAGAATCCCTGCAATTTGGTTCTGGAAGCACCTGCAGATACCTGAGCATCCCCGAGTGAGGAGCTCTCTGGGGCTGAGCCTTTGCTCGGGGGCGCTCACAGCTCCCTTGGGGACCCTTCTCTTTCTAGGGTAGTAGAGAAAGTACTTTCTTTCACTACTCCTTACAAAGTATGTGCAATTATTTTTTGACAATCCAACTTAAACTCATGAAAACTTCTGTATTTCCCAAACTCCCTCTACACTTAAGTGGACAGACGCATTCCAAAACTAACTGGACTGAAGATATTTAAGGCTATACCTCAGGAAGGAACGGAAAATTTCTTTAAGTTATCCTTTTCTGGACATTCTGGAAAATCTAGACATTAACCTTAAAGGCATTTTTTTTTTTTTTAGTATTTTGAAAATATCATTAAACAATAAGCAATTTGGTGGCCCCGTAGACAAGAGTGCCAAGTCTGGCATCAGGAAGACTCATTTTTTTCCTGAATTCAAATCAGGCCTCCAACCTTCACTAGCTGTGTGACTTTGAGCAAGTCACTTTACCCCATTTACCTTCAATTTCCTCATTTATAAAACAAACTAGAGGAAGAAAAGGCAAACTACTCTAGTCAGTATCTTTGCCAAGAAAACCCCAAATGGGGTGACAAAGAATTGGACACAACTGACAACTGAACAACAACAAACTAAGCAACAAATTGAATGCCTACTTTAAAAAAAAAAAAAGGACATCTTAAGTGGAAGGTTATCTGGTCAAAGACACCATGCTCAGAAGATATAGCAAAATAATTAAATTTAAAATAATTATCTTATAATTTGATTAATTACTAAATTGCTTAATTTTTTATTAATCAAGCATCTATTCTATGCAGGATCCTATGGAGGAAAGGGTTTATTTTTTCAAATAGTTTATCATCTCCTGAGGAGAAGGTGCAACACATACAGGGTAAAGCAACTGTGAAATAAAGACATCATCATTTTAGGAGAGGACCAATTGGGAAAAATCCAAGAAGGGCCATGTGCAGGAAGTAGACCCTAATCTGGTCGTTTTTAAGTGGCACAGAGAGGGGGGCAAACCCTCCGGGCACCAGTGAGAGTCTTAATGGAAGCAGAAGATACAATGTCCTTACCAAGGAAGAAGAACAGCCTGACTGGAAGGAGAGAATGGGCAAAGAGTAATGAGAAGCAGGACCGTCAAGGTAGCTGGCCTTCATATTGGAGGATGCTTTAATACCAGGGAAGAAAGGATTTTTGAATTGTCCTAGAGGCAAGAGGGAATGAGGAGTAAAAGAATGACTTAGGTTAAGTCTATGGTTTCGGAATATCAAATTGTCAACTCTGTGGAGGATGAACTTTAGAGGGAACATTGTAAGCAAGACCACCAATCAGAAGGCCAATAGTACAGGTTAAAGGCGATAAGATTTAAGATGCAAGCTGCACACAGTAAAACTGATGGGATAGATGTTGTGAAAGTAGAATCTATACAACTTGACAACTAACTGGATACAGAGAGGGTAAGAAAGAACTCAGAATGACTGTCCTAAAATCCTTTGACCAGGACATCCTTGATAAGAATCCACTGATAAGAAGAAAATCCCCATATACACCAAAGTATTCATAGCCGCACTTTTTGTGACATTAAAGAATTGGAAATAAGGTACATTGACTGAGGAACAATTAAACAATTTGTGGTATGTGAATGTAAAGGAATAATCTTGTGGTGTAAGAAATGCAGAGAAGCATGGAAAGAGCTTGATGGAAGGATGATGGGAAGATTTATGAACTGATATATATACACACCAGACAGACACAAAATGAAAGTGAATGTATCAAATCAAATCAAGATCAAATATGACTTGAATAAAGAAATAGAAGAGGAAATTCCAAACCCATTTCTTTGTGGAGGTGGGAAGGCCGTAGGTGTTACACGTTATATATATTTTCTGACATTTAAAAAATATATTCATCAGTTATGTGGATTCCACACACCCCTCCCCTTTTGTCTGTTGAAAAAGACTATTTGGTATATGAGATGGCTTTCTGGAAAGCAAAAAGGGATAGTGGGGAAAACTTGGACAATTAAAAAAGCAAAAACAAAAGACATCAATAAACTTTTTTTTAAACGAATAACTACAAGACTAACTCTGAATGACTAGAAAGATATTGGTACCCGCTAAAACGTTAGGAAAGTTTGGAGGGAAACTGGGTTAAGAATTAGTTCCATTTTGAACATTCTAACACGCACTTGGTCATGCTGGGTTTAAATTCAACAGATTAGAACTAGATCTATAGATTAGAGAGTCCTCAGCAAAGAGATGATAATTGAACCCATGGGAGCTGATAAAATCACAAGGGGGAGAAAAGAAAAAAAGGACCCAGGTCAAAGCCCAGAGGGACTCACACAGAGAAGCGGGAGAAAGATGGAGATCTGGCAAAGAAAACTTCAGAAGGAAGAATAAAGGGGGTAGGAGGAGATCCATAGAGGACAGGCTCATGGAAGCCAAGTGTGTGGGAATCCTACATTACCACTGCTCAGAGCCTACAGGGCTGTCATAGCAGATCTCTAAGGAAAGGATACCAAGAGGGCCTGAGGCAGTTTTAACATCAGGTTAACCACACTGACATCTATTCAATCTTTACCTACGAGCAACGGGCCGGGTTTTCGGCCTCAGAGACCGGGCACGCAGAGCTACGAGGTGCGGCCCGCTGGTACCTGTTCCGGACCGGCCCCCTGTGGGTCAGGCTCAGCACGCCCCATACCACGGGCCTCTTGCCTAGAGGCGGCCACAGGTTCGGCCCCTCCCGGCCCCCGCCGCTGGGTCTTAGCTCCTTATTCTTCGCCTTCTCTGAGCAAAGCTGGCACAGAAGCTGCTCTGCTCACAACCACCTGTGACACCCTGGTTGCTGGCCGCAGTGACGGGCTCACCCCCAGCCAGGGCCAAGCTGGTGACGGGGGACCAGGCCCGTGACAGCCAGGAGACCGAGGCCGGGCCGCACCGTCCACCTCACGCTTCTGTCCCTTGGCAGGAAGGCCGTGGTTTTTGGACAATTCCGAGAAAAGCGGAGGCAGGAGCTGGTGAAGCCCCAGCTGGAAGCCTAGGGTGGGGTGGGGGAAGCAGCGCCCGTCTGTGGCCTACCCCACAAAGCCCGGGCACCCCCCCAGGGGAGAAAGGAGCTCTTAGATCCCATACCTAGGCAGGGGCAGCTGGCACCTGTGGAGAACTGCCGGGAGCCCAAGCCAGGGAGACCCAGACACAAGTGAGACGGAGAAGCTCCGTGTGGCGTCCCCCTCCCCCAGCACGGCCAGGCGGGGAGGGCGACACGAGCCCAGCCCAGCCCAAAGCGGGACAGTACCCAGCGCGGGTGCCCGGTACCACACGGGCCTTAGGAGCATTTAAAGGGAAATAAACTTGGGGGCTGAGGAGCCCGGGCTAGAGGGGGGCAGCGTGGCCGCCCAGCCCCCTCCATCTCTCTCTGGGGGAGGAGGCGGCAGGACTATCACTGAGGACAGTACTAGGGCACCCCCATACTATTCAGGGGGAGCTCGAAAGCCCCGCTTCGTCAGACTCAGACTACTTTGGGGGGCACCCGCTCGTGCCGCGGAAACCTCGGGGGGCAGTTTCCCACTCTCCCTCCCCCAACACCCCGGCTCTCTGGGGGAGCCCCCATTTTTTTGCCCAGTCTCCCAGCAGGGACAGCCCGGCGCGGCGAGGAGCCACAGCCCAGGTCCCGGTCCCCCAGCCCAGGGTTCCCCGGCCCCGACCCCCGCGGGCGGATACAGCTTGAAGCCCCTCAGGATCTCCCTGGCCCGCTCGTCCTCGGTGGACATGACGCGGCGCCGGCGGCTCCGGGCGGCGCTGCCCCGGAGCTAGTCACCTGCAGCGGGCAGCGCCGGAGGCGGCAGCGACGACGTTGGCGGAGGCGGCAGCGAGAGAGGAGCCGGAGCCGGGGCCGGGGCCAGGGCCGGGGCCGGGGCCGGGGCCGGAGCGGGATTCTCGGCTGAAGAGGCGGCAGCGACTGAGGCGGCAGCGGTCCCCGCCCCCCTCCCCCCTCCGGCCCGCCCTCCGCCCCTTTGACCAATGGGAAGACTCTATCCGGCTAGGGGCTGACCCCTCTTTGTAGATGGGCATCTTATCCTACCAATAGGAAAAGGAGCGGCTTTAGCGGGGGAAGGAGGAGCCATCCCTCCGGAGGAGCGTCTCTCGGTCGTCATCATCCCCCACCCGGCCTGAGATGGGAGCCTTTTTGGGTCAATCTTTCCCGCTCGCCTTGCGTGCGGGCTGCGGGTGAGGGCCAATAAGAGCAGTTTCTTCAGCAGGTAACCTCGAGGCTCGGCTCGAAGAATTGAGCGTGGAAACTACAAGTCCCAGTATGCCGTGCGCTTTGGAGTCCTCATAGTCCCCCTACCAAGAGGCCCGGGAACTACGAGTCCCATGATGTCCCGCTGACTTATCTCCCCAAGTTAGAACGCCGAGTGGGTGGACTCGCGTGGACTCATTCGTAAACATCCAACCGCGTGGGCCTCCCGGACTATCGAAAGCAGTCTCTGATCTCTCCTTTTTCCTGTCCCTTTCCCCATCCTATCTATCCCTCTGCTTCTCCCTCTCTAACCCTCTCTCTCCTCTTTCTTTCTTTCTCATTTTCTCTTCCTCTTCCATCTCCCTCCCCCCTTTTCTTTTTTTCTCATTCTCTCCCTCCTCCATTTCCTTTCCCCTCTTTTTCTCTCCCTTGCTTTTTCTCCCCTCTTTCTCTATTTCTCCATCTTCTTTCTCCCCCCTTTCTCTCTTTCTCATTATCTTATTTCTCTTTCTCTCCCTCCATCTCCTTTCCCCTCCCTTGCTTTCTCTCTCCTTCCCTTTTCTTTTTCTTCTCTTCCTCCAACTCCTTTCCTCTATCTTTCTCATCTCCCTCACTCTTTCTCTTCCCTTCCCTTGCACCTTTTCTCTCCATTTCCCCAGGCTTGGAATTTTGTAGTCCCTGCAAAATCAGCTGCATTAAGTTTTTTGAGATCCTCGGCCTCATCTATGACTTAGCTGCCTGTCAGATAGAACCCCCATACTCCTTATGACTATGAACTTCAATGGATATTTTCTTTCTGGGTTGTGTGTATCACGTGCAGAGGACCAGCTAGGGGAGTCCATGCCCTGCAGCCCTGTCTGGGGGACCTGGAAGCTGCCGGTGACCAGCAATGCTATTGGCTCTGGGCCCAAGGACCCGGATGTCCTCAGCGGGGAAGACAGAAGTTGAGGTTCTCTTCTTCCTCCTCCCCAAAGGTTCCTTCTTGGGGGTTTCCCTCATGAAGCTGCTGGAGGTTGAAGTCCACAATTCCCGACACAAGCCTCATACACAAAGAGCAAGTTCCTGAAACAGCCCCAGCCTTTTCACTTAGTTTGCCTGGAATGTTAGATCTCTGATTGGCTCAATCAGGGTAACTGCCTAGGCTGACCATCATACAGAAAAATGCACTTATTTAGTCAGTCTTAACTACCACTGTCCTGGTAGGGAAAATTTCTTAAGAAAATAAAGGTCATGAGATTATCTGAGAAAGCTTCACCAGGCAGAACCTTAAAGAATTGTCAGCTAGTCTACCCTGTGTGACCACCAGCAAACTCCTATGATTTATTCAGACTTTAGCTTCCTGGCTGTAAAACCAGGAGGTCGGTGCGTGCAATGTCACATCTCAGGATCTTCCGGCCCAATTCCTACGACCCTATGGAAATAAACTGATTGCCTGCAGTTGTCCAAAAGTGGAATGGGCTTTGAGCTGAGGGGATGAGCTCTTCCTCTCTGGAGGTGTTCGAGGGGAGGCTCATGAGTCTCTTTGGGGGCCATGCCAGGAGATATTGCAGAAAGGGTAGCGAGCTAGGGTCTGGACCCTGCTTAGTTAGTTTAGCAGGATTTGGGGACCCAGGTAGAAGAACTCCAGGAAGCAGAACCACACGTAAGTGGGCAGGGGAACTATGTATGGGGGGAGTCCATGTGCAGAGGGAAATCTGTAGGAGGGAAGCCCGTTGCAGAGAAGGAAAATCTGGGGAGGACCCACGTGCAGAGGAGGTAAATGTGTAAGGGGGGAGCCCATGGGCAGAGGAAGGAAATATGCAGTGTGGGGGGGGGGAATTACAGAGGGAAATCTGCAGGGGGGGAGCCCATATGCAGAGGAGGGAAATCTGCAGGGGGGGAGCCCATATGCAGAGGAGGGAAATCTGCAGGGGGGGGAAGCCCATGTGCAGAGGAGGGAAATCTGCAGGGGGGGGAGCCCATATGCAGAGGAGGGAAATCTGCAGGGGGGGGAAGCCCTTGTGCAGAGGAGGGAAATCTGCAGGGGGGGGAAAAGCCCATGTGCAGAGGAGGGAAATCTGCAGGGGGGGGAGGCCCTTGTGCAGAGGAGGGAAATCTGCAGGGGGGGGAGGCCCTTGTGCAGAGGAGGGAAATCTGCAGGGGGGGGAGGCCCTTGTGCAGAGGAGGGAAATCTGCAGGGGGGGAGGGAGCATATTTGCAAGGCATGGATACCTGCGTGCCAGGGAGTGGGGGTAGTTAGGGCACAGAAGATGAAAAGCACTAAGCAGCGTACATTCTCCATTCACAGCCCAGGGAAGGCTTTTGTCTGGCTTGGGGCGGGGCCACGCACGCGCAAAGCGAGAAGGCCTTTGCCGGCGGAGTCTGCGTACTGATGGCAGAATCCGAGGGAAACCCTCTTGGACCAAGCACGGAAGTCTGCGCGTGCGCCTGCGCGTGCGCAGCTGCTGGAACCCCATGTTGTTACCGGAACTCGTGAGCTCAGGTCTTGCGTTTCCGAGGGGACCTCGGAGAGAGCCGGCCCGGCGGAGGCAGATGAGTGGCGTACCTCTGAGCGATGATGGCCGCCTGACAACCCGCGGGGAGGCGCCGGGAGCGGACGCACGGAGCTGCGGCGGAGGAGACGGAGCCTTGGCTACGGAGGTAGGTGCGATGAGCCTGGGAGGCCCCGGGAGAGCTGGAGGACCCAGGGCTGGAGGGGGCGGTGGGGGCGCTCCCGGGAGGTTGGCCCGCCCCGCCCCCCCTGCCGACCCGCCCCTCCCCCGCCGACCCCCTGGGAAGTGAGGGGAGGAGGGCGAGCCTTGCCCCTGCCGAGGCCTCCCTCCCTCCTCCTTTCTCTCCCCTCCTTCTGTCCCCTCCTCTACACTTTCTCTCTCTCCCCCTCTTCCCACCCTTCTTCCCCATCCCTTACTCCGTCCCTTTCTCCCCTCCCTTTTTCTTGGTCCTCCTCTACTCTCCCCATCCCTTTTTTCCTCTCTCCTCCTCATTCTCTCCCTTCCCTTCTCTTCCCTCCCCTCTTCCTCTCACCTTCCCTTCTTTCTCTCCCTTCCCTTCCCTCCCCTTCCTCTCCCTCCTTTTCCTCCTCCCTTTTTCTCCCCTCCTTTTCCCTTTTCTCTTTCCCTCCCCTCTTCTTCTCTCTCCTCTTCTCTCCCCCTTTCTCCCTTCCCCCTCTCCCTTCCCCCTCTCCCCTCCCTCCTTTTCCCTCTTCACTCTCCTCCCCTTCTCTCCTCACTTTCTCCTCCCCCCTCCCCCTCTCCTTGTCCGTGTGCCCCATCCTCAGGACTCAGGCCCCCCCCACTCCTCTCCCGGGCCCACCTTCTGCGGACTCCCAGGGGCCCTCTCAGCGACATTGGTCCCCAGGGGCAGGGGCTGTCTGAGGGTCGCAGGAGCCCCTGCCTTGGCCCGGTCCCCGGGGGGCTCGGTGGGGGCCACGTTCGGCGCCCCCTGGCTGTGGGACTCTGCCCTGCCCATTGTAACCCCTGGGGAGGAGCGGGCCCGCCTGAAGTGCCCCGGCCACCCCCTGAGGTGCCAGCGCTCGCTCTCCTTCGGACAAGGCCCGAGCCCCGGCCTTTGGCCCAGGTCGGAGGGCCCAGATCGGAGGCCGCAGCAGCCCCTCCTCGTCTGGTTGTGATCCCCCCATTGGGAGTTCACTCCTCGTGACCGTTCCTGGTCCAGTTTGGCAGAAACAGCAGCTCCTCTTCCCCCAGAGGGGCTCGCGCTTCTCTGCGTCCTCGCCGTGGCCACGTGGCCGGGGATCCTGGGGGGGGCGCCCCAGGCCCCTCCCCCGCCGGCCGGGAGCGAGGGGCTTCCTGGGGATGAGTTTCCCTGCTCGGAGTGAAGGTGGCGCTTCCCTCGTAGGCCTGGCCTGTGACGGAGGGGGCCCCATTCCTGGTCTCGGCGGCGGCCGGGTCGGCGTAAGTGGGACCCGGAGGGGCCGGCAGGGACTGACCGCTCCGCTCCTCTGTGCCCCCAGATTTCCAGGCTGTAGAATGGCCGGCGAGCAGAAGCCCTCCTGCAACCTCCTGGAACAGTTTATTCTATTAGCCAAAGGCACCACTGGCTCCGCCCTCACGGCTCTCATAAGTCAGGTCCTGGAGGCCCCTGGAGTCTATGTGTTTGGAGAGTTGCTGGAGCTGTCCAACGTGCAGGAGGTGAGTGCGTCTGGCTGCGGCCCAGGCCCCCCCTCCCCCACGCAGCCCCCGGAGCCCAGAAGCAGCAGCACGGACCCGGGGGCCCATGGGTGGGGGGAGGGGCTGCCGGGTCCCAGGCTCCTGCTGTTCAGTATCGCTGCTGACCTTATGGGCGAAGGCCACCGGGGCTTCCAGGCACTCTGGGAGGTAGGACAAGGCCGGCACTCTGGGAGGTAGGACAAGGCCGGCACTCTGGGAGGTAGGACAAGGCCGGCACTCTGGGAGGTAGGACTAGGCCGGCACTCTGGGAGGTAGGACTAGGCCGGCACTCTGGGAGGTAGGACAAGGCCGGCACTCTGGGAGGTAGGACAAGGCCGGCACTCTGGGAGGTAGGACAAGGCCGGCACTCTGGGAGGTAGGACTAGGCCGGCACTCTGGGAGGTAGGACTAGGCCGGCACTCTGGGAGGTAGGACAAGGCCGGCACTCTGGGAGGTAGGACTAGGCTGGCACTCTGGGAGGTAGGACAAGGCTGGCACTCTGGGAGGTAGGACTAGGCTGGCACTCTGGGAGGTAGGACTAGGCTGGCACTCTGGGAGGTAGGACTAGGCTGGCACTCTGGGAGGTAGGACAAGGCTGGCACTCTGGGAGGTAGGACAAGGCTGGCACTCTGGGAGGTAGGACTAGGCCGGCACTCTGGGAGGTAGGACAAGGCCGGCACTCTGGGAGGTAGGACAAAGCTAGAAAAGCTCCCAGCAAAAACCGTTTTCAGTGGGGATGACGTCCCGTTGATTGGCTGTTGCAGACACAGACTGGGGGACGCTGGCCAGGAGCAGGGTGGGGGAAAGGACCCCCTGGAGGGGCCGGGTAAACCCCCACTGACTGCGCCAAGCGAGCGAAGGGACTGTGGAGGGAGCCCAAGCGGGGCGGGCCGGGCCGGAGGCCCCTCATTAACCCCAGAGCGGTTCGGGGAAGCCCTTGTCAGGGCCACACGTCTTAGTCATGGAAAAAATCTGTCATGGTTTGGTCAGAAAAACAACTGGCGGCAAAGTGAGCGAGGGGTGCGCGGTCCGCTGAAAGCTCCGGGCGGCCTCCGTGGCGCTGCCGGCTGATGTCATGGGGTTTTGGTCCCTCTGCAAAGTGGCTGAGGCTGAGGGGGCTCTGAAAGGGGGAGGCTGCCGTGCTCCCGGCCCAGCCCGCCCCGGCCCGGCCCCCCTGCTGCCCGTGCCTCCCGTGGGATGCATCCCCCCGCAGGAGGCTGACCTGTGGGGAAAGGAGGAGTGTTATGGAGGCGTGGGGAGCCCCCAGTCCGGTCCCTGCTCACCGCGCCGGGGGTCTGCCCCACAGTGCCCCCGCACCTGCAGTCCTGCTCAGGGCCTGGGGCTTGTCCCTACCCCCCCCCAGGTCTAACTGTGTCCGGGCCCACCAGGGGCTGTGATGTGAAAATTGTTTCCCATCCGCCGTCTCATTTAATCTTCCCGGCGCCCCTCCCCCCTCAGCAAGTGGTTGTGGCCAAGCCAGGACGTTGTCAGGGGTCTTCCTGCTCCCCCGGCTCTTCCCTTGGCTCCGGGTGCTTTCGGAGAGCTCACTGCCGGCGGTTTGGCCCCATGCAGGGGAGCGGCGGGCGCTGCGTCCCACCTGTGCGGGAGGGAGCAGGGACAGGCCCTTCCCTCTGGGGGATGCTCCGGCCCTCGGGGAGCAGCCTTAGGTTCCCGGGCCTCTGGCCCCCCGGCCTGCCAGCCAGGCCCCTCCCTCCCACCGGGCTTTTGTGTGGGACTCAGGGTTTCGGAAAGAAGAGGACAAAACGTAGGGTTTCCGTGGCAGCCCGAGAGTCTCAGGAGAGAGCTGGGGAAACCAAGGGCCCCCTGCTGGCCAGGGCACGATGTCGGGCAGCTGGGCCCCATCGCCAGTGGGGCGCCCTGGGGAGGAGCCGTCCTCGTGGCTGGGGGAGGGGACACCCGTCCCACACATCCCTCAGCCGGGAGCCTCCTTGGTCCTGGAGCTGGAGCCGCCCCCTCTGGGGGCAGGGAGGGACAGGCGGGGCCCAGGGCGCTGAAGCTTGGCTGCCGCAGAGCCCCAAGGGCAGGAGGTCCTGGGAGAGGGTCCCGAGCAGCCCCGCGAGCTGATGGCTTGGGGAAAGCTGGGCTTCCCTCCTGCGGGGAGCCTCGGGGCCGACGGCAGGGGCTTCCTCCCCACAAACTGCCCGCTGCAGTCGGAATCCCGCCGGCCGCGGCTTTGCTCTTCCACGCACTCTCTTCTTCCGCAGCTCGCAGAAGGTGCTAATGCTGCTTATTTTCAGCTGCTGAGCCTGTTTGCCTACGGAACGTACCCGGACTATCTAGGTGAGTCCCACAGAGCAGGCCCGGGGGGGCGGGGGTCCCAGACGGAGGGGGGGGGGGCTTCTCGGCCGCCCGCCCGCACCTGCCTCAGCTTCCCAAGAGGGGGATGGGCTGCTCTCCTTCCCTCTCCCAGAGACATGGTGAGTGTCCGTCACCAGGCATTTATGGGGCATCTGTTCTGTGGCTGGCCCCATGGGGGGCACCGGGGAGACCCGGAGGGAAGGTCGCGCTCAGAGGAGACCCCGTGTGCACAATGTGGTGTTCCTGAAACTCGGAGCGAGGGAAAATGGGGGCTCACGTGTTGTTTGTGGCACTGCTGACTGCAGAGCAGAGCCAGGGCCGCGGCGGTGCCCGAGAGGCCCAAGGTCAGGGGGTGGAGCCCTCCGTGAGCCCCGGAAACAGCCTGTGGCCAGGGAGGTCCAGCTGGCCTCTCCCCGTCACCGGCCGGGGCAGCCGAGGGGCCGAGGGCAGGAGAGTGGCCAGCGAGCGGTTGTTGCCCTTATTTGTGTTAGGGAGGGCTGCTTGTGTGCGACTGGGGGGGTGCGCAGGGTCAGTCTAGACATGTCCCTTTGTAGCGTGGGGAGCGCCCTTCGCCAGAGCAGGTCGGTGACTCGTCCATCACCGACTTCGGTCTGAGAGCTCGGCCGTGGGCACCAAGGGGCCCGTGACCCGCGGAGGGGCCTGCAGCCAGGGGGGTCAGCAGCGGGCCGTGAGCCGGGCCTTCCCGGCCCCGGCCCCAGTGTGGTACATCCTCTCGCTTCAAAAGTCTTAACTGTAGATCTTGTTTGGCTTCTTACTGGTTGGTTAGATTTGTGATTAACAGTGTTTTTAAGAAGAAATTAAACATAGCCAGAATGGATCCCTGCAGTGGTTGTGTGGAAAATGTGGTTGGGGGGCTGGGGGACCTGCCCCCCCAAAGGGTCGTCTCACATTTGTGCTTTCTCTTGGTTCGGGACTGGGGGGCCGAGCAGCCAACAAGGACAGCCTGCCGGAGCTCACCCCCGCCCAGAAGAACAAGCTGAAGCATCTGACCATCGTGAGCCTGGCGGCGAGGATGAAGGTACGGGCGGGCGCGCTCTCTGAGAAATGAAGGGCGCGGTCAGGGTCACCCGCGAGGCGCTCTGAGCTGGCTCACTGACGGCTGCAGCAGGGCAGCCCCTGGGCCCCTTCGGGCCAGACCCAGTGTTGAGGGGCGGGCTGCCTGTTGCAGTTGCTCTGCACATGGGTCCCTCCCTCCCTCCCTCCCTCCCTCCTGTTTCCTTTCCTTCCTCCCTCCCTCCCTCTCTTTTCCTTCCCTCCCTGCTTCCCTCCTTCCTTCCTTCATCCCTTTTCTCCCTCTCCTCCACCCCTCCCTTCTCTGCCTCCTGCTGGCAGAGTGACCTGTCCCAGCCTCTGGGCTCCCTGAGTAGCTGACTGTCAGCCTTTCCTCTCCTCTCCTGAGCTCTCAACAGAGCCTCCTGGCTATTTCAATGCCTCTACTGTCCCACCTGTCTCTGCCCCACCTGTCTCTGCCACACACCTGTGTCTGCCCCACCTCTCTCTGCCCTACCTGTCTCTGCTCCACACCTGTCTCTTCCCCATACCTGTGTCTCCGCCCCACCTGTCTCTGTCCTACCTGTCTCTGCCCCATACCTGTGTCTCTGCCCCACCTATCTCTGCCCCACACCTGTCTCTGCCCTACCTGTCTCTGCCCCACACCTGTGTCTCTGCCCTACCTGTCTCTGCCCCACACCTGTCTCTGCCCCACACCTGTGTCTCTGCCCTACCTGTCTCTGCCCCATACCTGTGTCTCTGTCCCATCTGTCTCTGCCACAAAACTGTGTCTCTGCCCCACCCCTGTCTCGTCCCTGTGCCGTTAGTCGTTTTTCAGTGGGCTCTGGCCCTTGGTGGCCCCATGTGGGGTTTTCGTGGCAGAGACGGTGGAGAGGTTTTTGCCGTGACCTCCAGCTCATTGTCCAGATGAGAAAACTGGGGCGAGCGGGGCGAGGCGGCCGCCCAAGGCCACGTGGCCGGGAAGCCCCTGCGGCTGACTCTCCGGCCCTGACCGGCGGCTTTGTTGGCAGTGTATCCCCTACTCGGTGCTGCTGAAGGACCTCGAGATGCGGAACCTTCGGGAGCTGGAAGATCTCATCATCGAGGCCGTCTACACGGACATCATCCAGGGCAAGCTGGACCAGCGCAACCAGCTTCTCGAGGTGGATTTCTGCATCGGCCGAGACATTCAGAAGAAGGACATCAACACCCTCGTCAAGACCTTGCAGGAGTGGTGAGGCGGGGGGGTGCCTGGGGCGGGCACGGACCTCCGGACGGTCGCAGCCGCTGACGGGGTTGGGGTCTCCCCACCTCGGCCCCCAGAACTCCGGCCTCTGGGGCTTTGGGGGCTCCTGGCCCGTCTGCTTTGGCCCTGGGCCTGAGTGCTGAGGAGCTCAGTGTGCTCCAGCCCAAGGCCCTTGACCTCTGGTGCCCCGGGATAGACAGCCGGGGTGGGCTGGGCCTGTGGTCCGCCTTGGACCTCTGCCTTGCTTTATGGCCCTGGAAAATGGTGGGGCTGGTTCTGGGGCCGCCGGGTGTGGGCCCAGGGACATTTCAGTGGGAAAATGGGGGTTTGATGGACCCTGGCTGGCCCTGGTTGACAAGCTTGAAACCGGGCTCTCCAGGGCAGGGGGACAAAGGCTCAGGTGTCTGGTTGCTGAGCCAGGACGCCCCCACATAGACCAGGCTGCCCGCCCTCAGGCACAGGGAGTGAGCTGCCCGCTCTTTTGGAGCCCACTTAAGTCTGAATTTGAGGGGGATCCAGCCGGCTCCGGCCGTATGAGAGAGAGATGGCGGCTGTAAGGAAACCTCTAAGTGACGTGTGGGTGCACACAGATGTACGGGGAGCTTTGGTTTCCCCGTGTGCGTCACATACATGGCCCCAGAGACCTATTTGAAGCGTCCACAGGTGTGATGGGCGGCTCAGCCATTAAAGCACATGCGTTTAATGCCGACAAGGTGCCGGCTCCCGCGGGGGTCGGGCCAGATTACTGCTCAGCAGGGCTGGGCAAGGGGAAAGTGGCCCAGGTTGCCATTGCCCAGAGGCCGGATCCCGCTCGGACTGGGAGGGGCCTCCACCGCTGCTTGGGGAGAGATGAAGGCATGGCGAGCCTCGGGGTGATGGGGAATTGTTCTTTGAGCCTGTTTTAAGCCTCTGACACTGAGATCATCCTCCAGAAAAGAGCCTTGGGGGGGCAGGATCCCCCCATGATTCTCCGGAGGGCTGCACTGCCATCTCCCCTCGGGCCTCCAGCTGACCGGACCGGCCGTTCCCTCTGCAGGTGCGATGGCTGTGAAGCCGTGCTTTTAGGCATCGAGCAGCAGGTGCTGAGAGCCAACCAGTATAAGGAGAACTTCAGCCGGACTCAGCAGCAGGTGGAGGCCGAGGTAGGCGGGCTGGGGCCGGGGGCCTCCGGGGAGGGGCTCTGCTTCTGGAGTCCGGTGAGAACCGGGCCCTGGGGGAGGGTCGGGGGGTGTCCCTGGAGGGCACAAGTCTCAGTGACAGCCCCTGCCAGACCCCAGTGAAGAAGCTCGTGCTGTTCTGTTCCCAAGAACGCAGAAATTCCGACTCATGTAAGGAAAAGACCCAAACAAGCAAGGGAAAAGGTCAGGGCGGGAGATGTGAGCCCCGCACGTGGTCTGACAGCAGCAGCCCTCACAGTGGGGGCCCCGGGGGCCAGCAGGCCTCGAGGTGGGTGTTAGCTCAAGGGCACCAGGGGGGCCAAGGCCTCTGACCTTGGGGTCCCATTCTGGAGAGCCAGACCTTTCGGGGTCCCCTTGTTGTAGAGGTGGGGACCACGGACTGTGGGTGCAAAGGCGAGGAGCTTCCTGCGGAGGGAGCCGCAGGGGGCCCAGATGTGCCCAGAGGAGTGACAGCCGTGCAGGAGCAGCTCCTGCCACGTGAAAAGCTCGAGCATCCTTGCGGCTTCCTGGTCTCGTTGACAGTTACTGTCATTTACTTTACACCTTTTTTTTAACCAGCTTTTGTGAAGATAAACTTTGTCCCCGCCCAAGTCTGTCACCAGGGCTGCGTGAGTCGCTTTGAGCCGCTTTAAACCGCCTAGGCTGGCGGTCCCAGCACGTGTTTCTGGGGAGTTGCCTGTTCTTTGGGGAGGGGGTAAATGACGGACTTTCCTCTTTCAGAGACCTTGGCCCTTGAGGACACCCCGCTTTGTGCCTGGGGCAGGGGGAGGGGGGGGGGGGTGGAAGGCGGCTCAGAAGCCCAAGGACCCGGCCCAGGGCGCTTGGGAAATCTCGGAGATTTTCCTGGTCCAGCTCCCCTGCCCAGCCCCGTACAGAGATACGGCAAACTAGGCAGGTTTGAGTCTTATTCCGTCCACTGGCTTTTGGCTCCCAGGACGATGCGAGGGAGGCCATTGCTCTGGCTGAGCCCATTTGCAGCTTGCGGGGAGCAGAAAGGGCCACCTGCTCCCTGGCCTCGGGGCCCTAATGAGCAAGTATTTGGGGGGCTGTACCACAGTGCCCTGGCGGCGATTCGGGGGAGGAGCGACGTCCACAAGCACACAGTGTGTCTAGCAGAGTCGGCCGTCTGGAGCGGAGGGGCTTTAGCAGGGAAAGGAGAGGCAGAATTGGAAAGGTCTGTGGGGGTTGGATTCTGGGCCATCTCAAAGCTAAGCAGAGGTTCGGGGCTCTCCTCTGGGGCAGGTCCCTGGTCTCGGGACCTTCGGGTGCAGTGGGATGACCTGAGAGAAGTAGGGCTTTAGGAGAATAAAGAACTGAAGGGGGGTAGGGGCAGAACAGGATTTGAACCCATAGCCTCCCCCTCTCTCCTGTGCCTTCTGCCTTCCACATGGCAGCTCTTGAAACTTTCTGGACCCCCGCTCACATCTAGTCTCGCCAAGCCCCGGGCTGGCGGCCGGAGGGCCTGTGTGTGACCTTTGGAGAGGAGAGATCACTTCCGCTTTTTATCAGGAGAAAACCGGCCCGGACACGGGCTTCCCCAGCGGCAGCGACATTTCTCAGCCGTCCGGATCCGTTGGGCCGAGTCTGAGCATCAATGACTCCGCCGGTTCTTTCACAGTTGACCAGAATGCAGGTGGAGGCGGCACTGGGGCTTAATCCGGGGGTTCAGGTTCAGGTTCAGGTGGGCTGCTTGGGGCTGCCCACTGCCACAGGCTGAAGGAAGTGATGGGTCCGGGCCGAGCCCTGCCCCCCTGGGGCTCAGCTCTGGGGGCCCGTGTTGGGGATAGGGAAAGGCTGGAAACTGCCGTGGGATGTTGTGGGGGCAGCAGTCCCCCGGTCAGCAAAGGCAGGACCAGGAGGGGTAGAAGAAAGCTGCTGAGACGCAGAGTTGGGCGTGTGGAATAAGGCTCCGGGGCGCCCGTCCTGAGGCGTTGGGAGGCCTGCGGGGAATCTCCGTTCAGGGCCGGCTTGTCCTGGCTCGGGGCCTCTTCAGCTTCCCCACTCGCGATCCCTTTTGGCCTGATACGTGGGTGTGCAGGTCCGACGTTCACGATCATACGTCCCAGTTTTGTGACCCCCATATCGTTCCATGACCCCCTGTGGGGCACAGCCCACAGTTTAAGCAGCTTTGCGGTGAGTGAGCCGGAGTTGGACCCACTGACCTGCTGGGAGCCTTTGAACGGCCGAGTTGATCATCCGGGACCAAATGACAGAATCACGGAAGAATTTGCTTCTGGGTCAGAGCTAGTGGGGGGGGAGGCCCGTGTGGCTCCTCTGGATCAGGAGACCCACAATAAGAGGGATATGGCGACTGCTGGGGGACTGAAAGGGCTTTTGGTGAGATTCATGTCTGAGGTTTTCAGAAAGGGATCTCTGGGAGAGCGCCATGGCTCTGTCAGCCTGGCTGAGTCCTGGAGGGTAGAGACAGGGCGAGCATCCCAGGCAGGCCCCTGGCCGGAGGAAAGGGCGGCCCAACCAAAGGGCCTGCTCTCAGCTTTCCCCTAGGAGTCGGCTCTGGGAGTCCCGGGGCCCCTGTTCGGAGGAAGGCCCAGTGGGCTGCTGCCCATGCCAAGGAGGCAGCTCCAGTTAGCCAGCATTTGTCAGACTCCTGGACATCAGTATTGAGAACACACAGCCTAGGAGCTTCCTCCAGCTTGTCCACAGCTTGAGCGGCCGCTCAGCAGCTCGGAGGCAGCTGCCTCAGCCCAGGGCTAATGGAGGAAGGGAGCCGCCGTAATCGCCCGGGTGGCAGGAGCGATGCCCCTGGGGGTTGTCACGGGGCCGGGACTGCGCCCCTCAGATGCTCCTTGAGATGGTCTCCCGAGTGTTCACAGGCCCACACATGAGCCACCCTTGTCACCTGGGCCCCGGGCTTCCCCTTTCTTCCTGCCACCTTGTCAGCTAGGAAAGAGCTGGGCCCGTCTTTTGTTTCCTTGACTTGGTTCCCAGCATCTTCCAGGACTTGCCACCCAGGCAGGGCTCGGGATGGGAGGGGGTCTCTGGGTCTTAACAAGGCCAGACCCCCACAGAGCATGGTCGTCTCGTATCTCCCCCAGGTTACGAACATCAAGAAGACCCTCAAGGCGACCGCGTCCTCCTCAGCCCAAGAGATAGAGCAGCAGCTGGCAGAGCGGGAGTGCCCCCCGCATGCCGAGCAGCGGCAGCCCACCAAGAAGATGTCCAAAGTGAAAGGTCTGGTCTCCAGCCGCCACTAGGGCAGGCCGGGGCAGCCAGCGCTCACTGGACAGGAAGGGGGAGGAGCAGGGGCCACACTCCTCCTTTTTGTCTCAGTGGGTTCTGGAGCTGCCCACCAGGAGCCCAAGTCTCCCTCCTCTGACTCCCCTCTCCCACCTGGTACGGTTCTAGCTCACTCACTCTCACTTCCACTCGTCCCCCTGAGACTCGGGGGCTCCAGGATGCCATCGACTAGCATCAGACACTGCCCCGCTCCCCCACTCCTCCCACTCTCCACCCACAAAGGACTCTCCTGCCTCCTAGCCTGTATTCTTTTCTCTCCACTGCTGACATTCTGCCAGACTGGCGGTGGGTCAGAGGAAACTTTGGCCCCCATGCTCCTCCTCCCGAGACAAGGGTCCGCAGAAGGGGGCCCTTCCGGGGAGACCATCCGTCCCTCCTTCCCACAGACACGCGTCTCCACCCGGGACCTCTCCAGCCAGGCGTCAGCACACCGGGTCCTGCTGCCTCCTCCTGGCCAGCAGCCCTGATTCAGGCAGTGGGGGGATGTGCTCTGGGCTGTGTTTACCAAACCCACGGGTTTCTTGCCTCCTAAGCCTAGTTCATGTTCCTCTTCAGCTGGAAAGAACTGGCTGAGCTGCTGCCTGGGAAGGGCCCCGAGCCCCCAGAACGGTGCTGTGCATCTGCCCAGTGTGGTGCTGGTGGCAGAGGCTGCCTCAGGTGACATCCCACCCGCTGGCACCTGCCGCCGCCAACTCTCAGACCTCCTTTGGCTAGCGTAGGGCCGCTGCTGCCCGCTCCCCGGGCCAAGCTTCCGATTCCCAGGGACTCCGTCCTTGGGGGGAGCGGGGCTGGGGGCGTCCATCGGGAGCATCTGCTGCTGTGCCCCGGCCCTCCTGCTTCTCCCCACTCGGCAGTTGGCCCAGAGCCCTTTGGTGGCGGCGTTCTGGCAGGGAATGGACTTGACTAGCATTCTGAACTTGAACTGTTTCAGGTTGTATTTTAATTTTTTTTGTACAGGTTTTGACTCTGAAGACATTTCAACTTTTTTTTTCCTTTGTTGACATTTGTTACAAAGCAACAGCGGGTGATTCACACCTACTTGGAGGGTTTTGTTTTTTCAAAAGTGGGAGGTGGGGATTCTGGCCTGATGCTGAAACAACAGCTCAAATGGAGGAAAAAAAGCACACTTTAGAAAAAAAATAAAAATGCCAATTTAACGTACTCAAGCGTAGAGCAGGACTAGTTCCACTTCTGGCGCTTTGGGATGTGGGAGTCGCGGGGTTCGGCGTCCGCCATTGACAAGTGAGGGCCGTGGCCGGTTTGCACACTCATGTCTCAGTGAGAAAACGTGCTCCAGAATTACCGCGTCCAGCCAATGGTCTCCGTCCCACCAAACCCTCCCGGCCCTGAAAGCTCTTCTGCCATTCTAGAGCAGACTTTAGACCAGGTTCACAAACGTTCATATTCAGCGTTTTGCCTTTGTCCTGGCCTTTTCAAGTCAGGATGGGATCTCTGGCCTGTAGAAAGGCACATTCTGAATCTTGTGCGATAGGAGAAATTCGTGTCTGAACTTTCCAGTGAACTGAAGGCTGCTGCTTGGACTTACAGACTTGCTTGGGAATTAAGGGGTGATGACCTAGTCTCTCATGGTTCTGTTGCTCTTGTTCCCGGAGACGCAAATGAGTTCAGTGCCCCCCTCCCCAATAATGAATTCCTCTATTTCCTTCCTGAATTTCGTTCAGCTACCTTTTTGGTGACTCTAGAGCATGTGGCTGACAGGCTACATCTTCTTCCATAATTCTCCATAAATAATTTCATTAGGTTTTGGGACCAGAATATTAGTCTCAGAAGAGGAAAAGAGAGAAATTTGGGAGTCTTAGCACTTAAGGAACAGTAATGGTCAAAATTAGACATTTTGGTGACTTTGCTTATTAGGGTAGGAAGGCTGGCTCAGGGAATCCATTGATAGTACAAGTGGCTCTCCATGAAAGGCCTCGAGTCCGGTGCCACATGTGGATGTAGCTAGCACTGCAGAGTGTATAAACACTATAAATGTCTACTTTGTGATGGGTATGACTGTCTAATGAAACGCAAGTTGGACTAGATTGGAGCTGTCAAACAGCTTTGGAGACCATGAATTCAGGGGGCACAGAACCATTCCAAGTTCGTCACCCAGGCCCGTGATTGCCGAGCCCCAGAGATCTAAGTGAAGAGAAACATTGCAGTGACCAGGAAGATCAAAATCCAAGGAATTCTGATCAGAATCACGCAGAACTACTCGACAACATGAAAAGGAGGAAACCATTCAAATGGAATTTCTCCAAAAGTACAGGAACGGAGCTTGCACTCATCATATCCTGCAAAGTTGATTGTGATTCTATATTGGAGGCAGGAGGGAATGTTTTTTTTAACAGAATTGAGATCTTTCAAGCTTTATGATAAAATGAGAATTAGAAATACAGAAGAGTGGTCAAAGGGGAAGATAAATAAATTTAGGTTAACTCAAAGGCTTAGGTAGTTTTAGTACTGATAGGCACTTGTAGGACAAAATTTAGAACTTGTATTGTAAAAAGGACACTTAAGGCTTCCATCTTATTTAAAGATCAGAGAAGGAAAGCTCTGGGCCAGAATGTCTAAGAAATAATTTAGAGGAATAAATGAAAAGATGAACTTGGTTTTTCGAGGAATAAATGAAAAGATGAACTTGGTTTTTCTTATAACCAGGAGCCTCTGGGTGATGGGCAAGGGATGGAGAAATTTATGAATCTCATCCTTATGGATGGATTGGAAAATAGGATTATGGTGCTAGAAGCATAATAAAATAAGTAGAGAAAACAGTTGGGATAAAGAGGGCAGTTTTTAAACCAAAGGGTGATAGGGAGTCATGTCAAGCTAAACTAAAATTGGTAGCAAGTCAATTTTTTTTTTAAGTATAAGGAGACCTAGTAATTTATATCTGAGTTGGGAAGAGATTACCTTCTAAAAAATAAACATGTGATCTAAATATAAAAATGGGAAGAACCCAAGATTATATTGCTCACAGGGATCTGATGAAAATTCATAACCAGGTAGAAGAGGTTAAAAATTCTTTGGTTATATAAAACTATAAAGGTTTTGCACAAATTAATGCAGCTAGAATGGATTTCTGACAATCCAAAATTTATAAGGGATTGATTTTTTAAAAATAAATGAAGGCCATTCCACAAAATATGGCTGATCGAAGGATATAAACAATTTTAAAGTACAAACTAGCAGTATCCAAGTGATAAAAATCTTCAATTACTAATCAGAGAAATGTAAGAATATTACTGCTATGTGCCCAGCACTATTTGGGATTTTAGAAGATGAAGAGATTTATACTAAAGGAGGGACTGATATGTTGCTTTGCTACCAGTAGACCTGTGTGTTCATTCTAGAAAATAAATTGAAGTTATACCAAAAAAACTCCAAAGAACTAAATTGATTATACTCTGACCCAGAAATTGTACTACTGTTATCATATCCGGCAGAAAATGCTTGATGGCAAGAAAATCTCTTTTAATAAACCGGAAAGAGAATTATTTACCTAACAATATAGAATGGCTGAAGAGCTTGCAGCATATAGAGCTGTCATAAGAGATATGAAGACTTCTGAGAAGTCTCAAGCGATGCCTGGAGAAGGAAGCAAAGTCAAGGAGTGGCTGACTATACTGCGGTGTATAAATACAGTGGAATGCTCTTGTATAGTCAGAAATGAGGAATATGAGGAATTCCGGGAAACCTGAAGAGATTGACGTGAACTGATGCGTAACCAGTGGACCTCGTGAACAACGTGTGTATTTACTGCAGTTGATCAAAAGCATCAAAAGGTTAAAACTGATTAATAATAACTAGTCACGATCCTAGAGAATGGATAATGAAACCTACCACTCTTAGGAGGGAAATGGGGGCACAGAATAGCGCATTCAATCACAAATATGGTCGCTGCTGTTTTTTCTTAGGCTTTCCTTTGTTCGCTCTACATTCAGTGAGCATTTATTAAGTATTATTGTGTGCCAAGTGCTGTGGTAGTCACTGTGGGGCACAAAGATGGAGACAGAGCCTACATTCAGCGTGACATGTAAACAGATAAGGCAATATCAAAAAATGCTTTTTGGACATTATTAGAACAGGGAAATGAAACGCCAATGAGGAAACTATTGCTACCAGGGCCCGGGTACAGAAAACCTGCCCAGACTCACAGCGCCTGATGGGAACTTAGGTCCTGCTGACCAAGAAGTCGTTCTGTGGTACTGTGGATAAAGCCCTGGGCTTGGGTTCGGGAAGACCACGTTGATGAGGTCAAATGAATTCAGACACCAATAGCTGGGTGACCTGCGCATGTGACTTCTCCCTGGGTGCCTGTTTCCTCATCTGTCAAATGGCCAACCCACATGGGGTCCCGAGAGTCAGACCGAACCCCGAGGCCCAGAAGGTTCCATGATTACTCTATCAGGAGAACTGGCTAGTGGCAGACTGAGGGCAAGGGCCGAGACCCTGGCTGCCTCCCAATAACTGATGACTGTCTTAGGGTCCAAAGAGACCAGACTCTCCTGCAGAGGACTCAACAAGGGAAATACAAAGTTTTTCTGTCTGTCTGTCTGGGGCTGGAGTGGGGACAATGAAGATTTCCCCCGAGAATGGAGCTCCCAGAAGTGGAAGTGAGCAGGGAGTGCATTCCAGGGGTAAAGGGCGGCCCCACCCAAAGGCCCCCGGGCTCCAGGAGGTCGTGTCACCTTCGGGAGAGCTGGAAGCCCCTTTCGGATGCAGAGTTGGTGCCTGACCTTTTGTTTGCAGGTGATTGTGCTCAGTTCAGCCTCTGAAGCAGAGACAGCAAAGGGTCACTCAAAGCTGCTCTTGTGCGAAAACACAGACCCTCCCTCAGCCCACATGTCGTCCATATTGTGGAACCATTGGCTAGGGCAAATGGCACGTTGATAATGCAGGTGACACACAGAGGTCTACAGAGCCTCCTTGTATCTGAGAAACCTGGACAGTACCAGCGCCAGGCCAGGGAACAACCGCTTCCATTTGAATCTTAGGGAGATTCTGACGATCACTTGGCAGAAAAACAAGATACCAAACACTGAGGTCCCTTCTCCAACAGACCTGCCAAGCATTCCAACTCCTGCAGAGAACACAACTCTGGTGGGGGGGCCATGTCGTTCTAATGGCAAACCTATGCTTGCCCAAAAGACTATTTTTTGAGGAACTCACACAGGGCAAGAGCCAATAAGATGGCCAGAAAAAGTGATCCAGGGACACTCTCAAAGTCTCGTTTAAGCACATTGGAATTGATTGTATGACATGGGGGACACTGGCACAGGCTGCCCAGCATGGCGTGCCCTCCTCAGTGAAGAGGCTGGGCTCTGGGAGCAAAGCAGGATTGAATTAGTCCGGAAGAAATGGGCGATGGGCAAAGTTAGAGAAGCCCCCGAGTGCTCATGGGGACTATTTGTGTACGAGCCGTGGCAGAGCGTTCTGAGCTCGTGTTGTCCGATCTGCCGCAGTGGAACTCGATTCTAACATCATGATATCACTTTAGTCCTCTTTGAGAACGAAGGACATCAACTACTAGCAAACCACTGAGTTACTCTGTTAGTTGAGACTCCTGTCAGTTTTTTTTTTTTTTTTTCCCAGCTCAGGATAGCAATTCATCTACTCTCCTGAGCGCAGAAAGTTATAGTCCCTTCAAGGTATGTCTGCGGCATGTGGAGGAACACATTATATCCTTCATCTATTCAGTGGCTCCGCTGTCGTTACATGTTATTCCAGATATGGAGGTAAGTTATCTCCAAATAAGGAGAGAGAGAAAACCGGGGAACTAGATAAGAGAGATGGAGGGATGGAAGAAGGAAAGGAGGGAGGGATGAGAAACAGATAGCCAGACAAGACAGAGATGGAGAGAGAGAAGGAGGGAAGGAGGGAGAGATGAGAGAGAGAGAAACGTATCCAGACAAGAGACAAACAGGTAGTCAGACAAGGAAGGAGGGAAGGAGGGAAAGATGAGAAACAGATAGCCAGATAAGACAGAGAAGGAGAGAGAGAAGGAGGGAAGGAGGGAGAGATGAGAAACAGATAGCCAGACAAGACAGAGATGGAGAGAGAGAAGGAGGGAAGGAGGGAGAGATGAGAGAGAGAGAAACTTATCCAGACAAGGGAGAAACAGGTAGTCAGACAAGACAGAGATGGAGGGAAGGAAGGGAAGGAGGGAGAGATGAGAGAAACTTATCCAGACAAGAGAGATGGAGGGATGGAAGAAGGAACGGAGGGAGAGATGAGAAACAGCCAGATAAAAGATGGAGAGATGGAGGGAGAGATGAGAGAGAGAAGCATAGACACAGGTACACAGACTCCGAGACAGAGGTGCAGGGGCAGGCGCACGTGCTGCCTCCCAGAGTAACCTTACACACAAGCAGCTTCGTCCCCATTCGCTCACACGGTGACTGGGTGGCCTGGGAGGAGCAACAGCTATGGCCTGCTATTTGGTTTTGGGCCACCAGGTGGCGCTCAAAGCATGAACCACACCACTCAATCCCCTCCTCCCCCTTGGAAATTGCTCACCTTTGTAGCTCCAGGTTCAGAACAACTTTCTCCTTCTGCCCTTTAGAGGCGCATCGTTTTCCGAAGGCTTCCCCCTCAGGCACTGGGGTGTTTTTAAAAATAAAGCTGATCACGCTTGTGTGTCTCTCCCTGGTGGTTATGTCCCAGTAGAAGTCTGGTAAGCCCGTGACGGGCCCAAATTGCACCGTATTTGATGGGCCTTCAAATTAGCCCCGAAGAAATGGGCGATGGGCAGAGTTAGAGAAGCCCCCCAGTGCTCGTGGGGACTGTTTGTGGGCGAGCCGTGGCAGAGCGTCCTGATTACTGGTCTGAGCAGCCGCAGTAGGTCACGCTGCGACGCTAACATTGATGTCACTTTGGTTCCCTTCGAGAACGAAGGACAAGAACACGACGAGGAGGCCGCAGGGATCGCTCTGGCTCCCTTCTGTCCCTAACCCAGGCTTTCCAGTCTAGGGGCATTGCAAAGCTGCTGGATTTACCCGGAAAATGATGCCCTGGAGTCTAAGTCTCTGGGGAAGAGCCCGGCCTCCCCAAACGGGATCCGATGCCCCGACAAGTCAGGGAGAAGAGCTGCAGGAGAGTCGGTCCCGTCATGCCATTAGTGGCTTAGGGCTCACTTAGAGCGGGGCACGCCAGCACCATCATGGCATCTGCTCTGCCTTGTCTGGAACGAGGAAGAAGAAGGGGCTGGAGAGGGGTGGTCCACGTCCCAGCGGGAAGAGGAATAAAAGGGCCAGCAAGTCCACTCGCTCCTGTCTGACCTGGGCTTTCTGTTACTGCCACTGATGTCTGAGGGTATCAGAGAGAGGAAAGCGCTACTCCCAGTGTAAGGTTGGGAAGTCAGGCCCCAGAGTCACTTATCATTTCTTAAAACACTTGTGGCCACTGCTGGGTGTGGGGCTCTCTTCTTTTTTATAATATATGATCGTTTTCTCTGGGAGCGGGTTTCTTGGGGAGGTTTTCTGGAGGCAGCCTTAGTTTCGGTTCAAAGTAATAATCACCTCAAACGCAGCCAGGGATTAAAAAGTACAGTCTTGTATTGTCTCTTCCAAAATAGCCGGTTAGCTTTCTTAGAGGCCTCTCTCCCTCCTTGGTTCCAAGAGCTCCTGCAGCTTCTCTTTCAGCTCTTGCAGCTTCTGCCTCCAGCTCAGCTCCCACGCCTGGCTTCTCAATCTCCGACTGACACTCCCCTCTCAATCTTTTCAACTGACTCTCCTGCCTGAGCTCAGGGGTTTTTATGCTCTTTTAGAGGTGTCCACTCAAAGGTTGACTCCTCCTCTGAGAGTGGGATTATGGGAGGTGTGAATTTGGAGATCTCGTACTGAGCCCCGGAATCTCCCAAACGTGTGAACTCTCCAAGGTGTTAACTTAAGCACTGTTTCTATCAATTCCACTGAGTTATCACCTTGTTTCAGGTTCTGGCTCCTAACAGCTAGGGAGGGTCCGGATGAGCCAACATGCTCGTTGGGCAAGATGGCGGATGGGGAGTGGGTCTGGCCGCCACTTGTACGGTCCCTGCCATCTGATGGCGGACCCATGAGCATGAGGAATGGCACTCAGAATCCCGGCCCTTGCTCCCTCTGGGATCCGTGGCTTCTTTCACCAAAGCACTTTCAGGGAGGCGCTGACTCCAGGCATTTTGCCCTTGTCCTCTCTGGGATACTCATCCTCATCCCTCCCTTCTCCCCCAGCTTCCTTCACATCTTAGCTCAACTTCCTCAGGATCCCTGATAACCTGAGGGAATTTTTACCCTAAAATCCAGGGGGAGCCGTAAACTTGGAGGAGGAAAAACTGGAGTTTTATTTTCCTTAACCTGGAATTCAGCATTTCCTTCAATTATTTAAAGCAGGAGAAAGCGCCCACGGTGTCACGAGGGTCCCGGGGTTCTGGCTACCAAAAGACAAAGAGCTGCTAATGTAGACGGCCCCAGAGGCAGTGGGAGCCGGTGAGGAAGCAGGACTGCAGGGAGGGGAGCAGGGGTGGGAGGGCAGAGAGGGTCAGAGGAGGACGGGACAGGAGTGAGTCAGCAGAGCTGATTAGGCACTTCCTGAGACCCATGGTCAGCACTGAGCCCTGGGCCAGGGGAGGGGACTCAGTGAAGACAGATCTGTTCTGATAGGAACGCCATGATGGTGCAGTGCAATTGTGGCCAGCAGGTGGTGCCATAGAGCATAATGCATGGAGCAGAGACCTGGGATCCGGGAGGAGGGAAGAGCGAGGAGGGAACAGGGAGCAGGGAGGAGGGAGGAGAAAGCAGAGAGGAGGGGACTCAGTGAAAGTCCCCTCTGTGAAGGCCCTCTAGGGACACTGTGATGTTGGAGTGCACTTGTGGCCACCAGGTGGTGCCACGGAGCATAATGCATGGAACAGAGAGCTGGGAGCAGGGAGGAGGGAGCAGGGAGCAGGGAGGAGGGAGGAGGGAGCAGGGAGCAGAGGGGCTGGAGTCCAGGAAGACGGCTGAGATCTGACAGCAGACACTTAGCTGGGGGACGCTGGACAAGTTACTTAACCAGGTCTGCGTCAGTTTCCTCACCTGTAGAATGATCTGGAGAAGGAAATGTCCCACAGCGCCATCATCCCTGCCAAGAAAACTCCAAATGGGGTCACCAAGAGTGACTGAACGACTGACCCTCTGTCCCTCCATCTCTCTCTCCCCTCCCTCTCCCCATCTTTTTCTGTCTCTGTGTGTCTCCCTCCCTCCTTCCTCTCTCCATCTCCCCCTCTTTCTCTGTATTTGTCTCTGTCTCTCTATAGCTCTCAATCTGTGTCTCCTCTGTCATTGTCTCTGTCTCTGTGTCTCTGTCACTGTCTGTCTCTGTGTCTCTCTGTCACTGTCTCTGTCTCTCTCAGTCTCTGTTTCTCTCACTGTCTTTGTCTGTGTCTCTGTCACTGTCTCTGTGTCTCTCACTCTGTTCTGTCACTGTCTCTGTCTCTCTCACTGTCTCTGTCTCTGTGTCTCTCTGTCACTCTCTGTCTCTCTCACTGTCTCTGTCTCTGTGTCTCTCTCTCATTGTCTCTCTCTCTCTGTCACTGTCTCTGTGTCTCTCTGTCACGCTCTGTCTCTCTCACCGTCTCTGTCTCTGTGTCTCTCTCTCATTGTCTCTCTCTCTGTCACTGTCTCTGTGTCTCTCTGTCACTCTGTCTCTCTCAGTCTCTGTCTCTCTCACTGTCTTTGTCTTTGTGTCTCTCTGTCACTGTCTCTGTCTCTCTCACTGTCACTGTCTCTGTGTCTCTCTGTCACTCTCTGTCTCTCTCACTGTCTCTGTCTCTGTCTCTCTCTCATTGTCTCTCTCTCTCTGTCACTGTCTCTGTGTCTCTCTGTCACGCTCTGTCTCTCTCACCGTCTCTGTCTCTGTGTCTCTCTCTCATTGTCTCTCTCTCTGTCACTGTCTCTGTGTCTCTCTGTCACTCTGTCTCTCTCAGTCTCTGTCTCTCTCACTGTCTCTGTCTCTGTGTCTCTCTCTCATTGTCTCTCTCTCTCTGTCACTGTCTCTGTGTCTCTCTGTCACGCTCTGTCTCTCTCACCGTCTCTGTCTCTGTGTCTCTCTCTCATTGTCTCTCTCTCTGTCACTGTCTCTGTGTCTCTCTGTCACTCTCTGTCTCTCTCAGTCTCTGTCTCTCTCACTGTCACTGTCTCTGTGTCTCTCTGTCACTGTCTCTGTTCTGTCACCGTCTCTGTCTCTCTGTCTCTGTCTCTGTCACTGTCTCTGTGTCTCTCTGTCACTCTCTGTCTCTCTCACTGTCTCTGTCTCTGTGTCTCTCTCTCATTGTCTCTCTCTCTGTCACTGTCTCTGTGTCTCTCTGTCACTGTCTCTGTCTCTCTCACTGTCTCTGTCTCTGTCACCGTCTCTGTCTCTGTCACTGTCTCTGTGTCTCTGTCACTGTCTCTGTGTCTCTCTCTCACAAACACACACCTATCTGTGCACACGCCCATCTCTACCCACCTAATACCCAGTTGTTGCTACGATCTGTTCTCCCCGGACTCCACGACAGGGACGGGAGGAGAGGGGAGCCGAGGGAGGGGAAAGGGAAGGAGGGGGAGAGATGGGCGGTGGCTGCAGGGGTCCCGCTGACGTCCTGGGCGGGGACGCCCATTCCTTCTGCTGCTCCTTCCGGCCCTCGCCCCTTTCCCCTCTCCTTTTACTGACGCTCTTTTCTTCGGGAAGATTCCACTCTTGCTCCCTCTCCTCCCCTTCTCCCCTCCCCCCCTCCCCCAAAGCCCATGTTGGAAGCCGCAGTCCTGCCCAGAGAGCTCACGAGGCCTGGGCCTGCCCGCGGCCCCTTCCCAGGGATCACCTCTCCGGGGGGAAGCCCAGGGCACCCTCTGTGGGTCAGGACTGGGGCAGCGGCTGGGGGGGCTCTGCCGGCCTCCGGGGTCTCCCCGCGCAGCCCACAGAGCGGCTCCCCTAAAACGCCAGTCTGCTCACGTCACCCCCTCCTCAATAACTGCCCGTGGCTCCCTATGGCTTCCGAGGCCAGATACAGTGTTTTATCGGCACTTCAAGGCCTCCGCAGCCCAGACCCTCCCGCCTTTCCGAGCTCCCAGCCAGCCACGCACCCCTGGGCTCGGCCTTCTGGCTGCCCCAGGCCCGGAACGCCCCACTGCCTCCGCTCCAACTACTGAGCCCCCTCCTCCAGGAAGCCCTCCCGGACCCCTCTGCCCGGGAGTGCCTCTCTCTGGTCATTCTCTGCTACCGATCCCGTACAAGGCCCGCCCTGCGTGCTTGGCGGCTGCGTAAGCTCTCCAGGGTCACGCGGCCCTTTTGCCTCCTTGTGCGTCCCGCCTGCACGTAGTAGGCACTTAATAACTGATTGCCGGGCAGGGGGACAAACGCTAGCATCGCATAGTGTGGCCAGCTCCGCCCCGCCCCCGTCCCCGCCCCCTTCCCTCGCCCCGCCCCGCCCCGCCCCGCCCCCATTCCCACCTCCCCACCTCCCCCGCCCCGGGGCTTAGCAGCAGCCCCTCCCGCGGCCCGATGCGCAAAGACGCGCCGCCGGGGTCCCCTGTGCTGCACTTCTCACGGCCGGCAGAGGGCGGCAGAGCCCCACTCCTGGGCGCGCCGGCGGCGTCTCTGCACCGGCACCTTTAAGCCTAAGCCGCTGCTCTTACCCTGAAGGGCGTTTTGGTTTTTAAGTATTCTTTTAAAATACACAAAAGAAGTTCCTCTGCCTGATCACTGGGATCCTGGGCATTTTGTGCCTGAGAAATGCCGTTCGGAGCGGGGGCCACGGATTCCAGGGGCTCTAGGGCACCATCAAGGGTTCAAGGTCGTCCCGGAGGTCACCAAGGCCCCGCCTCTGCTCCAATCCCGCCCCCTCGGTTTACAGAAGAGGAAACTGAGGTCAGAGAAGACCAAGGCTCAGGGCACCCTTTAATTAACTATTATCGTTATCATTATGTGCTGAGGCAGTTGGGGTTAAGTGACTCGCCCGGGGTCCCACACCCAGGATGTATTTAGTGTCTGAGGCGGGATCTGAACTCAGGTCCTCCTGATTACAGCTGCTCCCTCCAGGAGTGTTTCAGAGGCAGTTTTGCATGCTCCGAGACTACAGACAAGCTCTGGGTTCAAATCCTGCCTTCGCCACAAACACTGTGGGACCCTGGGCAGTCCCTGTATGCGCAGTTTGACCGCCTTTTGGGCACAGATCCCCCCTCCTCCCTTCAGTGCTCCACCTACCTTTTTTTTTTGTTTTATTTTAGAGACAATAGGAAGCCACGGAGGCCTGTTCCACGTATTTGTGACCTAACCTGGGGACGTTTCTATAAACCCAGCTGATCCCCTGTAGTTTACTGCTGATTCCTTCCTTGCATTACGTGAATTTCTAGATGTGGGCATCGCTATTTTCCCTACTTTGTCGCTATATTCTGCAGCCTCAGGGTCATATCGATCCCTGCAACATTAACCAGAACCAAATTAAAATGTAATTGGGAAATAGTTTTAAATGATTTATTTTTGACAATAACTTTTTCAAATTTCAGTTTAAATTCTCTTCCTCTCTCCTGTCCCTTCTTCATTCATGGAGAAGGCAAGCAATGCATTAATGATAGATGAGAAAGCACAAAACAGATGTCCATATTAGCCATTCTCACCTCTGAAAAAACAAACAAACAAACAACAAAAAGAAAGTAAAAGCATCAACTTCAATCAAAAACAATCAACTCAGAATGGATGAGTTCTCTTTCTAAAAGTAAATAGTATTTTTCATCATGAGCCCTTTAGAATTGTCTTGGATCCCTGTCTTGCTGGGAGTAAGTAAATAATTCATACAAAGTTGCGGTTACTGTGTACAATGATCCCTGGTCCTATTTATTTTAGTTTGCATCCGTTCATGTAAGACTTCCCAGGTTTTTCTGAACCCATCTCCTTTGGTGTTTTTTATAGCATAATAGTATTTCAACACAGTCAAAGACCACATCTTGTTCACCATTCCCTAATTGATGGGCTTCCCCTCAATGTAAAAAAAAAAAAAAAAGTAACTGGGGATTTTAACAAAATAAAAATGAATAAAATAAAGCAGATAGTGTGAATTTCTAATATTCTAGGTCGATATGGGAGCTGTAGAAATCATTATGGATGGTTTCATGGACCCTATTTTTATCTGAATCTGAAACTACTAGAGTCTATAGGTTGGTGGACATGCAGAGGTGATTTTCCCTCACTCTTTCTTTTCATTTTAAAGCTCTTTTTGAAATTCGTTTTTCAAGCCGATACATTTTTGTTCGCTCTTATGAAGGGTACCATGGTCCAGAAATACAAACTTCTTAACAGGCTCCTTCTTCTTTTCTAGCCTCTCACTCCCCAAACCGGCTTTTCTCTTCCAACATTGCCTTGGATCAGCAACAAAGATGAAAACAGCACCTGTGTCCCTGAGGGTTTGATTTTCTCGTCCAAGCCATCTGCAGCCTCGGAGATGCTTTTTAGATTCTTATTGGTAGGATCAATGAATCATCAGAAGTGTCGTTAAGAGTCATCAAGTTTGACAGAGTTTAGGAGTTCTGTGATTACCTCCTGTCTCCAGGGAGACAGACACCTTCTCTATTGGGTCTATTGGGGCATTTTGAAGAGATAGAAGAGTTGGCCTTGGACAGGAGGACGCTCAACTCTTCCTGCAAAGCCAGAGGCAAGGGTGAGAGAGGTGTCCAAAAATTCCTCAAGGAGAGCTCTATCTCTAGAACTTGCTGTTTTTTTATTTGTTTGGTTTTTTTTTTTTTTTAGATCCCACTGGCTTCCTCTGACCTCTAGGAGCAAAACAGAGATCTTCTGTTGGTCTTGGCCCCAGCCTTATATTATTATCCGTTAAATGAGCCTTTGTACTGCTCCTCATGCACAACAGCCATTATACCCTTGGTAAATGCTACAATTTAAGGGATCGATTTATTATTTTGTTGATTTTTTTAGACAATGATGGGGACATATTAATAAGTGAGATTAAACAGAAAAGTGCATCTGTACATTTTTTTTCTTGGAGAGCCATTTGTTAAACATTGAACAGAACACTACTAATTGTTGCCATCATCATGCTCATCGTCCTCTTGGTTCCTCTTGTTTCCCTTTGCGTCATTTCATAGAAATCCTCTCATATTTCTCTGATTCCTCATCTCTGCCTTTTCTTACAAGTGCTGAACTGTTCCAGACCTGGAGAGAATCCAAATCCCTCTAGAAAAAATCATGAGAACTCCAGACTTCAAAGTGAACAAAGAACAGCCATTTTTAGGTCCCTTTTCCCAGGGAAGGTGCCCTTTCTTCCTGTGCTAGCATCTGAAAAGAAAATGCCCTCCTTTGCCTCTCCATGCTGGAAGTGACAGTGAGTTGTTTGAAGAGGGACTCCCTTGTAAAGGGGAAGGAGCTGCTGGGGAAACTCCACTCTTATGGCCTGACAGGGGTGAGCTGTTCTGACATGTCTCCCTCCAACAGGGCCTAAGTTCACCTTGCTAGCCAGCCCCGCCTGTTGCTTACATACCTTATGACTGCATTATCAAAGGACAAAACAAAACTTTGTGTGATGGCTTATGGAGAAGGTTGTGCCTGATGGATGAGGAATAGGAAAATATCCATCCATCCATCCGTCCATCCATCCGTCCATCCATCCATCTATCCGTCCGTCCGTCCATCCATCCATCCATCCGTCTGTCCATCCGTCCATCCATTTGTCCATCATAAATCCATTCATCTGTCTATCCTTCTGTCTGTCCATTCATCCATCCATCTGTCCGTCCGTCTGTCCATCCATCCATCTATCCGTCCATCCATCCGTCCATCTGTCCATTCATCAATGGACAAAGCTATCGTGTACAAGGCACTTGGTAAAACACTGAAGATATAATAGTAAAAATGAAAAACCTTCAGTTTCTAGGAAGCATCACATCTGACTGGAATGGATGGAGGATTTACAGGCTTCAAAGCATATAAAGGAGTTCATGGAACCCCTGAATCTTGGTTGGAAGAGATCTCAGAGGCTACTCTACACTTCCCGTGCCTTCCTGAAAGTCCCTCTGAAACATTCTCAACAAGTCAACTTCCAGCCTTTATCTCTGCAGCCTCATCCCTACTTTATTCCCCAGCCTCATCCCTCTCCCACCCCTCCTCCCACTCTCTCTTTTCCAGACTAAAAGCCCCAGCCCTTCCACCTCTACTCGTAGAAGTCTCCGGGCTTGTCACCATCAAGACAACTTTCTGGATGCGTTCTAGCTCAGCCACGTCCTGCCTACCACGTGGCCCCAAGAACCGAACATGTTATTTTGGCTGGTGACTCCCTCGTTCTGGACATATGCGATGAGAAGGAGAGACCCCCAGAGGTATTTCTGAACTGTCTCGAGGGTGAATTTGATGGGGATTATTGAGGAGGAAGAGGGAAAAGTCAAAGAAAGAACATGTGACCTTGAACGAATAGGGATGTCATGGACACTCTAATGAGTAAAGTCAGTAGGAAGGAGGAAGAGAGGAAGGGGCTAACTTGGGGGATGGTTTATAGACGTGGGTTGGAAGATCATCCACTTGATGGACTCATGGAACCTAGCCACCGCCCCTGTCGGATCAGGACACGATGTGGGCTCCGTGGCTGGGCATTCACCGCGACACTCGCTGCCCACCCTCACTCTCCCCCTCCCCGTTTCTTTTCTCATAGCTTCCTGTTCCTAGCCCTGTTTCTGGTACCAAAAAGTGAATGAGCGAGTGCACCCTTTCCAAATCCCCGGGATCAACCGTCTTTCCTTAACACACACAGACTGACTCATTTTTCCTATAGAGCTGTTGAGAATCCCTCCTCCCACTCCATACCTACTCCCGAACTCCCAAGCCAACCATACAAAGACTAGCTTCAACTCAATATAAGCAAACTCCTTCCATCACCACACCCAGCCCGTTTCCAGTTTTCAAAACAATCAACACCAGTCCTGAGGTTACTCCCTGCGCCCTTAATTAGACAAGGGGAGATCTGGCTGTGGGCACGAATAGCCTTAAAGATGCGGTTGTTTCCCCCTTCCCAGATGATCCAGGATATCCTGAACCCTAGCCGCCTGCCCATGAGGCAGATTACTTTCTCCCACACCTTTGTGTTCTCCTTCCCATCTAACGCTGGTATTGCCTGGACTTTGTTGAGAATGGGAGCCTCAGGAAGGTGGCTATGGTGTAGCCAGTACTCCTCCCCTTCAGAGCTACTTCCCAGGCTCGTTATCTAGAAGTATGAGTCAAACATGCTGTGTCAGCGGTATGGTTTCTCCCTAACCTCTCGGCCGCGTCCCTTCCTTTCTGGCCCCGGCATGTTGTTTCAGTCGCTGACCCCCAATCCAGGTCGTAGTTGGACAAACAATTTAATTAGATTAGATAAAAGCTTAGTAAATTTTCAGATCAATAGACACATTCGTCATAAACACTCCACACGGTTCCTTTTCAAATTTTCTAAGGGGAAAATCCCTTTCCACTTGGAGTCCATTTCATCCTTTCAACTGCATCATGGGAGTCTCGAAAACCCAACCCAGAAATTCAGTGCCATCTGGTGGATCTCCTCTCTTGACCTTTTAGATCTACTCGAGGCGGGATGGGGTGAAGATCAAAGTCATCCTAGCCATGCCGGATACCAGGCTGTAGGAAGGGCTTCTTCATAGTCTTATTGTCATTCTATACATTGTTGTCCAGGTTCTGCTCGCTTCAGTCAGAATCGGTTCAAACAAATCTTTCCAGGTTTTTCTGAATCTGTCTCTTATTTTTGTTGTTCAGTCAATTTTCAATCGTGTTCTATTCTTGATGACCTCATTTGGGTTTTCTTGGCAAAGACACTGGAGTGGTTTTCCATTGTCTTCTCCATTTCATTTTACAGATGAGGCAACTGAGGCAAAAAGGGTTAAGTCATTTACCTGGAGGACACAGCCAGAAAGTATCTGAAGCTGAATCTGAACTCAGGTCTTCCTGATTCTAGCTGGGAACTCTTTGCTCTTTGCCACCTCGCTGCCTTCTTTTCTCATAGTCCATTCCATGTGTATGCCTTATTTATTCTACAATTCCCCAACTGATGCTCTTCTTCATACTTTCCAGTTCTCTGTTAGAACAGTGACTCAAACGTATAGATCTATTTATATATGTATAAATGTTAATTTCTAACAAAAGTTATATCACATCCTATGTTACGTATTTCTATGCTAATTGTACTGTCATGTGTAATATGTATATTATATATTAATATCATAATTTTAAAAAATATATATTTACCCATGGGTCTTTTCTCTGTCTTTAATCTTTTCAGGGGTTCACGCCTAGCAGCGCTACAGCAGTTAATGACTTTGTGGCTCGAGTCCCCGGTTACTTTCTAGGACATTTGAATCAATTTGCTGCTCTACCACCAGGGCATTAAGTGTGACTGTTCTCCCACATCCTTTCCAACAGTTGCTATTTTCCATTTTGGGCAGCTTTGCCAAGCTGGCAGGTGTGAATTCCCTTCATTTGCATTCCTCTTTTTGTCAACGACTTGGAAGGTTTCTTCCTGCGCTTGCTGATGGTGATTCTCGAGAGGAAGACATCCCGTTCCAGGACCTCTGGTCAACCATTCTGCCCTGGGCTGCCCCGGCCTATGGACATCTTCATTTCAAGGACTTTGAAATGAGTTGGATGGTAAAGATACAAAAAAAAAAATAAGGAACATTTCCATAGTATCTGAGTTTGTGAAGCTCTCCCAAGAGCACTCATCAAATCTGTCCTTCTCTTCTGGTCCACCATGGGCCGACACCGTGAGCAGTCATACCCCCATTGTCAGTTTCTCACGTTTTGTTATTTGGGGAAACCGCCCCCTAGAGCATGGGCTGTGTTATCACATGTTTCTTAGCACCTTTTCCAAAATCACTCTTCTCTCAATCCTGGTGATGATGGAGGATGGATGGATGAGAGGAAGAGGGGCATTTATGGGCCCATTGAGGCGTAAGACAGAGAGCTGTCCCTGGTATCAGGCAGATCTGTCTGGGCTGCATTTCCTGGCCATTCAATTTCCCAGTGTCCCCACACAGCTCTAGCTTCCAGGGAAAATGATCAGCAGCTTCTTCCTGGGAAGATCATCTCTCTAAACTGATAAAAACCACAGGCCATTTTAGTCAAAACAAAACAAAAAATCCCCTTAGCGAGGCAGTCAGTCAACCAGCATTTATTAAGCACATACTGTGTGCCAGGCACTGTGATAAGGCCTGGAGATTCAGAGAAAGGCAGAAAACAGACCCAATAAAGCCCACGCAGGGTAATTTGGAGCTAAGAAACAGAGGGAAGACAGGAGCATTAAGGGGGATTAGGCAAAGCTTTTTGTGGAAGGTGGAAATTTAACAGACGTGGGGAAAGCCAGGGAAATCAGCTGGTGAGGAGGAGGAGGAGGAGGAGGAAGATTCCAGGAAGGGGAACATCCCGGGGAAGAAGCCTGGGGTTGCAGATGAAGCTGGCCCACGGGATTGGGACGGTGGAATAGTCTGTGTGAGGGTGTGGGGAGGGTTTGAAAAGCCAGCACACCGGAGCTTTGATCCTGGAGGCATCTGGGGTTTATGGAACAGAAAGGTGACATGGTCAAAGATGAGGCTCTCGGGGGCAGGACTGAAGGGATGCCCCCAAACAGCTTCCTTCGCATCCATCCGCAGTGGGGGGGGGCAGGGAGCAGCGGAACCCCAGGGGAGGAGGGCTGGGTTCCACACACTGTCCTTTCTTGGATGGAACCTCCTCGGAAACCCTCTCGCCTTGCCATCCCTTTGGCCATGGCTTGTGGTCTCCACAGGGCTGCCTGCGCCAAGGAAAGGAGCCTGTGGGCAGCAGGAAACATGCTGTGGTTTAGGGAGTGGGGAACCATGGCTGTTTTCCAGAGCTTTCCCCTCTGAAGTTCTTGTCCTCTGCTTTTGGAGAAACCGCTGCCCTGGGTCCCCGATGAGGGCTGTGTGCAGCTTCCTGAGTGCTCCTTTCCGGTCAGGCGGGTGGGAGAGGGGGGGATGGGAGTGGGCAAGGGGGTTGGGGCGCTCCTGCTGAGCCTCATCCACGTGGGAGCAGCTTCTTCCCTTCCCGACGTCCTTCTTAGGGTCTACGGGACCCCCGAGCTCTCATTCTGTTAGCTTTGGAAACCCCCAACAGGTTCTAGGGCCCCAGATCTTGCATATGGCCAGATTTGGGGGTTTAGGGAGCTCCGTGATCCTTCTTTCACCATCGCCAAGTCCAGTGGTTAGTGTAGTGCTTGGAACAAGCTTCCGTTCAAGTCCTGGCTCTGAACCCTGTGAGTTGTGTGACATTGGGCAAGTCACATTTCCTCTCAAGCCTCGGTTTTTTCATCTGCAGAATGGAAATAAGAACTCCTGCCCTACCTGCTTCACAAAATACTGTGAACCCCTAAGGCCCATAGAATGATTTATTATTAGAAATTCCCATTCTTTTTTCTATTTAAAAAATGATTTTAATGACCAGCTTTGTCCTAAAAGAAATGACCCGATGTCTCTCTCTTTCTCCCTTTATTGGAAAAGTAGGGGATGGGATCCTAGGAGCCAATCCTTGGGTCTGGGGTCATTGAGCCCAACGCCCTCTTTTTACAGATGAGGAAACTGAGGCCCCGTATGGGACATCGTATTTGACTAACACGTTGATTCTCTTTCCCTGGATTCTGTGTCTCTTTGCCCGCCTTGTCAGAAAGCAAGCTCCCCGAGAACATTCCCAGACTGCCGCTCTTTGTTTCTGAGCCCCCGGTGCTTAGCGACTGGGCGTAGTGGGGGGCTGCTGATTGACTGATCACGTGGACTGGCAGACTCGGGTAATGTGCCCATTAGTTTTGCTGGACTGATTTCTTTTCCTAAACTTTTTGTTTAGATGATGAGTGAGATGATTCACTGGGTAGGGCTGGAGGGACAAATGAAGAAGATCTCAAAACAAAAGGCTTCCACAGAAATACAGAACAAAACCAAACCCCCAGAGCTCTTCTCTGCTCTCAGCTTCTTCTCCCTCCTCCTTCCCCCCCACAGCAGAACAAACTCATACACTGCTCACCGCCCCCCATGCCTCCTTCTGCCCCAGGGGTCCAACCCCTGCCCTGAGAAACTGAGGCACAGAGTTTCCGGTCATCAGAACTCAGATGATTTCAGTGTGTTTAGTCTTTCACTCCTAACCTGGCTGAGCTTTGTAAAACTCCAGCAGGAGGAGAGTTGGGGCTCTGACCCCAGCTGCTTCCTCAGACATCCCCTCCGTGGAGAATTCAGAGGAAGAGAAGCCCCCTGTGCCCCTCCCCCACTCCCGCATCCAAGGGCTGGATGGGGTCACCCAGATGGGGACAGAGAGCTGGGCCCGGGCCCTTTTTGGAGAACGAGTCTTTGCCTTCTCAGGTTCGTTTCTGGGCAGAGGCGGAGGGGAGCTGTGCTCCTGAGCACAGAGCCCCCAATGACTACAGAATCAAAGACTTAGGGAGCAAGGGGCCTTCCGGAGCGCCTAGTCCCACTGGACAAACAGCCAGGGATTTGTTCAGGGTGTCGTAGCTATTAAATGTGTGAGGTTGGATCTGAACTCCTGACTCCAGACCTGCTGGCTCCACGGCTCTAGGCAAGCCTCTTCACCTCCCTGTGCCTCGGTTTCCCCATCTGTAAAATGTGGAGATTGGGACTCTAAGTTCAAAGGTCTCTTCCACCTCTAAATGTGTGATTCTCTGGTGATTTGAAGCATTTCCATTTTCTGATCCCCCCGCTCAAAAAAAAATCATTCTGTAGGGACTTTTTTGTGCTCTTATTATCTCTCCCCTCCTCCATTCAACATTCATCCATCATCTATTGAGAGCTAAGGCCTGAAGACACGTAGACAACATCCTTGCCCCCAAAGTTTATTTTCTAAAGAGGGTCTGGGCTGGTCTCTGGGCTAGAACACCCAGACGAGAAGTAGACTGAAAGGGCCAAGTTCTGGTGGGGTTACAAATCAGAGGGAGGATTGATGTTGATCCTGGAGGATGGGGCGGGGGGGTGGGGGGAATGCTGGAAAGTCCTGAATAGGGAGGGACACGATCAGATCTGGGCTTAGTCTAGAAGAATCCATTTGGCAGCTGAGTGGGGGCCCAGGGCTTGGGACACTGAACCAAGCAAGAAACCGAGGCAACAGCCTGGGCATGAGGGTGATGAGGGTCTGGTGGGGGGTGGGGCAACGTTAAATGCTTTTTCATCCATCCACCCATTCAAACGTGAGCTAAATCAACTTATCTAGCGCCGTCGGATCTACCAGAGAGGGGGATGGTTTTATCAATGGAAAGGTCTGCTTTCCTTGGCACTTTCTGCCTTGCCATGGATAGTTTCTGGACAGCAGGGTGTTCCACGGGAGCCACCTGACAGCGGCTGCTGGAGATCCGCCCCGGAAGGGATCTCCTCTGTGAGAGGAGGATACAAGGAGACTGAGAGGCCACTGCCGATCTCTGACCTCTCTCCAGAGAGGCCGTTGCCTTGTCTGACCTCTCTCCTCCTCCCTCTGCCTCCAATTTATCTCATTCCCAGTCCGCCACCCCTGTGTCGGCAAAGGCTGCCCCGCAGCTCCTGCCGATGCCGTGACCCACAGCTGGGGAGGCTCTGGGGGAACCGCAGGGCCCACCTCGCTGTTATATCCCCAGCGCTTTGCACATGGTTAGTACTTAACAAACCCTTCAGAGACATTTTATATCTCAGTCAGCACTTATTAGTCTTTTATGTGCCGGATACGGGGCAAGATGCCGAGGATCGAAAGACAGAGAAGAAATTCTTCCCGCAAAGAGAGAATTATGTACACAGCTGCCGTGCGTGTATATGCACACATATGTATTCTATAATCACGTATGCACATCTGTGTACATATGTAAACACATAGAACACACATGTTTATGTGGATACAAAATATAAACAGCCTAACTTCTTGATAGAAACTAGCTAAGGAGGAGTCAGAAAGGCACCTCCTGCAGCGGAATCACACGAGCCCAGCCCTGAAAGGATGGGAAGCGAGGAGGAAAGCCATCCCGGAGATGGAATCTCTCATATTGGGAACAATAAGGAGAATCGAAGAAGGGGGGAAGGTGAAACTAAGCCTGGGAACCGAGGCTGGAGACACATTGGGAAGGGTCTTTGACCAGAATTTGAATTTATTCTAGAGACGGTAGGGAGTCCTTGAAACATCTTGATGAGGGAAGTTACAGGATCAGACTGTGTCTATTGATTTGGCAGTTCCAGTGGATAAGCCTGGATTGGAAAGAGCGAAGGTTAGAGGCAGGGAGCCCGTGAAGAGGCTTCAGGACTGGGCTGGGGTGTGTGCGGGGGAGATCATGAGGCAGTGGAAATGATGTGAGTGGTGGGAAGGGGAGGAAGTTGAGACATGGTGGGGAGCTGGAGAGGGCAGACAACTAAGTGGCTTATAGGGTGTTAGAGAGAGGGAAGAATCAAGAAAGACCCTCAGGTTTCAAAGTAAAATGACCCAAAAGAAGGTGGGACCTTTAGTAGAAAAAAAGCAAAGTAGCAGAGGAGAAGGTTGGGGGACACAGAGCTTAGGGGGAAAGATAATGAGTTCTGTTTTGGACATTATGATTTTGAGATCATCCGGTTCAAGATGTCCACTGGCGATTGGTGACAGAAGAAAGACGAGGGGGGATTTTTTTTTGGGGGGGGGAATCCCATATACTGGGATTTATGAGGGCAAATAAGTGGAAAGGAAGAGGGCCCAGAGCTACCTCTCAGGAATACATGTGAGAGGATGCTAATGTGCTTTAGCTTGTATATAATGAAATAATGTTGGAACATTTTCCTTCCTGGTGCCAGAGAGAGCTGTGGCCGAGAGACCGAACTCCGGACAATGCTTCGGGACAGCTCGATTCTCTCCCAGACCTTCACTATGGAAGGCCGAGTCTATTCAGTATCTGCAGGCAAGTCTTAAGCCATAAACAGAGTTCCTCTGGGCCTCGCAAAGCATTTAAAATTTTTATATCTGACTTTCATTATCTATCATTAGGGGGAAGGAAAGTTGGAATCTGGGGAAACTGAGGTCAGCCCTTTGACATTCGGTTATCAGATATGATCTAGGTAACTCCAAGATTCTTTTGAGGAGAGACCCCATCCCAATGGGTCTTTTATTAACAACCAAGTCAGTTCCTCCTTCTGGGGAAAAATGAATGTATCCCAAAGGAACTACAGAAGCACCTTTTCGAAATAGCGAGAAAGTGGGAGTAAGTCGGATGATTGGGGACCAGAGAGGAGGGTGTGAATATACTGGAATACTATCACTCTCTGAGGAAGGACAAGTGCCAAGAATTCCGAGGGAAATGGGAAGATTTGTATGAACGGATGCAGAGGAAGAAAGTAGAACCAGGTAAACAACACACACACACACACACACACACACACACACGCGCGCATACACACGCACACCCAACTGCAATAATGGAAATGAAGCACCAAAAGGTGGCTGAGTCAGATAGAAAGTCCAGAGGAACTATTCTTTCTTCTCCTCTTTAGAGAAGATGGGGGAAGGGTGATCGGTTGGGATGGACAGGTGCAGAGCGTGACAAACGGGGACTATAGCGCAAATGCCATTGCCCCGTTGGCTGTTTTTCTTTTTCCCAGTGGAAGGTTCTATAGTGGGAAGAGGACAGAAAAGGATCATAAAAAAAGAGAGATAGACCAAGAAGGGAATATATTCATTCAATAAGCATTTATTAAGTTCTTATTATTAGCCAGGCATAGAATTAAGTGCAGAAAATACAAAAACAACAACCAAATAGTTCCTTCCCTCAAGGTAGGAACTTTCTACCTTTGAGGTGATCTAGTTCACCCTTCCCCCACTCCCATTTTACAGATGAGGAAAACTGAGGCCCACAGAGATTCAAGGACTTACTTAAGAATATGACAGAAGAGCCGGGATTTGAATGAGCTGGGGAGGTCACCAAATCCAGTCCTCTTTGTACCATACCATAGTCTAGCAGAAAATGATGGAGACATTAAAAAAATAAGGACATCCATAAAACTTAAAAAATCAAGAACCCGTGGACCGTTCTGCCCTTCCAAAAGAAACACAGAGGTTGAATAAATAAAGACAGCTGTCCAGATATTCACGGGATGCTTTTTACATTTTCCAACTATCGAGGACAAGTACATTACAATGATGGACTCCCTTCATTTAGTTACAGAAATAAATTTTTTTTATAAATATCTCTTTATAAACAATATAAATAGCTTTACAACATAAATACATTTATGCATGACATGAATTTACAAACAGCAAGGTTCGATATATTGCTGGCCTCGTCAGTCACGGAAAAACGATTTCTTGTCTTCGTGTCTCCATAAAGTGGGGGTCAGGGTAAGGGGGTGTTTCATGTATATAATATATATAATTTATAATATATAACTTTTATTTTTGATTTTGAGAAAGATAACAACAACCCATTGACAAGAAGAACATCCCTCCCCAAACAAGAATCAAACAGCTGGTGGTGTGTCCCCATCCCGGAAACAAAAGCCCAAAGGAACGGGAAAGCCACAGTCGTTGGAGATGATTCCAGATGTTTCGGGGCAGGATGCTTTCAGTGAGCTGTGGTCCTGGAACACACAGATTCAAATAATCGTCGATAGGTAATACATACAAAATATAGAAATAAAAATGCAAAACAAAATGTACATGCAAATTTATATATACATACAATAATTCATACAAAAAAAAAAGCCCTCAAGGAGCTTCCTTCCATAAGGAGAGATTGCATCTAAGAAAATAAGTGAATCCGATGGATTCTGAAAGTGATTCATAGTCGTTCCAAGAGGGAGAGAAAATCTAGGAAGAAGGGCAGCTTAGGGGACGATGGCCCGTAGAAAAGCACAGAGAAATATATTCAGAGCCTTCTCCTTACCCCCGCTGGGACCACCCTGACCACCTGGGGAGCCACAGACTTAGCGCCACAAGGGCTCCTTTCATCTGACAGACTGAAGAAATTGAGGCTTCCTAGAGTCACAATTCTGGAGCTGGAAGGGACCTCAGCGGGCATTTAGTTCCCCTTCTTCACTTTACAGAAAAGGAAATTGAGGTTAAGGGAATTGCCCCAAGCCACACAGTTTGTAAGCACCAGAGGCAGAATTCAAACCACATCCTTTGACCCTTTCTCTTTCTATGGCATCATTAGAGTTTACAAAACACTTTCTCACAATCTCCCAGGACAGAGGTACTATTAATCCCTTCTTCGCAGATGATTAAGCCAAGTCCTGGGGCCAAGGTCACTGAGGTCACACAGCTGGTGGGAAATCCTGAGCTCTGTCCAAGAGCCAGCGCTTTTCCCATGACGGAGACTGGATAACCTAGGATGCTTTTCATCCTTCCAGTCCCTGCTGGTGGAGGGCTCTGGGATTTCTGGACACACTGCTCTGAATCCTTGGATACACGGTAAAAAAAAAACCTTTGCTGAGTCTACACATCACTACAGTGGAGGGAGCAGGTATGGGCTCAATCCCTCCCCAAGTTGTGTGACTCTAGGTAAGTCATTTGACCTTTTTTTGGACATCAGTTTATTTATATGTAAAATGCAGGGGTTGAGCTAGAGGACCCATTTCCAGATGGCTGATCCCTTCCTCCTGGGAGCTGTAAAACAGGTAAGAGTTCCCCCTCTCCCTACCTGGGGGAAGTGTTTGGAGGGGCAGAACAGAGTATCCCTCCTGACTCTGGTGACCAGGCAAAGAGTCTGGGACTCACTGCCCCACGTGGAGAGTTCTTTCAACCAGGGCAGAGCCCAAGCCATCCGGGCTTCAGTCATTAGTCTGAGAACTGCCTGGGGGCTCAGAGAGCTAAATCCCTCACACAAGGTCACACAGCTAGGAATGGGCAGAGCTAACCCGGAACCCCGCCTTCCAGCCACACTGTCTTCCTGTTACTGCTGCACTTACCATAAAAACTGTTAAAAAAAAAAAAAGTTAGTTCGTTGAGTTCAAGGACTGTTTTGTCTTTAAAAAGGGATTTTTTCCCCTCAACGAAAACCTAAGCTTTCGAAGAGGGATAGGACCAAAGATCTAGAGTAGAAAGGGATCTTAGAGGCTCTCTAATCCAATCCCAGAAGAGGAAACCAAGGCTGGTAGAATTGAAGTGACTTGCCCAGCATCACACACTTGAGCAATGGGATTTGAACCCAGGTCTTAGGGTTCTGTTCTCAGTGTTCTCTCCCCCAGGGACCATTCAGCCTCACTCAGGATTATCACTCCAACATGGGCAGGCCATGTGATATGAGTGACAGGCCAAGAGTCGCATCGAGAGTCTTAACACACGGGAGGCAGAAGGAGCAACCCGGCTCACAGTCCCCTGGGCACTCTCAGACAGACAAGGCTCTTTCTTTGCAACAATGCTGCTTTCTTCCCATTTTGCAGATGGAGAAACTGAGGCTCAGAGAAATCAAAGAGCTGGGAATTTGTTCGCTGCATGAAGCCCCTGGCGCAAAGCGCTAAGTTTACTGCAACGATGGCCAGAGTCTGGCTGACCTAGATCTCTGTTCGCGCTGGGAGCCTCCTAAGCACCGAAGGAACACTTGGGAGAGTCAATGAGCCAAGAAAGAGATGGATGAGGGGGCTCAGCCATTAGCTAAGCTAGGCTATCTAGGCTAGAAAGCTCAGGCATCAGACCTTGGCTCCTGTGGCAAAGCTCTGAAGGGTGGAACAGGGGGGCTTTGGGCAGTCATTCAATGAGACTTCATGAAGCCCCTTTTCCATGTCAGGCAAATGTCAAGCGCTATTAGATACTATCCCCCTAAATCCCGGGGAGCCGCTTAGTCAGCTCCACGTCCTCGTTTGGGAAAGGAAGGGGGAACAGGGAATAAAGAGGGAAAGCGAGAGGGGTTCCCCTTCGTATCTGGGGAGCCCCTACCCAGATCCGGGGGGGGGGGAGTCTGCACGCTTTGGCTGCGTTGGAAAAAGGGAAGAATTCCAGGCCAAGTGGAAGGAATATCAGGGGTGGGGACGGAGAAGTAGAAAAGAAAAAAGGGGAGCTGTGGCACAGTGCCCGGAGAGCTAGCCTGGGAACCTGCCTGTGGCAACCCTGCCCGCGCCGGCCTGGCCAAGCCGGTCCCGCTGGGCACTCTGGGTAGCTGGGTCATGCTGGAAGCTGCCCAGGGACTGGAGCTGTGGCTCTGGGGCGGGGAGGGGGAGGTGTTTCTAGACTGAAGGGTTGGGGGGGCTCCAACAAATTAAGGAAGGAAGGAAGCACATTTCCTGGGGCAGCTCATCTGCTCTATCGGACCTTGCCTGGAGCTGGGCCGGGGAGAGCAGGGCGGCCGGCACTGCACACACAGAGGATGCGTTAGCATCAGGACCTAGGAGAGGGTCCGGCGGCCGAAAAGGAGGCTGGGGCTGGGTGGCTCCTCTCTAAGCTGCCATCCCAGCCCTGGGAGAAGACCTGAGCTGCTCTGGCTCACGGCTCCACACCCTTGGGCACAGGGGCTTCTGCTCAGGGCTCTCAGCAGGCTTCTGCTTTGCCTGCACAGACACAGGTTATTTAAATTGTGAATAGAAACATATATATATGTATATCTCCTCCCGACCCTTAGGTTATCCAGCTCCCTCTCCCACCAGGGAGAGCTGCCTTCTCTGCCCCAGCCAGGGAGAAGGCAGGGGCTGTATCTGCTGCCAGCAGAAGCCAGAGGGACTCCTTTTCCTTTCTGCCTCGGGATTGTGGGTCTGAAGCCGGGCCGGAGCTGGCTCCTCTGAGCCATGTGCTGGCTCTGCGCCAAAGCTGGCTCCGCGGGGCCCAGAGATCCCTCCCCTACAGCTAAGGGATTGTGGAATGGTGGGGAATCATAGGAATGGCGCACTGGGGCAGCTGGGCCTCCGGGACTGTTGGCCCCGCTTTACAGAAGAGGTGGCTAGCTCTAGGTGCTGGGAAAAGAGCAGCCTCTTTTTCCGCAGGGGGCGAACCCAAGGGGAAGGGATGGAATCTCTGAGTCAGGGTGGAATCTGGCTCTCCTGCTTATCAGCTGTGAGAACTTAGTCAAGTCTCTGCCTTTTAGCTGAGCTTCCTCCCTGGAAAATGAAGAAGCCGGACCAGGTGATCTCCCAGGTGGCTGCGAGTCTCTGTGCTCGCAGGGTGAGGCAATCTGCCTCTGGGGGACCTACCCTCTCTTCCTCAGTTTCCTTCTCTGTAGCATGAGGGGGCTGGAGTGGACAGACCCCCGGCTTCCTGCTGCGACAGTTCCTCCCGGCTCTAACTTACGACCCCATAACCGAGAGAGGAAGACTTCGGAGGGTCTGTGCTCCGGCTCTCTCACCCCGGCTCCTGCCCCTTGCTAGTCCCACCGAAAGGGCTCCGGATCAAAGGACCCTGGCTCTGCAGCTTACGTGCGTAGGATGAGGGCTACAAGGGGTCTAAGAAACTGTCTGAGACAGCGCCTGTTTTACAGATGGGGAAACTGAGGCTCGGGAAGGCAAGAATACCTGGAGCTGGGATTTGGACCTGGGTCTTCAGGTTCCAAAGTAGCCCCGTGTCTTTGACTTGCGTCTTTTAAACCCTGCTTCGCTCTCTGGCCTCAGTTTCGTGATCCATAAAATGGAAAGACTCGGGGATTTGTGTCTCCCGCAGGCACCTGCTCGGGGGAGGGGGAGGGGTCCGAGAGACTCACCGCCGCCAGGGGGCGCCGCCTCAGCATCCCAGGCCACTCATGGAGCCGATGCGGTCTAGCTTGAGGCCGAAGCAGCCCTTGGACCAGGCCTTCCTGGTGACGCCTCGGTACTTGCGCGCGTTCGGGTAGTCGTGCAGCAGACGCGCCCAGGCCGCCTTCGAGCGGGTTTCCACGCGCAAGTCGCGCAGCAGCCGCGCGTTGGCGCCCTTGGCGTTGGCCCCGCCGCCGCCCGCCGCCGCCTTGGCTCCCTTCTTGTCCCCGGCCGCTGCGCCCTGGGGCTCCGCCAGCTCCTCTGCGGGCGCCGGGCTCCGCTGGGGCTGTGGGAGGAGGAGGGAGGAGGGCACGCGGCTCGTGAGCGCCGGACCGGGAACCGCCTTGCCCCTTCTCCAAAGCGCCCCGGGAGTGCGCCCCTGTCCCGGCCGGCGCGGGGGTCCCGCCCCGACCTGCGCCCGCTCTCCCTCTCGGACAAGTACCGTCATTCACCTGCTTTACCATCCACCACCCCTGCCTCCTCTCCAAAGCGCCCCGGGAGTGCGCCCCTGGGACGGTCGGCTCGGGGCTGCCCCCGACCTGTGCCCTCTCTCCCTCTCGGGGAAGCGGCGTCGTTCACCTGCCGTACCAACCGCTGCCTCTGTCCCCTCTCCAAAGCGCCCCGGGAGTGCGCCCCTGGGACAGCCGGCTCGGGGCTCCGGCCCCGACCTGCGCCCTCTCTGCCTCTGCCTCTTCCCCTATCGGGGAAGCAGCGCCGTTCACCTGCTGTGCCCTTCTCCTCTCCAACAGACCCTCTGCTCTGGGACCTCTGGGCACCTCGGCTGCGCCTCCGGGACCCGGGCGCGTTCTAAGCTTGGCCGGGCTCCCGTCCCTACTCCTGCCACCTGGCACAAGGCGCAGGAGGGCTTCCTTCTTCTGCTTTCCAAGTCACCTCCCCTGGGTCCCGGGTATCCCGCGGGGCCGGCAGACTGTCTAGGTGCTCCCCGCGGCCCCGCGGGCCGGACAGATCCGCCCCCTCCCCACCGCGTCTCCCCGGGGAGGGCCGGGCACCCACCTTCTGCTGCGCCGGCTTGGCCTCGGAGCCGAGGGAGAGGAGCGTCAGCAGCAGCGTCCCGATCAGCAGTTGGGAGACGTGCATGGTGCTGGGAGATCCCGGGGCCCACGCAAGGGTACGGGGGTGCACGGGCTGCGCGGAGCGGGGGCGAGCCGGGCTCGGGGCGCTCGGGAGCGAGCGCAGCGCTGCTGAGCCGGGGAGCGGAGCCGAGCTGACCCGCGCTAGGCTGCGCCGCGGTGCAGTGCAGGCGGAGTGCCGCGGAGTGCGAAGCGGACAGGCGCTCGTTGGCGGCGGCTCAGCTGCGCTGGCTGGTAGCGCTCTGAAGCCGGCTTCTCCCCTCCGCGCCTTTATAAGCCCAGCGGCCCACTGATGTCATCCCCCCGCCCACCCGGCCCGGCGCTCCCGACCAATGACGAGCAGCAGCTGCGGTCCCCAGGGCCGGGGAGGGGGGCCCGGGAGGGAAGTTAGGGGGCGGGGGGCGGGGGGGATTCGGTGCTGCCGCCCCGGGCCCAACCCCCGCCCCATGGCCCCCAACCTTGGGCACCGGGCTGCCCGGGCCCCAGCGGGGCGCCTTCTGGGAGCTCTGGAGACTGCCCAGAGCCGGGGGCGGGGGGATTGGGGGGGGAGGTGACCCGTGTCGCACCTGTTTGGGCGCTCTCTAGAGTCCAGTTTGCACTTAGTGGGGCAGGGGAAGGGAGTCGGATGGAAGGAACGGGAGTGGGGGGATGGGAGGGGGCCGAAAGGCCGAAGCCCTTGCCTTACCCCCGATTTTCCCTGGAAGTCAGTTTCCCTGACACATGCACAAGTCTCCTGGAAAGGGGTGTGTGTGTGTGTGTGTGTGTGTGTCTGTGTGAGTGTGTGCTCGCGCGTGCCCGCGTGTGTGCAGGAACCTCAGTGGCCCGGGCTGGAGCTCGCACACCTCGGCCGTGACTCCCTTGGCTCTTTTCCGGGGAAGGGTCGCGGGTCCGGGGCCTCGGTGCTGCCCCGGCCTCGGCCCCCTGAAGGCCGGGAGGATGGGCGCTTTGGCCCCTCCGGAGTTGCCCACGCGGAGCGCGGGTGCTTGTGTGTACATGCGCGCGGGCGTGGGGCAGTCGGGGGGCTGTTCCGCGGTTCCGCTCCTCGGTCCTGGCCGAGGCCCTCTCCCATTCCGGCGGGGACCCCGCGCGCTCCCCGGACTCCCGCACCCCTCCTCCCCCTCCCAGCCTCATTCAGTAAGAGCCGGTCTTTGCGGCGCGCTCAGACTTCCCTTGAGCCCGACCGGAGGCGGGCGCTACAAGTGCCGTTTCCTCCACTTGACCGGCCTGTGGCTCGGGATGGGGTCGTCAGCCAGGCAGCCGGGCATGTGTCTGGGACCGTTGTGGACGCGGCCCTTAATGTCCCTGGGCCCCGACTGCTGAATGAAGGGAGTCCCCCCTCCCTGCGATGCCCTTGGGACTCTACCTCATCGAGGAAGGCCGGGGCCTGTCCTGTGCCTTCGGGGGCGGGAGTCGGAGGGGGCGCTTCCCGGAGCACCCCAAACCTTCTAGAAGCCGCTGGCCAGCCTCTTCTGGTTGGACTCGAGAAAAAGTCAAGTGCAGAGGGAGGGGACCACCGCTTAGCCGCCCCCCCCCCCCAGACTGGGTAGGAGGCTAAAGGATTTCAGACTATTGCAGGGTACTCCCCTTGGGGGCTGTGGGTCTTATTTCCTTGGTGGTCTGGAAGCCCCTTCAGGGGGTGGGGAAAGAGAGAACCCCCATCCTTTCTACTAGGGCTCTCCTCTGAAAATCTCAGATCATTTCAGGGTCAGCTCCGGAGAGCCAGGAGGCCTGTGGGGCTCATTTTAGAGGGAGGAGATCCTAGAAACCTCACAGGAACTGGGGGTATGAGATTGGGGTTAACTGAGAGGACTGGGGTGGGGGGAGCCTCTCGTACCTCTCCCCGCACCCTGGAGATGCTCAGCCTGGACCCAACTCCAGGCTCCAAGGCGAGGCAGGGGGATGTCCAGTCCCCTTTTCCCTGCCTGCAGCTGCTTTCCCGAGGCGCCCTCTCCCCCGCAGCTCGAGTGTTCGCTGGTTCACCTCTTTTTCTTTGGCTCCAGCCTCTCCCGGGACGGCAACTTCCCTTCCCTCCCGCTTTCTCCTTCCCTCTCCAAACTCTGAGAGCAAAGGGATTCAGGGGATCGGATGCTCGCCCAGACTCCTCTTGGAGCTGGAACAACTGGGGGGGGGGGCTCGCCTGGCTCAGGCTTTGTTCCCGGGGTATTTAGGACGCCAGGACCCTGGAGCTTGGAACCCCTGAGGAGGGGAGGGATGCCACACAGCCCTTCATTTTAAAAAGAAGGAAACTGAGGCCCAGGGAAGAGTAATCTGCCCAGAGCCACCCGGCTATGAAGTGTCTGAGGTGAGATTTGGAAGCTGGTTTCCCTGTCCAGTGCCCCAACCATTAAACCATATTGCTTTTTTTTTTTTTTTAATGGTCATTTGCATGGAAAAAAGCCTAAGACTACTTTGGATTTCTTTTTGCTTAGGTTCTGCAGAGAAACTGCTTCGTGGTTGGGGGGGCTCATGGGTAATCTGCGCCTCAGTATCCCCAATTGTATGAGGGAAAAGTCATGCTCTAGCCTTATCTCATAGAGTTGGTGAGAGGTCGAAATTAGAAATGTGTCTAAACTCTAGGGAAAAAGCTCCAGAATCAGCTATCCCAATATTAGGGATTAATGTATAGTCAGGAGCCTTTACTTATCCCTGCCCAGGGAAAGGATTTTTCCTTTTTTTCCATTGGAGAAAGGATCTCTGGCGTTAGAGCTGGAACCAAGCCCTAATTCCCATGAATCCTGCCCCTTATCTACCTTTATCCAGACCACGTTCAGTGTCTAGTTGCACCTCATGCCCTGATCCAGGGCTTCTCCTGAAAATGATAAAAAATAGACTTTGCTTCTGTCTCCATAGAAAAAGAGAAAAAAAGTCTCACCTCCCGTGTGAGCGCTTCGATTGACAATATATAGGATGGATTTTATGACCCCTCCCAAATCCAAACAGAAAAGACACCTGATCTCCCCAATAGCCCAGGCTTCTCTTTCCTTTCCAGCGAGTAAAAGCCCATTTATTGCTACGGGCCGAGCATCATGGTGGGCGCTGGGATACACGAGGAACCCGTGGCGGTCTCTGCTGTCGGGGAGCTCAGAACACACGGGAGGGCGCCGCTGCAGAACAGATGCAGAGGCCCTCGTGGTCCCTAGGGCGCAGCAGCAAGGCAGATGGGAATAGATCTTCCCGAGGGTCGTTCCCACAGATAAAAGCTCTGTTTCGGATTGGGAACCATTGGAGGGTGCCGAGGATTGGGGGGCAGGAACTTGGTTTTCTGGGACTTTGGCAGCCCCGGCTCCTGGAGATGGGCTGTGGGACAGGGGAGAAACTGCAGCACCTGCAGAAGCTGTAGCCGGGACCCATTTTCTCAAGGGTGGTTGGATGGCGGCTGGAGAAGAGGAGGTATGTTACCCCCAAGGTCCCGGGCTCCCTAATCTGAGCTATGGCTTCCCTTCGGGTGACCAGAGTCTGTATTTCTCTCTAGCTGTCTCAATGACAGCTCTCTCTTTATTTGCCAAAGATTTTCCTGAAATGCTGCACTGCTCAATAAACCTCACTGGCTCCCTATTACCTCTGTGGTCAAATGCAGACTCTTCTTTGTTCTAGATTTCTTGTTGTGCGTCCATTCCCCCATGGCACACACTCAGTGCTTCAGCCAAACTAAGCTCTCTGCCTCTCAGGTATCCCACTTAACTCTGCCTTTGGGAATCCCTCTTTCCTTCAGGGTCTATTTTGAGCCACCCTGTGCACCCTGATCCCCAACTTTGTGTTCCCATACATGCTTATAACCTACTCCTCCAACCTTCCCGCAGCAAAAGGTCAGGGACCGATTTGGGGGAGGCCCCTCAGCACCCGGACCTGTGCCATCAACCCGATTCAGTCTGTGGCGCGCTAAGGTCCCGTGTTCAGATTCTGGCTCTGCCAGCGGCCACTGGCTGCGTGTGATGGGGGCATGTCCAGCCCTCTGCTTTCTCCCTGGAAGCAATGACTCAGCTCCCACGAGGGTCGTGTTCTGTGCGACTGCTCTCCCGAAACTGTCACTCGAGCCCCCGCCGGTGGGTTTCCCTCCAGGAGTCAACCAGGTGAAAAAGTCGGCATTTCATGAAATGGCTCCGAAACCGAAGTAGAAAAGTGCCCCTCGGACCGGGGGGCGCTTCCGTAGAGTCAGTGGTAGGAGGGAAGAGGGGGTACATCAGTGGTGAGACTCGGTCACGAGATTACATATATTGCCAAGGCAATGTCACCTCCCGTGACATTGGTCCTTGGGGGGCCATGTCTCTGTGCTCAGGCTCGGCTGAAATCCCGGCCTGAGACGGCCGGGCCCGTGATCTCGGACCCTAATCTCGGCTTTGGGACCCGCGCCCAGGCCCCCTCCCCCTCCCCCTGGGCTTCTCGAGCAGGGTCAGCTCCTTCACCCTCATCATTTCTCTCTTAGTTTCCTAGTTTGTGAGCGGGAGGAGGGGGCCAAACTCATCCTGTTTGACAGTCGTCGGCCATTTCCTGAGTTCCTGGATCTACACTTGGAAGGGCCCCCAGAAGCCTCCTGCCCACTTTATATTTGAGGAAAACTGAGACCCAGAGAAATGAAATGACTTGTTTGTCCAAGGTCACCAAGAGGGAGGGAGGAAGGAAGGAAACAAGTATTGCTTTAAGGGCTACAATGTGTCTGGACCTTTGCAAGTTTATCTTATCTGATCCTCCTGGCAACCCTGGGAGTGAGGGGCTTTTTCTCCCCATTTTAGAGCTGAAGAAACTGAGGCAGAATGAATAACAGGACACACAGCTAGTAAGTGTCAGACAGGATTTGAATACACGTTTTACTGGTTCCGGGTCTGGGGCTCTTATCTGGGGAACCCTCAGGTTGCCTTTTAATCAGCTCCCATTTTCCGGCTCCCCCGCCCCGGAGGCAGCCCCTTCTCTGCTCCCCCTCCTTGCCTCCCTGACCTTTTCATGCACACGTGGGTCAGTGTTTGAGACCGCGGGCTGGAAATTCCGGGACCCCCTCCCCCAAGCCATGGCCTTGTGCCCGGATGAGACCAGGGGTTCTCTCGACCCCGGCCCGGGGCCTTTCGCTGCCCATCTTGGCCCGCCCCCAACTCCTTTATCCGGCACCGGCAAGATGATGTCGTCATTTATTCCTTTACTTTTTTTTTAATTTAAGGGCTAAAAAGGGGAAAGCGTCCTGGTTTGCAAGAGTCTTGCTCTCTCCCCAGGTACTCATCGTGCATTTATTTAGCACCTGCTGAGGCCTCTGCTAAGCGCCGCTGGGAACCACAGAGAGAACCCCGCCCTCTGGGGGGGAGGAACAGGTCCTGGGGAGGGCGGGGGAGCATGTGAGGACATCCAGAGGCCCCGGGTCGGGAGGAGCAGCCAGCTGTTTCAAACACTGAGGGACGAGGAGGACTCGGGCCAGAGAAGGGCCCGTTCCCGGGCGGATAAGGCAGGGGCTGGGCTCCGCTCTGGGGGTGCCTGCTGGCTCTGGGGAACACCCCCCCCCTCGGCCTTCCTGCAGCCCCAAAGCCTCTCCACCCTAAACCAGCCCCGGCGCTAGGAGGCCGTCCTGGAGGCCGGCCTCTCCCCCCCACCCCGGGGGCTCTCGGTCCTGCTCCCCTCTGATGGCCGCAGCGTCCTCGGGCGGGAGAGGCCCCCCAGCCCCCCCAGTGACCCGACGGGCGGCCGCCTTGCCTCTGGCCCCCGGGAGCCCTCCCGTACCAGCCTTCCAAATCAAAAGAGCAGATGTGATAGACAGCGGCTCAGGGAAGCACTGCCATGTTCCAGCGACCACATCCTCGCCAGCCAGCTGGCCCAGCGGGCTCCAGGAGCTCTGCCTGACTGGGAAACTACTTCACCGAGCTCTCGCGCTCCTTGGCTCTCCTCCGCTGGCTCTCCCTCCCTCCCTCCCTCCCTCTCTTTCCTTCTCCCTCCCCCTCTTTCCCTCTTCCTCTCCCTTCTCCTTCCCCTCTCTGTCTCTCCCTGTCCTTTCTCCTTTCCTTTCCTCCATCTCCTTCTCTCTCTCTTTCTCTCTCTCACATATTGTCTCAAGCACAATTTCCCTACCCCCCTTTCCTTCTCCCTCCCCCTCTTTCCTTTTTCTTCTCCCTCTCTCCCCTCCCTGTCTCTCCCTCTTCTTTCTCCTCTTCCTCCCTCTCTCTGTCTCCCTCTTACACACACACACACACACACTCTCTCTCTCTCTCTCTCTCTCTCTCTCTCTCTCTCTCTCTCTCTCTCTCTCTCTCTCTTCCCCACTTTTCTCCCTTCTCTTCTTCCTCTTCCTTCCTGTTTCTTTTCTCTCTCTCCATCTCTGTCTCAGCATCAGAGCATGACTTCCCTCCCCCTCCTGTCTGTAAAATGGGACCAGCATGAGATGATGGCTGTAAAGTGTGCTATAAACCACCGCTTCCGCATGGGGGAGGCCCTGGCGGCCGCCCGTCTTGTCCAGCCCGAGCAGAAGCCTCACCGTCCCATCCTGACACGCGGTCCTTGACCGGCCGTTGCATTCTGGGACAACGCTCCCTGGCAGGCAGAAATACAAAGCCCATCATAAAACTGTGCGTCCCCTTTGATCCAGCAGCGTCCGTGCCGGGCTTATTTCCCAAAGAGACTCCAAAAGGGGGGAAAGACCCACGTGTGCAGAAGTCTTCACGGCGGCCCTTTTTGTGTGGCGAGGACCTGGGAGCTGAGGGGCCGCCCGTCAGCTGGGAACGGCTGACTAAGTTCTGGGATGTGAAGGTTAGGGAATATTATGGTTCTGTAAGAAACGAGCAGCAGGAGGATCTCAGAGAGGCCGGAGGGACTGGCAGGAACCGATGCTGAGGGAAGTGAGCGGGACCCGGGGATCACTGTACACGGTAACAAGACTATACAATGACCGACTGAGAACTTGGTTCTTCTCAGCGTCCAGTGATCCCAGGCGGCCCCAACAGGCTTTGGACAGGAAACGCCACCTGCATCCAGAGGAAGAACCAAGGAGACTGAATATAAATCGAGGCCCGCTGTGCTCACTTCTTTTTTCTGTTTTGTTTTCTTTTCCTCTCCCGTGGTTTTCCCCTTGTTTTTCTCTCCCAACATGATTCATAAAGCGACATGTGCTAAAAAACAAAGAAAGTAGTTAAAAAAGCTCGAGGCTCATCTTCTGGGTGACCTTGGCCCGGTCGCCTGTCCTGGAGGACCCCACTCTCTGCACCAGGCGACCCCCAGCTTTCCAAGGGGATGGGAGCCCGACGTGGGAGGAAGGGGGAGAAGGGATCCCATGGAAAGAAGGAAGGGAGCCCCTGTGGGAGCGCTGGCCCCCCGGAGGACTGAGTCAGGGGGGGAGAAGTGAGGCCCGGGGGAGGGCCTCAGTCCTGAAGGGCAATGAAGGGAGTCCATCAACAAGCGTTTATTAAGCAGTGCTGGCGGGCAACCCTGAAGGTCAGCGTCTCTGGCGAACTTAGAGCCTGGGCCCTGGTGGGCTCTGAGTGCAAATCTTGCTGGGCACAGACGGACCCCCAGTCTCCCTTCTCCCCTTCTCCCCTGACCGTCCATCCATTGCCCATTCTTAGCAGGATTTTATTTCAGAAAGTATCAGCCCTCCAGCCTCATCAGGGCGACCGACCCCCCTCCCTCCCGCCTCCTGTTTTAGAGGCGCACTTGGACTTGGGGCTGGAAGGCCAGAACCTGGGGGGACAGCATGGGAGCCACAGGTCAGGGCCCCCACCCGCCCCTGCTGTGTGCCCGCCTTTAACCTCCCCACCAGGAGCTGGGGGGGTGGGATCCCCAAGACCTGAATGTGACTCCTGCCATCCTCACTGGCCACAGGGTCTGGGCAAGTCCCTAGAGACCCAGTCAGATACGGCCTTGAAGGACCCCCCCTGTGCCCAGGCACTGTGTGAGGTGCCCTCAGAGAGCTTCCAAGTGCGCTGAGTGGGTGCAGGGGGAGGGGGGCGGGAAACATGACTCCCTGCCAGACCTGGACTCTCAGGGGAGGAGCCCCGGAGGCTGAGGAGGCTGGGAAGGCTGGGGAGACTGGGGAGGCTGAGGAAGCTGGGGAGGCTGAGGAGGCTGGGGAGGCTGGGGAGGATGGAGATCACTAAAAAGGCTGGGGAGGCTGGGGAGGCTGGGGAGGCTGGGGAGGCTGAGCTGACCAAAGAGGCTGAGGAAGGCTGGGGAGGCTGGAGAGGCTGAGGAAGCTGGAGAGGCTGGGGAGGCTGAGGAAGCTGGGGAGGCGGGGGAGGCTGGGGAGGCTGAGGAAGCTGGGGAGGCTGAGGAAGCTGGGGAGGCTGACAAGGCTGGGGAGGCTGGGGAGACTGGGGAGGCTGAGGAAGCTGGGGAGGCTGGGGAGGCTGGGGAGACTGGGGAGGCTGAGGAAGCTGGGGAGGCTGGGGAGGCTGGGGAGACTGGGGAGGCTGAGGAAGCTGGAGAGGCTGGGGAGGCTGGAGATCACTAGAAAGGCTGGGGAGGCTGGGGAAGCTGAGGAAGCTGGGGAGGCTGGGGAGGCTGGGGAGACTGGGGAGGCTGAGGAAGCTGGAGAGGCTGGGGAGGCTGGAGATCACTAGAAAGGCTGGGGAGGCTGGGGAAGCTGAGGAAGCTGGGGAGGGCTGAGAAATGTCCTAATTATAGGTAGCGTTTACCCAGCAATTTAAGGTTTACACATATTAGCTCATTTGATCCTCCCCAAAGCTTGTGAAGTAGGCTCTATTACTTTTACCGGTGAGGAAACTGAGGCTGAGAGAGTTTAAGTCACCCTCAGGTGTTCGAGTCCAGATCTTTCTGCCTCTAAGACCAGCACACTATCCAACTGTGTCTCGTATACAACAAGAACTTAAAGGAAAGCTTCAATCATTAGAGTTGTCCAAAAGTCAGTCAAGTCAGTCTTGGGCACTGGTAGGTTTCCCATCATGGAATGACCTCCAGGGAGGCTCCATCGTAGCTCATAAGTCTAGGGTGAAGGGTGAAGGTCACTTAGGCCGCCCCTTCCTAAAGAGACAAGCATTTAGTAAGCGCTTACATGCCGGGAGCTTTCCAAATCAAAAAGAAAGCCAGGAGCTGCCCTCCACGAGCTTGCATTCTAATACGGTCCAGAAGAGGGAGCGGGGCTGGGAGGAGGGATGGGGCAAGGCCGGGAGGAGGGCTGGGAGGAGGGGTGGGGCAAGGCCGGGAGCGGGGCTGGGAGGAGGGATGGGGCAAGGCCGGGAGGAGGGCTGGGAGGAGGGATGGGGCAAGGCCGGGAGGAGGGCTGGGAGGAGGGATGGGGCAAGGCCGGGAGGAGGGCTGGGAGGAGCGAGCATCCAGGAGCAGGAAGTCCGAGGAGGCCCCAGGGATGAAGTGTCCTCTGGGGTGAGAAGACCCTGGGAATTCCTGGTTGGTGGAAAAGTAAAGAACGGAGCCCTGTTTTACAGATGACCGTGTGGCTGGGACGTGGCCGGGACGTGGCCGGGTCTCCCAGCAGCTACTCTGAGTCCCAAACTCTGTGTCACCCGTAGTCCTCGGTCCCAGGGGAGTGCGGGCGGCTCCTCCGGGCCAGCCTCCCATGCTAGGGCCTAGCCAATGCTCCCGGAGCTGGACGAACATTTGCTGGCTAAGGGCAGGGAGAGGCTCTCCCAGGGGCTCCAGGCCCCTCCCCGGAGGGGGCTCCTGCCCCTGTCCTGCCGTGCCCTCGGCCCCTGGGCTTGAACTCTCCTGCCTGGCTGGGCCCGGGCCAGCTTCAGCCTCTGCCCGGGGCTGGCTCAGCAGGTTGTTCAGGCCTCCCCGGCCGGCCCGCGGTGAGTCACGGCGATCAGCTGGGGGGCCGCTGCTGCCCTGGTGGACACCTGCTCCCGGAGCAGCTGCCTCCGACGGGTGCTGACGCCATGGCCGGGCTGGGAGGGGAGCGTGGAGCTGGAGCTTGGCAGGGGCAGTGGAAGCCCCTCTTCGCCTCGAGCCGCCAGCTAACGGCTCCCCCGCTCGCCCGCTGCTTGCCTTTGCCAGGGCGGGGCCCAGCTGTTTCCTCTCTCCTTCCCTGACTCTCCTACCCCTTCTCCTGTTCCCATCCTCCCTGACCAAAACAGCCCCGGGGCATCTGGGAAAAGTCCTGGGGTGTAAGTGCTTGGGAAAGCCCCAGATGGGGCCAGGCCTTTCCCATGGGGCAGGAGACCAGCAGGGCCTGCTGGGAGGGGAGGGGGGGCCCAGAATCGGCTCGGGGCCTCTCGACCGGCTCACCTGTTCCCCAGCGAGGGGCAACCTCCGCTTCTGGAGCCCGCCGGCCCGGCTCTCGGCCCCTCCTGCCCGCCAGGGCTTCTCCGCGGCCGGCCTCCTGACCCAGGCAGCCCAAACTGGAGGCCCGGGCGGGGCCGGGAGGGCCAGGGGGCCACTCGGAGCCTCAGAGCCTAACCGGGATTGATCCCAAGGGCTCCCATTTAGCAGGACCTCCAGGCCCGCCCAGGGCCCTGCATTCAATATTTCACTCAACCCACACCAGGCTCTCCGGTCCACGGAGGAAGAAGGGAGGCCCACGGAAGTTAGCCAGGCTGAGCCCCTGGATCTGGAACAAACTCGTCTGTCTCCGCCTGTCTCTGGGCTCCCCCAGAACACCCCATGGGCTCCCCCAGAGGGCCCCCTTCCCCCCCCATCAGCTCCCCCAGAACACCCCGTGGGCTCCCCGAACTCTGCCCGGGGGTTCTCTCTGAATATGCTCTTAACCCCGCTGGGAGAAGGTGAGCTTCTTGAGGGCAGGGATGGAACGCGCCCTGCATGTTAGGCCACTAGGAGGCGCCATGAGGCTGGGGACTGGGGGAGCCTGAAGAACCGAGTTCAAATCCTTGCCCGGCATCCCTCTCAGCCTCTATTTTCTCCTCCGTAAAATGGGGGTGACAGCAGCCCCTCATCCCAGGGATGGCCCGATGCCTTATCGCCGCTCACGTAGGATGGCTTGGGATGTGGCCCGAGGCTCTGGGGACAGGCCCTGCGGATGCTGGCCTGGGCAGGGCCGGGCCCCTGGTTCTCCTTGCAGGCAGGGACGCCAGCCTTTGCCAGGACCCTGGGGCTGCTGGGAAAACAGAACCGGGAGCTCCTCTGCAAGGGGCCTGGGAAGGAGCTGGTCTTGGGTCCCCCCCCCCTTCCTCCCCCAGGAGGCGGCAAAATCCCAGGCCACCGCCTCTGAGCTCAGCTTCCTGTGCCGGGCCGGGGCTCTGCGACCACTGCGGGGGCCAGAGGGATGGGGGTTTTCTTGAATTGGGGGGGGCCCGGGGCTTTCACATGAGGTCATGCGGATCCGTGGCTCCCTCCCCTCCCCCTCGGCCTCGGCCAGCTCCGGCTGGCTAACAGCTGTTCCCAGATGTGGCCTGGCAGCTCGGGCCCAGGGCTTGCTGCTGATTGGGCGGGATGGGCTCCGCGCCCACCCCCTCTGGCTTTCCCTCCCCCTCCTCCCTCCTTCTAGGATCATAGCCTGGAGGATCTGTGGTCTTGGTGACCCAGGCCAACGGCTCCATTTTACAGAGGAGGAAACTGAGGCTCAGAGAGGTTAACCACCTCTCCCAAAGTCACAAAGGCAGGGTTTGAACCTGGAAGCCGGGTTCTCACCATTGCCTCGCGCTGCCTCGCCCTACTTTTTCCACCAGTCACATGAACTGCGTTGATTCATCTTCTCCTGAGCCGTATTCCCAGGAGATCCAGAACCGGGCCCTCCTTCCTCTGGCTGGGGGCGGGGCCTTAGCGCCCACGTGGCCACGGCCGGGGCCATGTCTCTTGACCAGAGGTTGTAGCTGGGGCTGAGGAAGGAGAGGGAGTGCCAGCACTTATGAAGTACCTACTGTGTGCCAGGAACTGCAAAAGTAGAAATCTCCCCCCTTGGGGGCACTTCCACCCCCCACTTTTGCTGAACCAGACGCAAACTCTGTACCAGTTTTTCCAAGCGAGGCTTTAGTTTGCTACAACGGCCAGAGGGGCGGAAACACAAAGGGGAGACCGAGGGAGAGAGGACGAGGATTCAACGGCGGCTCCTTCCCTCGGTCTGAGGCCCCACCGGGCCCGAGGCCGCAGAAGGACAAGGGAAGCAGAAGTGGCCGAACGGGGCCAAGGAAGAATTCTCGTGGGAAGGGGCTGGCCCCAAACAAGGGGGTCATTCAGCCTCTGGGGTGAGAACCCGAGGGGGCCCGAGGGGAGTTAAGGGTCCTTGGACGGCCCAGAGAGCACAGCCAAAGGGCAGGGGGCAGAGACTCGAGGGACTCAGAGCAGCCAGTCCGGCTGCCATCAAGACCACTCCCCAAACGAATTTTGTGCTGTTGGCTTTGCTGCTCCGAGTCACCAGGGAGTCTTACAGCCGGGCTCCTGTCCACTCCTCCCTCACTCCTGGACTTGGGTGAGATGCGGTCTCCTGGTGGGGCCACTGGAGGGTCCGGCGGATGGAGCACTGGGCCCGGAGACAGGAAGATCCTGCTCCAGGATCCGGCCTCACACGCTTCCTAACTGGGGACTCTGGACAGGCCATTTTAGGTTCTGCTTGCCTCAGTTTTCTCATCTGCAAAACGGGCTGGAGAAGGAAACAGCAAAGGACTTTAGCATCTTTGCCAAGAAAATTCCAAATGGGCTCATGAAGGGTCAGACATCACTGAAAAAACCACTGAACATTCGTCTGGGGTTGGGAAAAGGGTTTGCCTCTACTGTTCTTAAACTCATTTGAATAAATGCCTTTGCCAAAGAACCGTTCTATCGGATTTGCAGGGACACTGGTGGGGGCTCATGGGGGCTCATGAACTGCTGTTCTAGAATACGTCTAGAATCATGGAAGCCCCGGGTGGCGGGAGGAGGCCCACAGACAGAATGACTAGCAGCCCCGCGAACGGAAGGGTTGGGACGGGCCACCTTTAGAAGGCAACACTGGAGCTGGGCTTGGAAGCAGGCGAGGGTGAACTCTCAAGCTGGGAGGGAGGACGGGCCGTTTTCCAGGGATGAGGGACACAGGAAGGGCGGCTCCGTCTGCTGGAACGGAGGTTTTGCTTTCCAGCCTTTTTGGGGTCTGGGTCTCGTCACCCCCACGGTGAATCCTAAAGCTTCAGGAAACACAGAGCCTGGCATCCCGTAGGTGCTTAATACATGCTGATTGATTGTTCCCGGTGCTGAGGTCCAAGGTCCCAGGAGCCCCAAACTGTAGGTTCTGGGCCAGAGGCGCCATTCGGAGCCTTACTTCGTGTGGCAGATCCTGGGGCAGGATTTCCTCCGGGAACCTTGGAATTTGCCTTGGGGGACCCTCGGCTCCCTGGGAGGGCCTGGGGCCAGTGAGACATTCAGTGCGGAGGCCGCCTGCCCTGTGCCTTTTCCTTTCCTCTCAGCCCCTTGGAGAGGGACCAGCACAGCTCGCATCCCTTCGGTCCAGGCTCACTCCGGAGGACGTCGGGCCCTCCTGGGAGGTCGCTGGCCCTGCTGGGGCGGCCCTTCGGCCTTCTTCCCCCTCTTCCTGAGGGTCTCCGTGGCGGCTCCTTCCGCACATCCCTAGGGATGGACACAAACGCCACCAAGGGCGGCCGCGCCGGGACGTTTTTGCCAAGTCCCAGGCTGAGGAAGCCCCTCGGGCCGAGAGCCTGGAGGGGCCCCCGCTCACTCACAGCCGAGGTAACTGAGGCAGGGGGACAGCGCGGCCTCCCACGTGGTCAGTGGGCAGGGGGAGCTTGGGGCGGCTCTGGGAAGGCCCGGAGCTCCGGCCACAAAGGCTTCTGGGAGGGGCGGCTTCCCGCTGTCCCGCCCCCTCGGCTTCGGAGGTCCTGGGGACTTGGGCCCTCGGGCGCCCTCCTCCGGAGCCACTCGGTGCCCCAGGACCTGCCACACGAGGCAAGGCCGCTCTGACCTTGGAGACCCCAAGAGGGCTGGGCCCGGCCCCTCCCTGGGCCTCCTGGGGCCCTCCAGCTCTCCTCGGGAGCCTGGGCGTGAGCCCCGGGGGGAGCCCCAGAAATGAGGATTTCCTGTGTGTCCCAAAGCCTCCTGCTTTTCTCAGGGGCCTTAAAACAGGCCTGGGCCAGCTCTGCAGGGGGCGTGGTGAGGCAGGGCAGGAATGGGGGAGGGGGAGTGCTGGGGCGCTTGTTCTCCCAGCGTGGCCCTCAGGGCTCCCCTGCAAGAGACAGAGTTTGGGTTTGGAGCCAGGAAGACCCGAGTTCAAGTGCTGCCTCACTCGGGCACAGCCCGTGGCTGGCCCCATCATTCCTCCTCTGTTAAATGGGCATAACCTGAGCCCCTCCTTGCCTGGGCCAGGCTTAAACGAGGGGTTGGTGGGCACCAATCACTATCATCCCCAGCCGGGGGGGAGGGGTGGGGGGGAGGGGATGGGAGGAGGGGCTGCAGGAAGAGGGGAGCACTGCAGGGAGGATTCCAGGAATGGGGGAGCCCTGTAGGGGGCACAACAAAGTGACAGCTCTGGTTTCCCTGGCCTTGTCCTTGACACTAATCAGACGCCTGCAGCTTGGGGAGCACCAACCAAGGGGTCCAAGCCCAAGGCAAGTTCAGAATCCGAGGATACCCCGGTGGCACTTGAGTGCATAGAACCGGGGCCTGGAGTCTAGGGACCTAAATTCAGATCCAACCGGTGTCCTCTCTTTGCCTTGGTTTCCCTAACTGTAAAATGGGAATCATCCTAGCGCATCACAGCCAGTATCCCTTCCCTTTCCTGCTCCCCAGGGCAGTGTCTGAGGGTCTCTATCCGGGCGGGGATGTAGTTAATTAAATACAATAGTTAATTAAAAACAATACGAATCTGTTTATTAAGCTCCTACTGCGTGCTGCTCTCGGAGTTTGCTGGCAAGTGGCCACACAATCCCTAGGCGCCCTTGGGTGGGCTGAGTACTGGATGGGCTCCGACGGAGCCTTACAAACTGCCGTCTTCCCCTCCCCCTCTCTCCTTGCACATCTGTAAAGTGGTTTTGCCCTCGGGAGGCGGCCAGTGTGGGAAAGGTCCCGGCCGGCTCGGAGCCTCAGTTTCCCCGCGCACGCTTCGCTCCAGCCCTCTTTTGGTCCTCGCCGGAGCCCGTAGTCGCTTGGCCTGCGACCCGGAAGTGGAATCTCCTTAGCAACCTGGAGCCGGAGCGGCGGCCGGAGCCGGGAGTAGTGGTGAGTGACCGTCGCCCGTCCCGGGAGCCCGGGTTCCGGAGGGAGGATGCTGGGGCTCCCGGGGTCGTCGGAGCCCCAGTCCCTCCGTGCTTCTCCGCCGGCCGCGCTCCGGGCCGCTGGGCCCCGCCCCCGCTGCCCCAGGCGCCTCGGCGCGCAGGGGGCGTCTCCCCTCACGTCCGGCGCCCCCGACCCCGTCGGCGAGGGGCGCGCGCCCTGCGTCCCGCTGCCCCGTGCTCTCGGGGAGGGCTCGCGGCCCCCAGCTATCCGCGCATGCGTCCGGTGGGGGTGGGGTGGGGAGGTGGGAAGAGGCGTCGCCGCGCCCTTCGCGCATGCGCGCCCTCGAGGCCTCCTGTGGTGGCGAGGAGCATGTGGTACCCTCATCGAAGTCTGGTATAAATCGGGAAACTGAGGCCTCGGGAGGTGAAGGTTTCTATTCCAAGTCAAGCAGCAGGGAGGGTTGCTCGGGTCTGGAGCAGAACCCGGAAGGAAGCTCCTCACAGACCCAGAGGTTGGAGAGCCTCGGGTGGGCTGAGAGTCTGGGCTCACGGCCCCGCACTGGACACGGAAGCAGGAGCGTCACGTGGCTGCCGCGTTGTTTCTGTGGTGGCCTCAGCTTCCCCCTCTGTAGGGCTGAACCAGACTATCCCAGAGGTCACGCCCCTCTCCAGGACTTTCCTCCTCCCTGACCCAAGTCCCAGTGGGAGCCCTGGAGACCCCTCTCACTCCCCTCCAGGTGGGGTGGAACCCTGGAAGACTAGACCTGGGGGGTCTCTGCTCTTCCCCCCGGGGCTGTCGCCTTCCCCTTGTCCAGGGTCTCTGGGCCACTTGGGAAGTGTTCCCTGGAAACCTGCCCCTCCCCCTCCCATCTGGGGATGCCCCTCCCCCTCTCCTGCGTGGGTTCGGGCCCTGGCCCTGGCTCCCCTTCTAGGCGGCGTCAGCCCCGGGGCTCCCTCCCTGGTTCCCGGCGGGGTCCCCCTCGGACAGTGGGGGCTGGGTGAGAGCAGGGGCCTTGCCCTCCCTCCTGGTCCCCAGCCCTGACGAGTGCTCGGCCCTCAGCCAGGCCCTGATAACCGCCCCTGGCTTCCCCGGGAAAGCTTCCCCACGGCCTCGAGGGGCCGTTTCTGCCTCCCGTGCAGCCAGGCGTCCCGCAGGTTGTCCGAGAGGCTTGCTTTGGGTCGCTTGGATTTTCGGGGGAAGATTGAGTCACCGCCGCGCCCCCCCCCCCCCCCCAAGTAATCTTGGCTCCCCGGAGCAGAGCGCACGTGCCCCGGGGGGAAGCCGGGCCTCGCGGCTCCAGCTCAGCCCCCTCCCCTTGCCGCGTCAGGCTGCGGTCTCTCTCGGTGAAGTGGGGAGTTAGGCCAGATTCACCCGGCGGGCGCCCCCGGCCCTTTGTGTTTTACTTGGAACGTTCTAAGACTTGCCGAGGGATCCGGCGCCCAGAAAGGGCCGAGAAGTCCCGTCCTCGGGGACCCGCGAAGGCGGTTCCGGCTGTGCCGGTTCTGGAACACGCGGGCCTGTCACCGATCCCTGTCCGCCCCGGGCTCTGGGGGACGACGCGGACATTCCCCTTTGCAGCCCTCATCGCTCCGGCCCAGGATGGGGGTGACCCCGTGGGTCAGCTGGTCCCCCACTGCCCCAGGGCCTTGGTGACCTGTGGGCGGGAGGGAGGGGGCTTCCCCTGCCAGGGAGGAGCCGGCTGCAAACCAACTGCGCACAGTAGGAGAAGTTGTTAAATTCAGGGGCAGCTGGACGGCCCCGTGGCCGGAGCAGCCGGAATCAGGAGGACCTGAGCTCAAATCCGGCCTCAGACACTTAGCACTTCCTGGCTGGGTGACCCTGGGCAAGTCATTTAACCCCAATCACCCCCCCCCCCCAAAAAAAAAAAACACACATTCAGAAGATGGTTTTATTTTTTCTGGCGTCTTTCCTGGTCTGTTTGTGCCGCTTGGGTCAGTTTTAGTGGTTTGGTAGTGAGTAATTCCGTAATAGAGGTCAGAGGGAGAAGGGCCTTGTTGGAAACGCGCTTCGCCTCTGCCCGGCCGTCCGGGGCCACAGTCCGAGGGATCCCTATCACCTGTGGCTTCTAGTCCTGGCAGCCCAGGGGCCCAGGCGTCCTGAGCCCCAGCCTGCCTCCAGCCGGGGACTCCAAGCCTGGAGGGGGCAGACGAAGCCCCTCGGGAGGGAGCCTTCTCCCTGGAAATCAGCTTCCCTCTTCAGGTCCTGGTCTGCGCCCTGGGGCCTGCCCAAGGGAAGCCATCTTGGAGCTGGCGACTCTGGGTTGCGTTTGTTGGCAGTTTGCAGCCCGGAGCCTGAGACCAGAGGGCTGGATTCCGGTCCTGACCCCCTCCTGAAGCAGTCCTGAGCTCAGGCTGGGGCCAGATGTCTCCCGAGGACAAAGCGGGCTCCCCCCAATCCAGTTCTCTTCCGAGAACGGGTGTTCCTGGACCCCAGAGGGCCGGGACAGGGAGAAGGTGTGAGGGGACTGCAACGGTGACCGGGGGCTCGGGGGGTGGGGGAGAAGCCGGGGAGCTTTGACAAAGGACGAGAAGCTGGGGGAGAACTGCGGGGAAGGGAGCGAGTGTGGGCGAGGCAGGGAGGGCAGCTGGGGAGAAATCTGTAGTGAATCCAGTCGGAACGTGCGGGGTTTTCTCCGGATTGGCTCAGTAGTGTGGGTGGGAGCGACCCAAGCAAGAGGGCAGGGAGCTAGGGGACGGTGTGGGCGAGGGGTGAAGGGGGCAACGGAGGAGAGTGGCTGGTGCTGGGAGACGGCCTGGGAAGGAACAGAGGAGGGGCTGAGGGCAGATCTGGGGGAGCCCGTTAGGGAGTGGAAGGTGACCCAGCTTTGTAGCAGATTGTGGCGGTGGGGAGGGGGCTACCCTAGCCAAGGAAGGTCTGCAGGAAGAGGTCACATGGCATAAGTGACCTTTGAGAGAGCAGATGAGTAAAGTGGTGGGGAGAGATTAGAGAGGGAGCCAGGGAGGGGGGAGAAGACCCCTAGAGAGGTGTCTGTGTCCGAGTGGGCCTGTGTGAATGCATGTGTCGGAATGGATGTGTGGGGGAGGCGGTCCGACAGGGAAGGTGAACCGAGACTCAATTTATAAAGGGTGAAATGGGTTCAGCCGGGTTTTGGGGTACTTGTTGGGAAAGAGCCCAATGGCAGTGGAAAGGGGACAGATACTGGTAACCACAGAGGGCATGGGGGTACAGACACACTCAGGGAAATGGGGAAGGCAGGAAGCTGGGGTGAGGGTGGGGCAGAGAGCCTGTCAATCAAGAGAGCGGGCAGCCCTGGCAGCGTGGCCCTGGCGCAGAGGGATGAGGGCTGGCCAGGACAGCAGGTGCCATCTTTGTAGGTTTTGGGGGGAGGGGACCAACCGACTCTTATTTGCGCCACTTTGGAGTTAGTCGTTAACATTTCCAAATCATGTCAAAGTTGTCAGTACGGTGTTAAAACGAGTTTGTCTCCATCATCTCACAGCTAAATCAGGCTTTTTGGGGGATGGCTGGAATTTGTCAGACGCTTACCTCTGTGTGCCTCAGTTTCCTCATCTGTAAAATGAGCTGGAGAAGGAAATGGTGATCACTCACTCAGTGTCTTTTCCAAGAAAATCCCAAATGGGGTCATGAGGAATTGGACCCAGCTACCGCTGCAGCTGCACGGGACCACGTGGCTATCTCCCAGCTCCCCAGGCCCCTCGTCCCATCTCGTCCAGTGTGCTCCCCCAGCCTGGCTCAGGGAAGGATGCGCCAAGAATGGCCAAGACCCTCCCCTTCGAACACAAGAAAGGTCCTGGTTTGCCCGGCATCCGCTGAGGAGACACTGTCCGAGTCTTGTGGCAGCTTCACCGTCATCAGCCAGCTCTTCCTCCTCTGACAACGTGGGGTCCCAGGTCTGGGTCCCCCTGACCACCCAGCCCCCACCAGGCTGTAGCCAGTGCCGGGAGTAAGACTGCAGAGGAACCCGGATGTGGCCATCACAGGGGCATAAGCACGACCATCTATTAATGACAAATCACAGCTCGGCCAGGCGGGCAGTCTGGGCAACCCCCCGGCTCTGCTGCCGAGGCTTCCTGGGTGACAGTGGGTGTGTGCAGGGGGGACCCTGTGGGGGGTGGACACAGGGGTTGAGGGAGGGGGCCTCCATGTTGGTCTTTGATGTCGCCATCTGTGAGGGTGATGATGGCAGGCAAAGATTATGAGTCAGCCGCTCAAGTCATAGAGAAGGGTGGGAGCGTGTCTGGGAGGTCTGGTGGGAACCTCACAGGTGGAGAAGTGGCTGACCCCCGTGATGGCCGAGTGAGGCCCTGCAGTGGCCGGGGGACCCAGAGTGGGCTTCCAGAAATGCGGAGGGAGCCTTGGGAGAAAGGCGGCCTCCATGAATAACATGTGAGGGGAGGAGAGGAGGCAGAAGCGGAACCTGCTCCCAGAGGAGCCTGCTGCAGAGGACGGTGGGGGAGCCTGGGGCTTGGCGGGCGGCTGCGGGGGAGAGGCCGGCCGAGTGGGAGGGAAGGCGGATCGGAGCCCGCCGGTGTCCAGAATGCTGCTGTGGACCAATAGGGAGAACTGCGGGAGCACAAGGAAGAACCTTCCCACAATTCTGATGACCCAGTGGAACAGGCTGGGGGGAGGGGGAGCGTTCCCAGCAGCTCCTGGCCAATCATCTGATGGGGATGGATGGTGTGTGGGCGGCCTTGAAGGTTGCCCTACAGAACTTGGAGTGTTCCAGGACCACGGGCGACCAGTAGCGTGTGTGTGTCCACCTGCATGTGTGAAAGCTGCTAGATGGGCGCCGTCGGTGTACAAAGAAAAGCTGGTTTAGGCCTGGAAAAGTTGTTTGAGTTATAGTAAAGACACATAGTATAGGTATAGTAAAGTATATATACAGTAAAGATCAATTCATTATTTTTTAGCACATGTTGCTTTATGAATCATGTTGGGAGAGAAAAATCAGAGCAGAAGGGGAAAACCATGGGAGAGGAAAAAAAACAGAAAAAAGTGAACTGAGCATGTGCCGGTTTATGTTCGGTGTCCTAGTTCTTTTCTGGAGACGGAGGACATTTTTTGTCCTGATTCCATTGGGATTGCTTTGGATCGCTGAACCATGAGAAGGACCAAGTGTAAAGTGTGATTTAAAAATGAATTTCATTCAGTGAATTACTCTGGAGACATCTCCGGCTCCCCACACTTCAGCTAGAACGCGGCCCTTCTCCAAAGGGATTTTTCCTCAGGACTCCGCCAGCCTTTGAGTCGCCCAGGTTTTCGTTCTTTGAGCCTTGTTCTCCCTTGATCCTCAGATCCAACAAGTGAGCGCTTCTCTTAATGACCTCCTTCCCGACCTGGACTGGTCCCGGCTCTCGCCAGCACTCTTGCAACAACTTCCGATCACACGGACGCTCTGCCTGCTTTGCTCCCATTTTGTGAAGCTGCCCAAATAATCTGAGCACGTGGGACTGCGGCGCTTCCTTCCTTGAGGTCTTCCTGAGGCTCCAGGACAAAACTGGGCATCCGAAGCGCCTCCCATGGGCTCCGGGCTCATCCTGGATCCTCCTTCACACGCCGTTTGAGTCGCACCCCCTGCCGGCGCTTCCCAGATTGAGGCTCCCACCTGGGTCGATACTTAGGCCTGGGGACGGCACGGGAGCTAAGAGATTCTGGACAGAGGGAAGAGCTCCCTTTTAGTGGCCGGAGCAAGAGGCCGCGCATGGCGCTGGACTCCCAGGGTTCCTTCTATTTGCCCTTCAGTTCCATCCAGTTCTCTGCCCCTGTTTGGGGTTTTCTTGGCAGAAATGGTGGAGGCCGTGGCCGTTTCTTTCCGCTCCTTTGACTGGGGGTGGGGTGGGGGTGGGGTGGAGAGCATGCACCCGGGGTGGAGGGCCTTGCCCGGGCTCTCATGGCCGGTAAGTGACTCCAAGGTGGGTGCTCTACCCATCGCTCCTCCCAGCTCTTCTTCCTCGTTCCCTTCCCCCACAAGCCATCCCTTGCAATAAAGAATGAAAAGAAAAGCAGCAGAACTCACCAGTGTGTCAGCCTGGTCTTACTCCAGGAGGCCCCCACCTCGCTTGCTCTCCTGCCCTCTCGTGTGCCAGGCTTGGCCAGCACTACTGGGGGCTTTGGTTTTGTGGTAACCATGGGCATTGTTGCATGAAGGCCCTGACTTGAGTTGTGGACACTTGTGGGCCAGTGTCTAGCAGTGGGAGCTCTGGGTCAGAGCTGGGGGAACCGTCTCCATTTTCAGGTGAGAGAACTTAGACTCATGGATGATGTGACTTGTCAGGCCCTGGGCCCGAGGCTCCAAGGCCTGCCTTCTCTTCATTAAACTCCCCTGACTCTTGATTAGGTTCCTGTTTAGGTTTTTCTGTTTGGAAGCATTTGTTTGAAGTTATTTCCTGTGGTCCTTGGAGACTGAATCCAGCTCCAGTGGTGCTTGTTAGGTGCTTCATATGGACAGATTATTATGCAGGGGAATGGTGGAAAGGCGCCGAGTTTGGGCCTGTCCTGTTTCCTGCCGTCTGACTCAGGCGGCCTTTTCTCTTGTGTGATCCACAAGGGTGTGAGGTCTTGGGAATTGAGTCGATATTAAAGAGGTGTTTTTGTGCTCTTTGTTCCACAAGGTTTTCTGTCTGCATCCATAAGTCCTTGTGTTAATTGCTTATCAGTCCAAATTTAGACTGGACTCCTGAAAGAAGAAGAAAAAATCTTGCTTGCATCCTTCATTTAAACATTTATTAAACACCTACTGTATGCAGGTTCCATACTAGTAGGCACTGAAGAAACTGAGGCTTGTGGAGGCATCCAGTCATTGATGATGAATGTTGGATAGCTCTAGAGCCCGGAGAGAGCTTTGGGGAACTCTTCTAGAGACCTCCTGGCTATTTGTGATTATTCTTCAGGCCCAGCCATTTAAAATTTCAAATCCATGTGAGTGTAATATCATCAAACCAGCCCGTCTCTCTCTCTTCTCCACAAGAAGGGAGCAAGCTATTTTAGCCAGTACTTTACTACAAGCTAGGGCACTTATGTCCGCAGTCTGTTTTACCTTTTGGTCTGGCGTGGCTCATTCACTAGAAAACTGCTGGCTTTTTGTGATTGTGATTTAGCTTTTACGTCGCTTAGGCTGTCCTCAGGTTTGGGCAGCCATCCCCCATAACTAAGAGTTTTTTTTAAAGGGAAAAAGAAGAGGAAAAAAAATATCTCTGACCCGGTGCTCCCTGATCAGACGTCGTGTCAGGTTCCACAGCTTCAGGTCCGCCTGGGCAGAGGAGCCCCGTTGGCAGCCAAGCCTGCGTCTGGGCGCTGGGATCCTACTGTCGGTTTGTGGATGGCCACCGGGCAAGCTCACGGCAGTCTCTCAATGGCTCCCAACTTGTTCCTCACCATGATTCATTTTGCTTCACGATTTCGTTCTTTAGAGTTTCTTGCCCTTTCTGGCCTGTGGAATTTTGTTCCCCGGGAGCTTTCCTATTAATGGCTGTAATCTGTTCTACAATTCAGAGGGTCTGTCTCCCCAGTTCCCAAGGTGTCTTTTCCCTTGGTCCGGCCTAGAGTTTCCTCTCTCGGAGCCTCCAACTTGGAAGGATGACATTGTCATTAAGGCAGGTCCTGAAGCGGTGACCGGCCCCGTGGGGGCCCCGGCTGCCCACTCCATCCCGCCTCTGCCTGCGGGGCAGGATCTCAGATTCTCTCCCCTCTTGTCACGTGGATGTGTGGAAGTATTCTCCTGTCACTGCTGGGGGTCAAAGACCTTCCTCAGTCCCCTCTCCCTCTGCAGCCTTGGGCTTCTCTTTGATGCCCCCTTTTCTCCAGGTTTTCCTCCTGCCTCTGGGGTGGCTCCCTCAGTTGGGTTTGTTGGGGCCTCCCACCCCAGGTGTCCCTCAGACTGGGCCCTCTTCCCTCAGCCCTTGCCCTCATTCTCCTCAGGGCCTGAGGATGCCCCTCTGCAGCACCAGTGCCACTGCCTGGCGCAGCCCCTGAATCATCGTGCCGGCTGCCTGCTCCAAGGCTCTTCCTATCCCAGGGCAGGCTTGTCCGGAAGCGTGGGTGACTCCTGTCACCCCCAGAGGCCTCCCACCATTCTCTGTTTGATGTTTAGGGCTCCCCCTTTGCTCCTTGGTAGGATCTCTGCTCCAGCTTCACCCGCCTCCTGGCTGTTCCACATACCCAGCTTCTCCGCTCGGGGTTCCAGGCCTGTTTCTGGCTGTCTCCCACCCCTGGAGTACTCCCCCTAAGTCCCCCCAAAGCCCCATCTGCTACAGGAAGTCTTCACAGTCCCACGTGGTTCTGGCTCTGTCCTGTGGAGAGCCTATTTGTGCACCTTTGCTTGTCTCCACTCTTCGACTGTGAGATCCTGGAGGATGGGACTGTCTTAGGACAGTGCCGTGTATATTGTGGGCGCTTAATAAATGTTGATTGTCAATTGGATAGCACAGAGTATGCTTCAGAGCACTCCATAGAGGAGGTTGCACAGTGGGGAGAGTGCTGATTTTGGAGTCAGGGAGGCCTCCTTTGCAGCCTCCCTGTGCCACGAGCTGCTTAGTGTCCTCCAACTTCTGCTCCCTGGTTCTACCATGAGGCGAGTGCTAGCACCCGCTTTCCAAGGTACTTAAGGATAAAATGGGATAATAGACCTGCAAATGTTTTCCAAACCTAGAAGAACCCTGTTAAACTGTTTTCCTCCAATGACGATATTACTTCTGTGTCAGTCAGTCCGTAAATAAACATTTATTAAGTATCTACTGTTTGCCAGGTTCTGTACTAAGCTTTGGGGGTACAAAAATAGGCAAAAGATGAAGTTCCTGCCCTTAAGGAGCTCACAGTTAAGTGAGGGAGACAAAGTAGAGATAAATAAAGGGGAAATAGGAGCTGTTTCACAGAGGGATGGCACTAGGAGGAAGCAGAATTGGGGAAGGCTTCCTGTGAAAGGAAGGGCGGCAGCTGAGGTTTGAAGGGAGCCAGAGGGGAAGATGAGGACAGAAGGTGGAAATGAGAGGGCCCGAGAGGGAAGGCCTTGTTTGTGGAGCAGCCAGGAGGTGGGTGGAAGAGTACTTTGGGGGGATGGGAGGAGCCAAAGAAGAAACCGAAGTGGAAAGGTAAGTGTTTGTGTGGGTTAGGTTATAAATGGCTTTATTATGTTTGACCCTGGAGGTGATAGGGAGCCACTGGAGTTTATGAGGGAGACGCCAAGCCTGGATCTGTGCTTAGGACAATGGCTCTGTGACAGAATGAAAGATGGATTGGAGTCGGGAGAGACTTGGGGCAAGACCCTCAGCCCGTGAGCTATTGTAATAATGCCGGGGTGAGGTGATGTGGGCTTGTCCTGGGGGCACAGTCCGGAGAGAGGCAGGTGCATGGGAAGGGCCTGACAACCGAGGGGAGGTGGGTAGGTCAGGGTGACTCCCAGGCTGTGAGGATCGGGGACCGAGAGGAATGGGAAGGTTGAGGGCAAATGAGATGTCGACTTAAAGGCAGTTGGAAATTGGAGGTAAGATCAGAGAAGGATGGGTAGATCTGAGAATCATCAGCATAGAGATGTCTGGTAATTAAATCCATGGGAGCTGATGAAGAAGGTCCGGGCCAGACCCCTGAGTGATACTCTTAGAGGGCAAGAACTTGATGAGGATCTAGCAAAGAAGACTGAAAATACTGGTTGGAGAAGTAGGACAAGAAGCAGGAGAGATGCCCCCAAACCTGGAGAGAGGCGAGGATCTCAGAGAGGGTAGGGAGAATGGGGGCTGAGAAAAGGCCCTTGGATTTGGCAATGAAGGGTCATGGGTTGCTTTGGAGAGGGATTGGGGTGAACAAGGGGGTCACTCTTCACCCAGATCTCCCCATTGCTTCCTTATTTTGGTTCTAGATTTCCTCGAATGAATACACTCATTTCATTTGGAGCTGTGATCTCCTGTCGATGTCAGCTAGTGCTGATTCAACTGAAGCAATCCTCCTTTTGCTGTATAGCCATTAATCGCCTTTTTTTTTGTGAACACAGAGGTCCAAAATCACAGAGGGGGAGGGTCTTTGGGGATCGTTTGACACGGCACCAGAGGAGCACATGGGCATTCGGTTTTGTTCTGCTCTTGACACACGAGTGACCCACCCTTCTTCATCTAACACTATCTTTCCTGCTACTTTGAATAATTTTTGGTTGGTAATATGCTGCGGCTTACTCCAGCTTACCACGTGTCTTTCCATTGCTTGGGTGACCTCTACCTCTCAATGCTTTAAAAAAAAACCGAGAAGTTTTCTTTATGTTTTAAAAAATATTTTGGATATCTTTAGTTTTCATATTGTTTCTCCCTCCCCATTTATTTATTTATAGTATGTGGTCCCTTTCCCTTGGCTCTCTTTTCTGGGGAGTTATAATTCGGAGACCCAAGTTGTAAGAAGCATGTGTGAGACAGCGCGTGCTGTGGTGTGTGTGTAGGCGCGCACCTCTCCACCAAGGGGTGGGCAGAGTCTTCGCTTGTCATACTTCTGGACTCCAAATTAGCCATTGCATCGAGTAGAGTTCCGAAGTCTTTCCAGGTTGATTTTTTTTTTTTTTTATATTCTTGTAGTCACTGTGTACATTGTGCTCTTGGTTCTTCTTATGTGACTGCTAATTTCTGCAGGTTTTCCCAAATTTTCTCTGTATTCTTCATGTTTTGTTTCTTATGTCGTAATATAGTTACATTGCTGTAGCACAGTTTCTTTAGCTATTTTCTGATTGATGAGTTTCCAATTTTTTTTTCAAGGCTCTGGCCCTATCCTTTTTATTTATTTTTTTAAAATAATTTTTTATTGACAGAATACCTGCCAGGGTAATTTTTTACAACATTATCCCTTGCACTCGCTTCTGTTCTGATTTTTCCCCTCCCTCCCTTCACTCCCTCCCCCAGATGGCAAACAGTCCTTTACATGTTGAATAGGTTACAGTATATCCTAGATACAATATATGTGTGCAGAACCGAACAGTTCTCTTGTTGCACAGGGAGAATTGGATTCAGAAGGTAGAAATAACCCAGGAAGAAAAACCAAAATGCAAATACTTCATATTCATTTCCCAGTGTTCTTTCTTTGGGTGTAGCTGCTTCTGTCTATCCTTGATCAATTGAAACTGAACTAGCTCTCTTTATCGAAGAGATCCACTTCCATCAGAATACATCCTCAAACAGTATCATTGTTGAGATATATAATGATCTCCTGGTTCTGCTCATTTCACTGAGCATCAGTTCATGTAAGTCTCACCAGTCTTCTCTGTATTCATCCCGCTGGTCATTCCTTACAGAACAATAATATTCCATAACATTCATATACCACAATTTACTCAACCATTCTCCAATTGATGGGCATCCATTCAGTTTCCGGTTTCTGGCCAGTATGAACAGGGCTGCCACAAAATTTTGGCACATACAGGTCCCTTTCCCTTTTTTAGTATCTCTTTGGGGAATAAGCCCAATAGAAACACTGCTGGATCAAAGGGTATGCACAGTTTTATAACTTTTTGAGCACAGTTCCAAATTGCTCTCCAGAATGGCTGGATGTGTTCACAATTCCACCAACAATGTATCAGTGTCCCTGTTTTCCCGCATCCCCTCCAACATTCCACATTATCTTTCCCTGTCACTCTAGCCAATCTGACAGGTGTGTAGTGGTATCTCAGAGTTGTCTTAATTTGCATTTCTCTGATTAATGATGATTTGGAGCATATTTTCATATGTCCATAAATAGTTTCAATTTCTTCATCTGAGAATTGTCTGTTCATATCCTTTGACCATTTATCCATTGGAGAATGGTTTGATTTCTTTTAAATTAGAGTCAATTCTCTATATATTTTGGAAATGAGGCCTTTATCAGAACCTTTGACTGTAAAAATGTTTTCCCAGTTTATTGCTTCCCTTCTAATCTTGTCTGCATTTGTTTTGTTTGTACAAAAACTTTTCAATTTGATATAATCAAAATTTTCTATTTTGTGGTCAGTAGTGATCTCTAGTTCTTCTTTGGTCATAAATTCCTCCCTCTTCTACAGGTCTGAGAGATAAACTATCCTATGCTCTTCCAATTTATTTATAATCTCATTCTTTATGCCTAGGTCATGAACCCATTTTGACCTTATCTTGGTGTACGGTGTTAAGTGTGGGTCAATGCCTAGTTTCTGCCATACTAATTTCCAATTTTCCCAGCAATTTTTGTCAAATAATGCATTCTTATCCCAAAAAGTGGGGTCTTTGGGTTTGTCAAACACTAGATTATTAAAGTTATTGGCTGTTTTGTCCTTTGAACCTAACCTATTCCATTGATCAACTAGTCCATTTCTTATCCAATACCAGATGGTTTTAGTAACTGCTACTTTATAATATAATTTTAGATCTGGTACAGCTAGGCCACCTTCATTTGATTTTTTTTTTTCATTAATTCCCTTGAAATTCTTGACCTTTTGTTTTTCCATATGAACTTTGTTGTTATTTTTTCTAGTTCATCAAAGTAGTTTTTTGGGAGTCTGATTGGTCAATTTTTTATCATATTTTATTAATTACATCCCCCCTCAATTTTTGACTCTTGGGAGTTTATTTTTAATAGTAGCATCTCTGGATAAAAGGGTATGTAGAATTTGGTGACTTTTCTAATACAGTGTTAAGTTGTTTTCCAGAATGGTTGAACTAGTTCATAGCTCCACCGACAGTGCACCCATGTGTCTGACTTACCGCAGCTCCTTTGTCATTGGTCATTTGATTTATCAGGGACAGTGGTGTGCTGTGCATCTCAGCCGGACGGTGTTACTAGATGAATCTTAGCTTTAAGGGGGAGAAACTTGTCATTAAAGGTACTGCCTCAGTTCCCTAAGCAGCCCGATTCTTCTCCTTTCGGTTTCGGTGCAGTTCACTGCTGGTTGGCACTGCCTGCCTAAGAGCGGTGACTTCCATCCCCTTGTACATCACATGAGAGCCATTCTTCATCCACTTGACTGTTCCAGTGTGAATGTTGGTGAATTGGAGAGTAAGTCTGCAACCTTGAGTACAATAGAGCTTCTTGAAGAGAGCTGGAAACTCCTGAAGGCAGCAGATAACATGAAATCCACTGGAATTTACTATGGGTTGAATTAAAAATACATTTGATTCTGTGGTGCATAGTTCTACTTAAATGAAGTTAGTTCTTTTTTTTCTTTTTTTTATTATAGTTTTTTATTTACAAGATATATTCATGGGTAATTTTTCAGCATTGACAATTGCAAAACCTTCTGTTCCAATTTTTCCCCTCCTTCTCTGCACCCCCTCCCCCAGATGGCAGGCTGACCCATACATGTTAAATATGTTAAAGTATATGTTAAATACAATCTATGTATACATATTTATACAGTTATCATGCTGCACAAGAAAAATCAGATTTAGAAAGAAGGTAAAAATAACCTGGGAAGAAAAACAAAAATGCAAACAAACGATAACAGAAAGATTGGAAATGCTATGTTGTGATCCACATTCATTTCCCAGCATTCTTTCTCTGGGTGTAGCTGGTTCTGTTCATTACCGATCAATTGGAACTGATTTGGATCCTCTCATTGTTGAAGAGAGCCACGGCCATCCGAATTGATCCTAAATGAAATTATTTCTTAAAAGATGGTAAAAAGTTTTAGCTTCTCTCCATCAAAGCTCTGGGGATCATGAGTGTTTGGCAGATCACTCATGGACAGTGAATTATTCCGTTTGATGTATGTATGCAGGGAGTTTTCCTGTTGAGTTTGGGATTCCTATCTCAGGAAGGTAGCAGCATCTCCATGGTTCCTATCAGGTTGAGAGCAGCCTCTGCCATTCTCAGTAGAAAGTCCCCAATCATGACTACTGTGTCTTTGATAGTCTCATGGCACGGCTCTGAATGTGTCCTTCCTCTGTTCCAGAACTTCCCATTGTTCCCTCTTGCCTCCAGGGTAAAATGTGGGCTCCCTAGGTTAGCCTTCCATGTCCTTCACGGTCCTTGGCCCCAGATTCCCTTTTCAGACTGAGTTTACTGGATTCCTCTTACCCCGCTCTAACCTCCATCCACATTGGGCCTCCTGATCAGTATTGATGCCATCCTTTCCATTTCTGCCTCTGTACCCGAGTACAGGCTGGCCTAAAGCCTTTAGCTTGGACTCCTAGTTCCTTTCAAGGGCTGTTTAAGTATTGACTCCTTTAAGAGTCCCTTCTTGATTCCCATCCTAGACTTCCCAAGTTCTCAAGAAATGATTGTATAAAATAGGTCCTGGTTGGAACCATTTCTGAAAATTTCTTTTCTCTTCTTCCTATGGGATATGAGCTGTTCCAGGACAGGGATTATCTCACATCTGTCTTTAAGGCAGACTTGAACCCAGTTTTTTACTCTGAGACTCAATGTTCTGTTATGCTGCCCCACTTCTACCGTACATCCAGCAGATAGTAAGTGCTTAATCAGTGCTTATTGATTGAATGGCTCATATCGCTTGGCCCATAGGATAAGCAGCTGCTTATCCCATGGAGAAGGAACAGTTCAGGATTCATCTTGGCCTTTTTTTCATTCTCCTTTCCATTCTTTCTACCTTCTCCCTTCCCTCTTCCTTCCCCCCAAAGGAATACTTCCTTCATTCTGCCAACCTGGTTAATGGTGAGGCAGTCTACAAGCCCTTTGACCTTCTCTTCTGAACAGACATCCAGCCTTTCTTTAGGACAGAAGTATGAATTTTGTAGTAGTTCTGGGAAAAGTTATCTCTGATCCTTCTTCTTGGACCTGAGCCCACTCTGGCTGGTGGCCCCCCAGATCTAGAGCGCCGTGGCAAGCACTTAGATGTGAAGAAGGAAGACAGTTGAGTTCATATTTTTGTGCCTGATAGTTTGTATTTGGCTACAAAGGGTTCGAACGTGTCAGACCCTGAAAAAGACAAAGTAGCTTTAAGGTTTGGGTCTTTTTCCTTCTTTTCAGCCAGTATGTGAACCATGGGCCGCAGTCCGTTTTTCCAATGACATGTGACCAGTCTGGTCCTATTGACCATGCTTTGGCCGCGTTCTACGTCAAAGATTAATCCAGGGGCACTCCTACGAGAAATCACGTGTTATATTGCTTATCGTTAATACTAGGCATTCAGAGCAGACTTTGACAGAAGTTTTGGAAAATCGCCCTTACTTTAAGACAGTATCGTATCTGTAGGAGTTTGGCTAGATTATCTGAGCCCTAAGAGCTATGATTCCAGTTCTGTTCTGATGTAGTATTCAATTCACTGTTCTTATGTGCTAAAAGTAATTTATTTTTTCTATTTGCCTCACTTTAAAGTTTGGCCATATTCATTGAAGTATGGATCACCTGGGATACGTCCGAAGCGGAATGAGAGCTAGCTCCAGCAAGCTTGCCGGCCCGCAGAAGAACGCCTACGCCCGGCTGGTCCAGCAGCACCGCAGTGGCCGGTTCCGCTCCTATCTAAATCACGTGGCTCAGAAGATGCAGCTGGAGGAGATGGGCTTGAGCGACACTGGGTCCGACGTAGACGTGTCTTTGAAAAAGGGGATGATGCGAGAGGCTGTCACGAGAAACGGGCTGAACGTGCCCGACCCTTCCCCAAATAAAGCCTCGCTCTCGGAAAACCCAGACCGTGTGGAAGCAGAGGAGGAGTCACTTCCGGGTGATGGTCCTGAAGCCTTCAGGAAAGGCCCCACTTGGACAGGTTCAGAGGCACGCCAATCGGGCCCAGGCGAGCTGGAGGAGGCCGGTGGTCCCCACCCTGCAGAGGGGAGCTCGGACGTGGAGAGTCTGGGCTGGGCTCTGAGCAGCTGTAGCTTAGCGCAGAGCCCGAGGCCGAGCCCTTCCGGCCAGAGAGCTGGAGCCTCTCATGAGAAGGATGTGCCCGAGACCGGACATCACCTCCAGGCCAGCCCCAGTGCTAGCCACGTGGAAAGGGCTTGGGAAGTCTCTGCAGCAGAGCAGCAGCCCCCCCTGGACTCCTCTTCCTTGAATTCTGAGAAAGCTGGGCTTCTTACTCCTGATCAGCTGCCAGGTGAGCTCTCGGTGGGGGGTTTGGTGATCAGCCTCGGTGCTGGGGCGCAGACATCCCAAGTGAGGGCGCTCTCCTTTGTACTAGGTAGAGTCTTAGACCCTGGGTATTTTTGCCCATGAAGCCCCGAGAAAATTACACGCTCTGCTGCTGGGGAGCAGGACCCAGGTGTCTTGGCAGGGTTCAGTCCTCGAGGGCCTATTTTGCTTAGGAAGGCTAATGAATTTGGAGTGGATGAGTTACCAGATCGGTAACCTCTATAATCAAAAAATTATTTCTTTTATTATCATTTGGGTCAATACAATGAAACCCAAGACTGTCATCCTCTTAGAAAGATGGGACTTCAGTTCTTGCTCCACTGAAATATCTGGGTGGGAAAAGTCAGTCCTCTAAAGTCAGGTGAGTACAAGGTGGCGTGGCTCTCATGGAAACTACATTTCTTTGGCTCTTAATTTTCTAAGAGCTTTGTTCTTTGTTTGGGGCATATGGAGAGGGAAGTGGGGAAAGAAGGGAAGCCTAAAATGCATTTCAACAAGGATTTTTCTTAAAACACATTCCCATGACTTTTCCACTCTAGAAACGCTAACATTATTTCAAGGTTGAAAGCCTTATCTGACTAGAAGAAAGTCGATCTGTCGTGTCGCATGCATTTATTAAACTTCAGTAAGGGGGGAAAAATTAATTAGCCCCTTTTGAATGATCAGGGCCGACACTGGTGGCAGGTTGGACAGCCTGGCATGCAACCTGCCTGCCGCTGCTCCGGTGACCTGGCCAGCAACTGCTTTTTCTCCATTTAAAATTCTCCACTTTGTGCAGCAGTTTAGCAACGAACGTGGTTAAGAAACAAACTAAGCAATGAAATTGGACATAAAACAGCAAATTCCAAAGCATTGATAGATAAAAAGAAAATATCATAATAAAAGAAAGAAAACTATTGGCAAATGAACATATTTTACAATTTGCAAACAGGTTTACATAGATTATTATTATTTTTTGGATCCTCATAACTATCCCATTTTTTTAGAAGAAGAAACAGACTCTCTGAGATTAACCACTGACTGAATTTCAGAGAAAAGGAGTCAGAAACAACACTGAGATTTTGAGTGTCTTAATACTGGGGGGGTTAAGGGTTGGTCAGAAAGCGTCAGAGTTCTTTCTGTCAAATAAGCTACGGGCTCTTGTGCACGCTCTGCTTCTGTCTCTCTTTGTCTCTGAATCTCTCTGCAGGTGGTTTAGCAAAATTAAATCTTAACTTGTTCTGTGCCCCTTCTGACCTCATCTTTGCCTTGGTCAGATTTTGTTGATGTTTTCATATTCCCGACAATAACCTGACATTTTCACTCTGATTCTGCTCGCCTTGTCTTCCTTGAAGTGAATCTGTAAGTACTAATTTGTATTCTCATTGGCGGTGTTGTGGGAGGCCTCAGTGCCCTTCACTTGGGGAGTTGTTGTAACTGGTGTTTCTGGCCGGCTGTGCCTCCTTCCTGGCCTCCAGCTGGGCCTCCTACTGCGCTTGCAGCCTCCAGGCTCTCCTTCTCTTTCTAATTTTCGGGTGGGGAGGCTCTGAGGAGGGGCAGGAATGGCTGCTTGGGATCCAGGACCCCGCTCTTTCGCATTCCACCCTTTTGTGGTCCTTTCTTCATTGGATCCAAGGGGTCTCTCAGGTCCCTTCCAGCTCTAAATTAGGATCCCATGATCCCACCAAATGTCAGGCCTGCAGCAAGGCCTGTCCATATCTCTCTCCTGCTGCTGACGACCCCGTGTTTTCTCCTGGGGGTCCGGGAGCGCTTTCAGCCCTTTGGGGATTGCCTTTGGGAGCTCTGGGCGGCCTGCCTGAGAAGTGCCTTGCCTGGCTTCTTGCCCGTCACTCTGCTCGTGTGCTGGATTCCGATCATGCTGCCATGCGGGCCGTCGCCAGTGGTTGGGCCTGCTAGCCTCTGGAGCTTAGACTTTCCGGAGGGGACCCACCCTCTCTCTCCTTTGACCCTGTTCCTCTTCCCTCAGGCTCTCCACACCTCTAAGAGGTCTCTCACTTCTTTCCTCTCACAGCCAGCAGTGCGGTCACTCCGCGCCTCCCACACCCTCTGCCCTCACCCATCCTTCCCATGGCTCACAGAGCTCCTAACCCCCCTCTCATCTGCCCATTTTTTCTGGGATCAGACAGAAACTCCTCTGGTAGGAGCTGGCAGCTGGACTTTCCTGCCTTTCCCGGCTTCTCTCCATCCTCTCCGTCCCATTGAGAGTCTCTACTCCGCTCCAGGGCCTGCACGTGTCTGCTCCCCAGGCCTGGGAAGCTCTTCTCTTTACCCACGCGACTCCGGGCATTCTTCTTCCGTAGGTCTGCTTTGGACCCACCTCTCATTAACGCAGGCCCAGGAAAGCCAGGGCTTTCCCATTTTGTCTTTGTTTCCCCAGGGCCTGGCGCGTAGTAGGTGCATGTTTGTGGATGATTGGGTGTCCTCTACAAATAGAGATACTGTCTCTCTTTACCAGTGTTTACACCCGCAGGTTTTTGTAGCTCTTCTTGCCATCGCTGCCGGTTCTGAAACAGTGTCTCATTGTCCCAGGGACGCTGGGGCTCGGCCTTCGGTGGAGTGCGGGGAGGGCTGGCTGATAACCCCAGGGAGGGTAGCACGTGGGGGGGAGGGGAATCAGAGCACCGACTTCCTACGTGAAGGACGGGGATCGCTTTGTCTGAGGCGTCGTGGGGAGCTGCCACTTCACTAGGGGTCAGCCAAAGCTAACAGGCCCAGGCCTCTCCTTGGAGGGGCAGAGCTGTGGGAAGTAAGGAAGGGCTGTGGTTTAGGAATATCGACAAACTCGGAGTATTCAGAGAGGAACCGGTGACTGGTCTTGCTTCTGTGTCATGTGAGGGTAGGTCAGAAGGAATGAGGGCTTGGGCCAGTGCTCTGAAGGGAGACTGTGGGCAAGAGCACAGGGGAGAGGGGCAAGGAAGCTGGAGGTTAGGCTCGAGGCCGGGAAGAACTTCCTCCCCAGTGCAGCAGGGCAGCAGTGGGATGGGCCGGCTCATTGCTTGGCTTCGAGCCAAGAAGCTTTTTGTGGGTGTCCTCATTTGGGGGGCTAAGGCTGCGGAGGTCTGTCCATCCCTGAATACTTCCACAGACTGATGTCTCACCTTCAGGCAGAGAATTTTTATTATGTCAAGAAAAAGTCCTTCTTTTGTTGTTGTTGTTTGGTGTGTGTGTGTGTGTGTGTGTGTGTGTGTCTGTGTGTGTCTGTGTGTCTGTGTGTCTGTGTGTCTGTGTATGAATGTGTGTCTGTGTGTGTGTGAATTTTAAAGGTCAAGAGGTGTTGTCTATCCGAGGCTGTTGTTTTATCTTTTCACACAATCACAACGCTGATTGAACCATTTCTTGCCCTGTTTTATGTGGCACAGTGAGCGAATGCTGGAGTTAGGTCTGCCTCAGTTCAGACTCTATTTGCTGCCTAAGTGACTGGGCCAAGCTCCTTACCATCTACGGTTTAGGTGCTGGTCACAGAATAGAAATGGGAGATGGTCTGCGGTGAGAATGGGACTTCCTTTCCTATTACTGTGGGTTCCTGAACTGATGGAATCACAGCTCTTTGATACTGTATGTTATTTCTCTAATTTTTAGATGGTATTTTATTCAATATTTTTATATAGATATTAATGATGTTAGTTTTTTCAGCTTTGTTTTCATATTATTTTCATATTTCATATTTGTTTTCATATTTGTTTTCAGTTAGTTTTTCATATTAATGATGTTAGTTTTTAATAGATTTAAGGATCAAAATCATAAAAAGAATTAGGTAGAATACTGATCATTTTCTATTTTTGAAAATAATCTAGGCTATATTTACTCTTTGAATATTTGAAATAATTCAGCTTTTAATCCCTCTGGTTCTGATAATTCTTATGTGATGGTCCGTCCATCAATGGCTTAACTGATTTCTTCTGAGTTTGACCTATTTTCTATTTTGTCATTGAACATATTTTGTGTTTTTGTAGATATTTATTAACTGCTTTTAGATAATCCGTTTTCTTGTTTAAATGTAATGTAAGATAAATCTGCTTTCTTAATTTCTTATGTTCATTATAATCTCTTTAATTTTAGTAATTTAGTTTTTTCTCTTTTAAAATAACTTATTTTTAATCATCTGCCTTCATAAAAATATTTTGCTTTATTTGTAAACATTTTGAAGTTTATGTTATTAATTTTGTTTTTATCTTAATTTAAGAATTTATCTTTACTTTAAAATATTTTTATGTGTTTATATATATATATAAATATATATTTTTGTATTTTGCTGTAACTAAATTGAATTTGTTTAATTCCTACTCCTGGCCAATCACTTTGCAAAGAGTTTCCAAATATTATCTCATTTGATCCTTATAATATCCTTTAGAGGAAGATGCTATTATTATTATCCCCATTTTACACATGAGGAAACAGGGGCAAATAAGAGTTTAAATGACTCTTCCAAGATCACACAACTAGTGTCTGAGGTCATATTTGAACTCCTCTCTTCCTTTTTCCAGATACGGCACTATCCACTGCCGTCCAACTGCCTCTTTACACATGTAGTGTTTGAAAAACTTTAACTTGATTTTCTAATTTTTTCTAATACACACTTAGTTCATCAAATTTCTTCATCCTCATTAATAAAGCTATTGAGGGCCCATGATTATTAGTTCTTGTGTACAACTTTAGCAACATTTCATAAATTGTGATTCACTGTGTTTATAGTGTTAACTTTGAGGTAATCTATCATTTTGCTATAACTTCTTAACACAGACATTGTGTTTTAATTTTCCTGGAGGTTGTCACCTTTTAAGTATCTTATTATATTTACTTTTAGTTTATTGGATTTTGCTTCATACATTTAGTATTTAAAATTTGTGCCTTTCCAAACTTATCACAGTCTTTTCTGTGATGTAGCACAAAATTGATTTTTGTGAGTTTTCCATGTGTATTTAAAAAAGCCCTCAAATATTTCCTGCTTTTTACATTAAGTTCTTTTTATAAGTCTCTTCAGTCATTTTTTTTTCAGCTGTTCAGCTATGTAATTTTTTTCATTCTGTCACCTGCAGGCTATTGGTCCCAATGAACTTGGGCTCCTATTTTTCTATTCATACTTTTTGGAGCTCATATTTCTACTGAGGATTTTCCTTGGGGACATGGAGGTGCCAGTCCCAAGCTAAGAAGTCATGAAACATAGACTTAATTTATAATATACAAAAAAGAATACAGAGAAAATTGTGCAGAAGTAAACTTTCCTCCCTGTAGAGGGACCTCTACAACCTTCTGGATTTATGGCACTGTTCTGGGCTCTGTCTCCTTGGATCAACCCCAGAACAGTGCCATAAGGGACAAATGTTGGGATTTTTGGGAGTCCAAGAGCTCCTTTCCTTGGAAAGCATTTTCTCTCTGCAGGAGCCTCTCTCGTTTCTCTAGGGTTCTGCTACATGTCCCACTGCCCTGCAGTGTCTGGGGCAACTTGCTTATTGATGCGCTAGCTCTGTTCCTTGTTACTTCTTGGCTCTTGCTTGTTCCAGAAGCCCCTCTGCTGGTATTAGGAGGCAGGGGACAAGCCACCCCCCTTTCATCTGCTGTTGTCCCTCGGCAGCCTTTGGCGTGTCTCTGGAGCTGCTGTGCTGAAGGGTTACATGGCCCATGATGCCTATGGTGGATCCTCGGGATCGAGGCCTGAGCGCCCTTCCCTGCTACTTGTCGAGACAACAACTCATGAGAAACGAGAAATGAAAATTTTTCTCTGTTGTTGCCATTGCTTTAATGGGGCAGTGCCACGTCTGAGGGTGAGAAGGGGAGGGGTTGTCTTTGTCAAAGGGAATGGGGGCCCTCTGTGGGAACACTGAGGGTCTGGGCCCAGGGCTTCTTTGGTTTGGTCAGGCTTTGGCCAGGGTTCAGCCTCTGTTCTTACCTTTTGTCCCATGATTAGTGAGGCTGCCCGGCATGAGTGCTGGACTGGGAGTCTGCAAACTTTCCTCTGACACCTGTTCTGTGGGTGAATCCCTCTGAGCTGCAGTTGTATTCTTTGTTTTTTTTTAAATAACTTTTTATTGACAGATGTATTCTTTGTAAAAAGGGGGTGGTATTGGGCCCCTGTATTGGTCATCTCATGGTGGGCTGAGGCAGCAGTGAAACAATATGCATAAAGAGAAGGATGATGTGCACACACGGAGGTACATGTAAGTTTTATATACATGTACATTATGTACATTTATAGCGTAGGTAACCTTTCTTATGTAAACTTAACTTGAAACATTATCTAGCATGCGTAATGTTATTCTGTAGTGGATAGAGAGTTGGTTTTAGGGTGAGGAAAACCTGGATTCTGGTTCTGCCCTTGTCAGATACTTGCTTTTTGTCCTGGCAAAATCACTTAACATTTCATTGCCACAGGAAGCTTTCTGAGACTTGAGAGCAGTTGCCCATCTATATTGGTTGGGGGACTTTTCTCACTGGGATCTCCCTATATTGATGAAATCACAAGTGTGGTTCAAAAATAAGTTTAGTTCATAAAACTTCAGTTGACATTTCTGCCACCTTGAAGTTTGACCCAGTTTCTTTGCTGATCTTACTTAGCATTTCTCATTTGCAATTGTACATTGCTAGAGAATGCCACTACAACTCCAGAGCTGTAGAACCATTATTTCACTCTTGTTTTAAATCCAGATACTTAAAAAAAATTAGATATGTTTTCCATATGCAACATAATTTGAGGTCTATAACCTTTTTTCTTTTTTTAGGAAAATTCAGTCCATTTATACATTATAATTGTTAAATCTGGCTTACCTTCTACAATCTTTTGTAGAATGTATACAATGAATATAAACATTGCATTTCACTATTTCTATTCTTTTAATTAAATTTAACCTGCAAGACACAGAACAGAATAATATCAAAATACTCTTAACACAAGATTGACAAAACAACTCTTTGCTTAGGCTGACTTCTCGCCTTTGCCTCTCCATCCTTTTCCTTACTTTTCTGTTTCCTTTCAGTTATACGTTTCACTCTCTTTTCATAGTATTTACTTTTTCCCTTTCCCCTTTCCTCTTTAAGTTTAAAGGCTTTATTTCATAATTAGCCCTATTAAGTATCATATTAGTGTTTGATTTTTTAAAAAATCATCTTCTTATAGAGATATTATTAAAAAAACTAATTAATTATGGTTGGAAAATATCTAGTTTAAAGACTTGTTTTCGTTAAGATGTTTGCCATTTTATTTCTCTCTCCCTTTCCTTCTCTCTCTTCCCTCCCTTTCTCTCTCCCTCTTCAAGTCTCTCTCTTTCTCTCTCTCTCTCTCTCCTCCCCCCTCTCTCTTTTCTTTCTTCATTAATTACTAAGTGCTTCCTGTTTTTTTGTTTGTTTTTTTACTTTTCTCCCAAACTTTATTTTAGATCTATTTTGAGTCCAGAGTTTTGAGCTCATTTATTTATTTGTTTATTTTTTAAAAAATAAATTCTTTAACATTTTCTTGGTTTTTAAAGATACTTATCCTTTGGTTTCAATTTTTTATTTGTGGTAAAACTGACTCTTGGATTGCGGCCTTATGTTTTTAATTTTTTTGTATGCCTTATTTTAACCTCTTTTGTTGTTTCTGGTTCTTGGATCTTATAGGATTCAAATAAATGTTTTTAGTGGGTTGAAAGAATGCAAAGATTTAGAGCTTTAAGGAACCTGAGAGGCCATTTAGGCCAGTTGCTTTATTTTACAGATGAAGAAACTAAGACCCAGAGGGTTTAACTTCCTTGCTCAGGGTCACGCAGGAAGCCCATGGAAGAACCAGGGCTCCTCTCAACCCAGTGTTTTTTGCCCTGACTACTAATCATGCCTTTTTTCCTCTTGGCAGTGTGAAGGACTTGTTCCACCATCTTTTCCCTGTTCAGTTTGATAGTGATGTGTCTTGAATTTTGACCTTCTCTTTTCTGTAGGTTTTGTAAAAAAATTTCCTGCCTGTGTTTCATTGGCGTAAGGAGATGCTAACGACTAAGTGTCCTGTGGGAAGAGGTCATGACTTCTGCACTGTTAGAGCCACTCGATTTTACTTGGGACTCTGAGCTGAAGTGAGTCCAGGGTCCCCCATCAGGGTATGAGGGGTCTCACTGGGGGCATGTCTGGGACCCCAGTCAGGCGTTTCTGACTCTGGGGGCAGCCTCTGTTCTCTTCTCAGCGCTTCTTCTTCAAATTCTTTTTCTTTGGAGCAGTGAGGGGTCTTGTTTTGGATGCTTCTGGAAGGTTTGCTCATATTTTTTCCTGTGATGCAGAAAGGACAGGTCTTTGAGGTTTTCTTTCTTTTCTTTTCTTTTCTTTTCTTTTTTTTTTTTTTTAAAGCTCCTGTAATCCTGAAGTTCCATCTTCTTGAGCCATCGCCCAAATCTCTCACTTCTGTCCATGCTGTTTCCTGGGCTTTTCAGCTGATTTGTCTTCTGTGCTGCTTGTTTTTGTATTACTGTGCCTCCTATTATGTTTTCCTTCAATGTATAAAGTCGTCTTCTTTAATCGCTTCTGCTAATATTTCCAGAATTTCTCTGCTTTCTTGGCATTATTATGGCTAGTCCCTCTCTTTCCCCTTATTAAAAACTGGAAGATAAAAAACCCAAACTCTTGTAAATAAGCTTAGTCAAGCAAAACAAATCCACACCCAGTGGTTATGATCAGGAAAGTGTGTCTTGCTTTTAAAAAAGTTTTGTTTTGATATCGTTTGTTTTTTCATCTTTTAGATTATCCTTATTTTCTCTCCTCTCCTGGAGAACCATCCGTAATGACAAAGATTTTTTTTTTTTAAAGAAAAAAGACAAAAGAGAAAAGTCGAGCGAAATCTGACCATGCATTGAAGAAGATCTGAAAGTGAGTGAATGCGTGAGGACATCGCTGTCATGTCTTTCAGGATTTCCTCAAGCTAGGGTGACGCATGGCCAGCTGATATGTGGATTGAGTGCCCTTGCCAGTGGCAGTCTGTCCAGGAAGGCTTAGCTGCTTTCCTAGTTTTTAGATGAAAAGAAATAGGGCTGCAAGTTTCAGTGTTTTGTTATCATGCCCCCAGGGAGTCTCCTCACACCCTGATGGGGAGCAGGGTCTCTCCTCTGGAGAGAGCACTGGGATAAGGTATGTCTTTTATCGAATGGTCCTAGTCCTTCCGAAGATTCATGTCACAGTTTGTTGGAGCCTTCTCCCGTAAGGACCGAGTCAGATGATGTTTGTAGGTAGCATAGCATCTGGCACGCTGGGGATGCCCAAGAAATGCTCGCTCTTTTTCTGACGCTGCTGCATTCTCTTCCTCGTCACCTGCTCATCCTCATTTCTGTGACTTTCTGTAGTCACTTACATCCCCTCCCCAAGATCTCCAGTGACCTCCTCTCAGTCTCCATGCCTCCGGCCTTTCTGCACCCTCTCTCCTGGCTATTGGCCGTTGGAAAGGAAGGAAGCCTGTTTAAAGAAGGCCCCAGGCCAGACTTGTCTGCTGAGGGGCTGTGGACCCTGAAAATTCACACCTTTTCATGAACTGGAACCCTTGTCACCCTTACTTGTTTTGAGGTGTTTCAGTGGTCTTGAATACCAACAGCTGGCACCAATTGGAATAGGAGAGAAGGGACATTATTTTCTCCTCTCTTAGTTAAATAAATGGAATGAATGATTAATAAAGAATTTATTAAATGCTTGATGAGTTGATAACCATGAGGATAGGTTCTTGCAAACAAATCTTTCTGCTCCTGCCAAGTTAGTCAGAAGTAAATAAGAATTTTGACACTCAAGTTTTTCCTGGGATCACTTTGGTTTAAATTTCCCTGGAATGAGATATCTTTTCCTTGCGGAATGTTAGAAGCTTCTGTTTTTCCTTTTTCCCATACCTCTGGTTTAGATGATTTAGAAGAGATTAAGAAAGATTTCTTGCTTTTAAAAGTTTCCCACAGAATTTAACAGGGTGTCAGATCTCCAGTGGAAGGATCCCCCTCCAGTGGTAGGGGCTGGGTGGCCCCTTAGGGTCCCAGGACCTCGTCATCCTGGATTGGTTCCTACAGAATTGTTGGTTTTGGTGCTAGAGTGACACTAAGGGAGCACATGAGGGAACCAGCAGCCGCCAGTAGATTTGGAAGTCACTTTGTTCAGCACCCATTTTGGAGACCTTGTTTTCTCTCATCTGTTGGGCATTGGAGGAACCTTTCTCCAACACTTTCTGTTTGAATTGCTGGAGCAATATGTCTTTATATTCATTTTGTCACGTGGTTACTGGACTGATAGAAAAAGGGAATGCTGTCCATGTAGCGCATTTGGATTACAGTGAGATACATATGTGGGGGAATGTGGGCAGGGTGATGGCTGGTGCTTTGGAACTGGGGGAATAATCAGGCCCAAAGCTTGCATTTGCTTTTTGAGTTTTCAGATATCATTGCTAATTTAATGGAGGTGATATCTTGTTTTGATTTATATTATTTGAATTATTACAGAATTTAAACAAAATTTCAAGAAGCTAATACTTTGTATTCTTTCAAAAACTGCTTTTAATGTGTTTTCCCTACTTAGCTAATGAAGAATGTCTTTTATGCTTATGAATTTCTATTAGTTCTTGGAGATTTGAGATGTCAGGTTTTGCCATAAGTATTTATGGTAAGAATTTTCCCAAAATGGTTTCTTTCCTTATTGTTCTGCCAGATGCCATACATTTGTTAGGGGCTTGCCATATGGCAGGCATTTGAGCAAAAACATAGTCCCTACCCTCAAGGGAACTATATTCTCGTGCGGTGGGTGCAGACAGCTAGGTACATACAGCGTGAATATGGAATAAATGGGAAATAATCTCGGGGGGAGAATGGTGGCCTTGGGAAAATGGGAGGAAGATCTTCTAGAGTAAGGTTTCCTATAGAAAATAATATTTGCAATGAGTCTTGAAGGAGGCCTGGAAAGCCAATTTGGGCGGGGGGAAGGAAAATTTCTGGAAAAGCATGGAGTTGGGACATGCGTCGTTGGCAAGGATGGTCTGTAAGTAAGGCACATATGTCTGATTTGTAAAGTATGCAAAGGGGAGTGAGCAGAGAGGAAGGGCTTGAAATATTTAATGGAGCATCTTGAATTTGATTCTAAAAGGTGACAGGAAGCCACTAGAATTTGTTTTGTTTGTGTGGGTCATGGGGTCAGAAAATTACTTTTCCTGCAGCAAAGTGGAGGATGGACTGGAGTGGGGGGAAATTTGTGGCTATCACAGTGGTTCAGGTGTGAGGTGATGGGACCTGTACCAGGGGCGTGGCTGTATGAATGCAGAGAAGGGCATGAACATGAGAGATATGGTGAAAATAGAAAAAGCAAGACTTGGCAACAGATTGGATAGATTGAAAGTGAATGAAGGTGAGAGAGGAATCAAGAATGGCACTGATATTGAGGGCTTGAGCAGCTGTGAGATGGGGGGAGCTTGTAGTAATAGGGGAGTCTGGAAGACAAGGTTTTTTTGGGAAAGATAATGAGCTTTGTTTTGGTCGTGTTGAGTTTGAGAGGCCTTAGGGATCAAAAGGTAGTTGGCAATGGGACCTCAGGATAAGGAATACTTTGCTTAGTGAGTGTGACCTGGATGAAGAACCAGAACAGGAGAAAGGAAAGTCAGTCAGGTAGGAGGAGGGCTAAGAGAAGTGTCCTAAAAGCAGAGAGAGAAGAGAGTGATCCATTAGGTCAAAGGCTAAGATGGGTCAAGGGCATCAAGATGGAAAAAAGGCCATTTGAATTCTTAATTAAAGGCTCATTGGTGACTTTTTTTTAAAAATAATTTTTTATTTTCAAAATATCTGCAAAGAGTTTTCAACATTCATCTTTGCAAAACCTTGTGTTCCAAATTTTCCTCTCTCCCTTTTCCCCACCCTCTCCCTTAGACAGCAAGCAATCCAATATAAGTTAGACATATGCAATTCTTGTAAATATAATTCCACAATTATTATGCTGCACAAGAAAAAGCAGACCAAAAGGCAAAAAATGAGAAAGAAAACAAAAAGCAAACAAACAACAAAAAAGGAGAAAATATTATGTTGTGATCCACATTCAGTCTCCATAGTTTTCTATGGGTGCAGATGGCTCTCTCCATCCCAAGTCTATTGGAATTAGCCTGAATCATCACCTCATTGTTGGAAAGAGTCATGTTCATCAGAATTGAACATTGTACAATCTTGCTGTTGCCGTGTACAATGTTGTCTTGATTCTGCGCATTTCACTTAGCATCAGTTCCTGTAAATCTCTCCAGACCTTTCTGAAATCATCTTGCTGATTATTTAATATAGAACAGTAATATTCTATAACTTTCATAGACTATACCTCATTCAGCTATTCCCCCACTGATAGGCATCCACTCAGTTTCCAGTTTCTGGCCACTACAAAGAGGGCTGCCTTTCCCTCCTTTAAGATCTCTTTGGGGTATAAGCCCAGTAGTAACACTGCTGGATCAATGGGAATGAACAGTTTGTGGCCCTTTGGGCATGGTTTCATTGGTGACTTGGAGAGAGCACTTTGAGTTAAATGACGAGCATGAAGTCAGATTGTAAAGGGTTTAAAAGAGACGGAGGTACCTGAAGGAATCTAGGTGGGCTTCTCATCCTGCTTAACTGGGGAAGGGGAAGAGACATGCTGGGTGAGGAGATGGGAATGTGTTTATAGGCAGCAAGGGAAGGAGCCTGCAAACGAGGAGAGATGGAAGATTAAGGAGAGTGGGGAGACCAGGAGAGCAATTTGCTGGAGAGGATGAGACTGGGATGGAGTCAAGTGTGCCATGTTGAGGGTTTGCTTCAGTGAGGAAAAGGACTTCCACCTCCTCATGGGAGACATTGGGGGGGGGGGTGGAGGGGGAAGGAAGAGGAGGAACTTGTAGGGGAAACACCCAAGTGATGTGAGGCAACCTAGAGGGAACCAGAGGGAGCTCTCAGGAATGGCTCTGCCTTGCTTTTTGTTGTGCTTTTCACTTTTAGATAATCAGAACCATCTGTTCTGTTTCTAGTACTTTGTTCTCTTCCTTAAATATACAAAACATTTTTCTGTTTCTCCTAACCACAATAAAGAAGTCATTCCATTTTCTTCTAATCTTTTTATTTTATTTTAGAAAATGTCTTGGATTATCTTTTTGGAATTTATTGTGGTATGTATGTGACTAGAATTTCAATCAAATCACTTTTTTGGGTCATAGTTATCTAATTCTGTTAGTAGTTTTTTAATTGAATAATAATTTCTTTCTTCCATGTTTGATGATCTTGGATTTAAACATTACTTCTTCTGTATTGCTTTGGTTCTAATTCTGGATTACCTTTTCTCCCGATTTCCTTTGTTTTGTCCTGTTCTATATATGTAAGACAGTTGCTAGTTTGAAGTATAATTTGAGATGTAGAAAGACTCCTTTTTAAAAATTTCTCATGAATATTTTTTATATTTTTGTCTGTTCCTTTATTAATTTTTTGTTAACACTGTCTTAGTTGACATTTTGATTGTTTTGGTATTAAATTTGTATTTGAATTTTGATTTTTCTCACCTTGTATGCTAAGTTTGCCACCTCTCTGTCAGGAGAGTAGGTAGTGTATCATATCATTGTTCCTTTAGAATGTTTGGTCATGGTATTGACCAGAGTAATTAAGTTTTTAAATAGTATTTGTCTTTACCATGTTGTTGTTATTATATTAGCGAGTCTCTTGTCTTGCTCACTTCCCTCTGCTTCAGTTCATACAAGCCTTCCCAGATTTCTCTGAAACTATCCCCTCATAATTTTCTGTAGCATAATGGTATTGTGTACATTCATATGTTATAATTTCAGCCATTTTCCAATTGATTAGCATCCTGTTAGTTTCCAGTGCTTTGCTACAACAAAAAGAACTATTATAAATGTTTTTGGTACATTTGTATTATTTTTCTTTCTTTGATCTCTTAAGGCAAAGACTGAGAGGTTGATATGTACAATGTTTAGTGACTTTTGGGGCATAGTTTCAATTTCAGAGTAGTTAGAAAACTAACAAGGCATTTCCCTCAGTTTTCCCTCAGTTCTTCCACCATTTGCTATTTTTCTTTATTGCTAATTTGATGAGCGTGAGGTAGTAGCTCAGAAGTACTTTTAACTTCAGACATCTCATTTCCTCTGACTGTGTTCATTTTGTACTTCTTTGACTTCCTTTCCAACTTTCTTTTGTTGTCTTCCCCCATTAGATCATAAGTTCCTTGAGGTCAGGGATTGTCTTCCTATCTGTATTTTAGTTTCACACACGTACCATATGTGTGTGTATATGTATATAATGTGTGTGTGTATGTACATGTGTGTGTACACACACATGCACTATTTGTGCTTTGGAACATAGTGGGCACCTGATAAATGCTTACTGGCTGTTGACTGTTTTTGTAAACAATTCATAGAACATAGAGAAGAGACTATTGGATTTCTGAATGTTTACTAGAATGGTATGAATTACAATATCTAATCTATGGAAGGGACCTCATCAGTCCAACCTAAAGGAGAATCCCTGCCCATAAATCTCTGGCATTGGGTGGTATTGAGTGAGAGGGAACTCTTGATTTATGAAGTAGCCTACTCTATTTTTTGGACACTACTGATCATAAGGGAGTTTTTCCTCACTTTGAGCTCATTTTTGGCTTTCTACAGTTGCCAGTTACTGATTCTTATTCTTCCCTCAGGCTGTGGAAAGCAGGTTTAACTTCTCCACATGATAGCACCTCATGTATTTGAAGAAAATGTTCGTGTCCCCCTTAAACCTTCTACAGGTAAAATATTCCCAGTGTCTTTGTTTGATCATTCCTTTTCTATTCCATCCATGGGGCCATCACAATCACCTTCCTGGACTCTGTTTTTATCAATATTATATTTTCAGCTCTGAATTATTTTTCTCCAATTCTTTCTTCTCTCTTCTACTAAGAAAGCATGAAAACAAAACCTGTTACAAATATATAATCAAGTAAGAATGTTAGGATATATGTTATTCAGTAAGGCTTTTTCTCTATTAAAAAATTGTATCATAATTGTTAAATTTGACTTAATCTTTGCTCTTCTTTATTGAGTTAAGAATTACAATTTCCTTCATTTCCTTTATTGTAATTCTTTCCAGACTCTAATGTTTAATCAACAAATACCACCAATCGTTTATTATTTTATACTATTGATGTCTCATTTGTGAAGAATTAGTTGCTAATAGATAATTTTTCTCTCTTTATTTGTGGCTGTTGTAAGATGATTACATGACTATCTTTTTGAACTTTAAAAGATTTAGTTTTGCTGGGGCCTGATGTTGTGATAATATCCACTATGTTTTCCTTTTTATGTGTGTATGTGTGTACCTATCAGGTTGTAATTCCCTTGGCATGTTGGTTTTTTAGAGAGAAAACTTGTGATATTGGTGTTGGATACTGTTCTTTGCGGTCACTTATTATTGGTCATCTAATTGTTGTAGTTTTGAAACTTGCCAAGTTTAGTTCTAGGAGATATGAATTAAGATTCATCTTAATGATGTCCCGTGAAGTCTGTCAATTCTAAATTCTGTTTATTATCTTCAGGATTTCTGAGAAATGTTTTTGTTTAGTCTCCTAAAAAATTATTTTCAATTTATTTTTCTTTTAAAGATATTGGGATGCCTGATAATTCTTAAATTTTATTTCCTTTATTTTATGAATATGCTACTTCTGTATCAATTTCTTTCATTTTTTTCCGGTTTAATAAAATGTTTTGGCTTTTTTCTTTCTGCCATTCTGACTGCAAGTAAAATAATTTTTAAAAAATCATCTCTTTATGATGAATAGGTATTGCATGAATTTTTAAACTGTTAATTTTCATCAGTAGCTTGCCCTGAATTTCTCAATTATGTCTTTATTGCATATGATATATTTGTTCCTCTAATTTTGATATTTATTATAATTTTATAAGTTTTTATTATTGTCTTTTCTTTATACCATTACAGATTTCCTCTTTAATACAGATATTAATTTCTTATGACAATAATACTTTTTAAAAAGATGAAATGAGAAAAAAATCAGCATAACTGCTCAATCCATTGAAAAACATCTGTAAATAGTATAATCTTTTTGTACCTTTTTGCCTCTTCAGGATGTTGGTAGTATCTTTTCATGTTTCTTCCATTTAGCCATCCTAGTTCTCCATAATTTTGCAATATTCTTTTTTTCTTTTTTTTTTTTGAGTGGGTCTTTTGGTTTACATTGTTCAGCCATTCCCCAAATGATGAGCATCCTTTTAATTTCCCATTCTTTGACACCACAAAAAGCAATGCTATAATTATTTTTATACATATGGATTCTAACTTTGATCACTTTGGCGATACACCTAGTAGTGACATGAGTGGTCAAAGAGTATGCAGTTTAATAGTTTTTTGGGCATCATTCCATGCTTTCTTTCTTCTAATTTTAACAACACTGATTTTATTTGTGCTAGAACGTTGAAATTTTATGTAATTAAAACTCTCTATTTTCTATTCTTTAGACTTCTTTGTTTGTTTGATCATGAACCCTTCTTCCTATCTAAAGGTCTGACAGGTAATTTATTTCATGCTTCGCTCACCTGTTTATATTTCTTTTGAAGTCTTAAGTTTTGTACACATTTGAAGCTTCTCTTGGAGTAATAGGTTGTGAGATGCTGGTTTTTATCTAATTTTTGCCAGACCTGCTTTCCATTTTTTCCAGCAGTTTTTATTAAATAGGTAGTTTTTCTATAATTCAAGTTTAACAATTGAGTTCCTCTGGCTCTGATTCTCCCTTGTCTAGTCTGTTCTATTGATCTATCCCTCTCTTTTTCAAGCAACACCAAATGGTTTTGGTGACTATTTTGGTGACTACTGCTTTTTATAAAATTTAAGGACTGGACGTGTTGCTCCCTCTTTTCATCATTTCTGTATCTTCTATTTTTCCAAAAGAATTTTGTCAAGGATTTGATTGAGTCTTGCCAGACATTCCCATGACAGTTTGAATGGCCTGGTGCACTTACTCCTGCCAGGCCCATTGGAGCGACCTCCTTGTTTCCCATCTTCCCGCTCTTCCCGCTTTTTTCTGTAGGAGTTGACCTTTGAGTACATGGCCGTCAGCTGGTGGGCTTAGAGGTAAGGAAGAAGCTGAGACGTGACACGAGCCCCTCCCCCTTTGGGAAGCTTGGACCCATCAGGCTGGTCTGGAGCTCAGTGGGGAAGTTGTTGGACACAACGGGCGCTGAAAGAAATTCCATTAAATCTTCTCTTCATCATTTAGCCTCAGCAAAGATTGTTTTTGACAATAGCATTAAAAGTATCAATGAACGGTGGCGTTATTGCCATTTAAAAATTCTACTGGCATGGCTCAGCAATGGTCTCTGACTATTCTTCCAACTATTCAAGTTCTTCATTTCTTTTAGTCTTTTATAGGAGTCTCCGTGTGTTTGAGTAGATTGCTCTCCAGATGTGTTATTTGCAATGACATTTTGCTTTCTAGTATTGCTTTTTTGATTTTGTTAATAACAATAGCTAATATTTATAGTGAGCATCTAGGTGGTACGGTGAACAGCAGCAGGTCTGGAGTGGTCAGAAAGAACTGAGTTCAAATCCAGCCTCAGATCTTACTAGCTATGTAGCCCTGGGCTGCTGTTTGCCTCAGTTTCCTCTTTTCCAAGTTTTGGAGGTTCACTTATTTGTTCCTTTTTCTTTCTTGCTTTTGTGTGGTTATTTAATTCTGCTCTCTTCCCTCTCGCTCTCCCCCCCTTCTCATTTGGATAGTAAAATTCCTATTTTCCCCCTTTCATTTAACCGATTTTATGCAGTTAAATAAAATTTCATTTTCTGAGCCTTTTTCTAGAAAGAATTTTTTCCCTCATTCTCTTTATTAGTTATTTTCCTCTTTAGTTTTTTGTAAATGTTTATTCTTTGATCCATGACCTTATACTTATTTATTATCTTTTAGTCCCTGTATTCATCAAGGCACTAAAACTTGGCAGGTGCCTATTTTGGGCTCTTTCTAAATGGTTTCTACATCATTATTTTACAGATCTTACTCCTTGTCCTTTCCCCTCCCCCCCTTTTTGTTGTATTTCAGCCTTAGAACAAGTGATAGAATTAAGGTTTTTTTTTTTCCCCCTAGAGATCCTTATGGTAATTTTATTCATTTTTTTTTTTCCTTACAGCTAGGTCCCAATTAATGTTTATAATGAAGCTTTGGAAATGGTAGCGTTATTTGAATTTCACTGCATTATTTCCACTGCTGAGGGACTGACTACTGTGTTTTATATAATTATAACTTTGAATCCATGTGGCCACTTCAGGAGATGTATTATTCACTCTACTGGAGGCCAAGCTCACTTTCCGACTCCTTCTCTTTTGAAGGTGATTTTCTCGGGCTCTTTTTCAAAGCTCTCTCTGTTCCATCTATTAGACAATGAAGAGTTCATCAGCCTCGGTCTCTGCCAGCCGTGACTTCTGCGGGGACAGAACTGACTCCAGCTGGAGGCTGGGCTCTTTCAGGCTTAGTGGGGTGCCATCCAGACTGCCCCCACATCCTCTCCCAGTTCTCACAGTCTCCTATTTCACTGGCTACGTTCTGTCGGGGTACAGAATGCTGATGGTGCTGCTCTCCTCGCCTGAGCAAAGCTTCTGTCATTTTTATTTCCATGGCACGGGGAGAAAGGGTTTATAGAATGGAGTTCTTTTGCCAGCCCTTAGGTTGGCTTATGCAGCCCTTCTGTTAGAATGTGGTGGCTGAAGGGGCACTGAGTGGGTTAGAAATTCTGTAGTTAATTCATTGTTGTTAGTCCACTGGAGTTTTTTTTGGCCTTGTTTGGGCTCTTGGTGGAGACAGCAATATCATGGATACAGCCGAAATGGCCTTATCTTTTTGGTATAATTGTTATTTTGGAGAGGCTGGAGAGATCATAAAGAATGAAACATGTCTAGTCCTCCAACTTGTAGGCCACGTGATGGGAAGTATTAATTATACATTTTTCTTTTATCTTAAACTTCTTCTATTGTATCTGATGCTGCCTTTGGTGGTGTTTTAGGGTATTTTTCTTCTGGCGTTTTTGTCACTGTTTCTTTTAAATTCATAATATTTTTTCATTGTGTTGGAGCTGTATTTGGCTCGTTCATTTTTGAGTGTTTTTAAACATTTTCTTTTGAGGATTCCTTGTAGTTTTGCTTCTTTTGGCATTTCTTTTGCTGTTTTTTGAGGGATTATTGAGGAGTCGGCTCCTCTGTAACCTTTCACTTTGCCATCTCCCTAGAACCTCTTCCAAGCAAAAATATGAAAGAAGATTGCATTTCAGTGGGATTCAGATTTTAGGGGAAAATTTAAAGAAATGTAAATACTGATGTATATTCAGGTACATTTTTCATTCATCTTCAAGTATGTTCAGTTAATGTTGGGCCTAATCTTGGCTCCATTCTCTTTCTGTTTTAATATTGTGCCTTTTGGAGAACCTATTGTACTGTCAACAAACTGCTGTTCATCCTCAGCCTGTTTCTCTTCTCTCTCTCTCCCCTTACACCAGCTGGAGCCTGGCTTCTCCTGCGGTAACGCCATAACCTTCTAAGTCTCTTTGCCTTTTCTCCTTTCAAGCCTCCTGACTCACAGAACCAGGAGCGTTCACACACTTCTTGCTTTCCACTGCCATTTCCAGACCCTCGCTGTGTCTGGTGGGAGACTTCCTCGCCTCTGAAGCTCAGCCCAGCCTTGCCTAATAAGACTGGGGGCTCGCCGGCTGTCTTCCTCTAGGACAGTGACCCTTGGTTCACAGGCATTCTCTTCTTCCTCTCTGTTAGACTTAGGGATGAGGGATGGGGACTGGGCAGCCATAGATGGCTGGGAGCAATCCCCAACAGGGTGAGATCACAGACCATAGTGAGCGTTTCACGGTAGCAGGCTGTGGTCTCGAGAATGAGGACCCCTGGGGGCCCCCGTATTTGTAGGCTCCCCTCAGTTAGGTTGGATGAGCTGATCGTTTAAGATGACATAATCCTTTCAGTGCCAGTAGATCAGAAGAATATATATTTTTATTAGTTCTAGACAGTTTAATACAACATGGATCTTCTACCAAACCCTGCACTTGTGAGGAGATGCTGCGATGGTGGCAGGGAAGGGCTCCTTCTGGAAGGCCCTCATGAAGCTAGCTTCGTTTTGGGTGTGGGCAGCCTTCATCCTGGGCACTCCCGGACTAGCTCCACTGAACCAGCTCATCGGGGTTTCTGGTCATGGCAGAGAGCTTTACCTCCTGAGACAGGAAGGGCTTGTAAAATGCAGTGGGTTTCCTCCTTCCTGCTTTTTCCTCCTTCCCGCTTATTCTCCTTTTTAAAAATTGAGTTTTTTTTTCCTTTTGGGGAAAGAATCCGGAGGAAGAGTTGTGCTTTTCTCTTTATTTCTGAGGATCGTTTCTCTGTGCTCCTTATTCCTAGATTTGGGCTTTCCCTGCTGTGTTTCTGAGACTTCCCACTGCCTCCCTTTGTGATGTGATTGGACTTTGTGTCATGTTTTGGCTCTTTCAGCTTTTTTCATTTCCTTGCCCATCTTGATTCTTTTACTGTTAATGAGCTGGCAAATCTGCATTTCCCCGAGGTGACACAAGCAACTTCTGAACTTGGGTTTCTTTCTCACCTCCTTTCACCCTCTGTCTCTCTGTCTGGGTCTCTGACTCACATTTCTGATGACTTTGCAGTCGCCCCCAGCTTTCCCTTTTCCCTTCCTTTTGTGTCCCTTTGCTGCTGCACAGAAAGCGTTTCTGTGGATCCTGCCATTGCAAAGGCCTTCACGCCCTTTACTCTCAGTTTCAGAAAATAGACTCTTGAATGGCATGAAAAGTGGAGCCTCCAGATTGTGGTGCTTCTGTCACGTAGCTCGTCTCCTCCTCGGCGTCTGTCCTCTGTTGTTCAGGCTCCGGTGGCACATTCATTTCTGGCCTCAGTTTTTCTCCTTTCCTGCATCAGGTTAGCTACATCCTTAATGATCGTCTCTTCGGGTTCTCACGGCACAGCCTTCTTTTTTCTAGGACATTCGGTTTTTCTCCTGTGACCTAAAACTTAAAAATTGTGAATCTGAGGAGACAGCTAGGGGGCACAATGGCTAGAGCCTCAGCCCTGAAGTCAGGAGGACCTGAGTTCAAATCTGCCCTCAGACACTTCACACTCCCTAGCTATGTGACCCTGGGTGAGTCACTTAATTCCAATTGCCTCTGCCCTCCCCCCCCCCAAAAAAAAATTATGAATCTGTGTATATGCCATAGTTGTACAGGGAGTGAAAACTGGTTGGCGTTTGGATGTGTCTCCTGGCAAGGAGCTGCCCTCCCCCCACCCCCCCAACCCCACCCTGCAGTTTTCAGGCTTGCAGAGATGGGCTTGGGCCGGGGGCCAGCAGGATGGCAGGGGAAAGTGGTGACGATGTGTCACAGCCAGCGGAAGGCCATGTTGGTTGCCTGATCCATGGAACGGGATTGCCCTGAATTTCAGGAGTTGTTCTGCTCTCCTGGCTGGTCTGAGCTGGGGGTACCCAGCAGAGATCTGTGGCAGTCTGTTGTTCCAGGCTGCGTTTGCTATGGTGAGCATCTTTCTTAAGGCTCACGGACAGATGAGTCCAGATTTAAGTCTGAGGGTGAGATGGGTCTGAGCCTTTTCCTGGGCCACGTGTTCCTTCTGTTCTGAGCCCCTAAAAGAGGAATCTGGGTGACTTACAATGTCTCAGGGGTTTTCATTCTTCTTCATTGTCCCATTTGAAGGCCCAGGGTGATGGCTAAAGCAGTCTTTGATCCATGAAACAGAGAGGGAAGAGTCAGACTTGAAAGAATCCCATAGCTGCTTAGAGGCGCCCCTGCCACCCCGAGCTGGGGACCCTCTGCCAGGCTGGTTCCTCCCCACTGATGGCCTTTTCTTGGGCTGCAGGGAGTCGGGCGCGCAAGGGCTCCGAGCTGAGTAGCGGCACTCCTTCCAGCCTGGGGAAGAGGAGGCCGCTGTTGGAGTTGGATGCCATGAGCCATTTGGACGGCAAGATTCACCCGAAGCATCTGGGAACTCCGAAAGGTAGGAAAGGCTGTCGAGGCTGGGGCTCTTCCCGAGGCCTGCTGGTCTGGGTGGGGGGAGAGCAACCACTGGGGCTGGGCTGGGGGCCTGCAGACAGCGCCTCTCCTGCTCCTCCGGGAGTGATAGCGTGTCTTCTCGTCATGGATACTTAGAACTCAGGGGTGTCACATGGGGAAGAGTCATTTTCCCTGAAAGGTCTCCAGTAATCTGGGCCTGTCACTTTTGGCTTTGTTCAGGCTCCTGCCCGTTATTTTTAACGTGGCTACTTAGCACACGAGTTTTTTACTCTCCATCTGAAGAAAACAAAATGAGGATGTCCAAGGTCCTAGGAACTGAGTTTGAGGAACAGAGGGACCTTGGACCGGCAAAGGAATCGAGCCCTGCCTTTTGTTCCTAGGTGCGTCCCATGCCGGTGGCTGCTCTGGAGGAACCGGGTCCTCGCCAGGTGACAAAAAGATGCCCGGCAAACACTCCCAAGGGAAGAAAAGGAACATATTTGAGGCCTACATGTCCAGGGAGAGCGTGTCGGCTGGCTTGAAGAGAGGGGCGCTCATTCAGGTATGTGGAGCACGACGTCAGGACGCGATGTGAACATAATAAATGTTTGTTGGTGAAACAATCCGAATGCTCTGTCGATGATGGCAGCTGTGGCCATTCGGAGGCTGGCAGGGAGCCGGCAGACACCCCGGCAGGGCCGAAGGACAGGCTTTTGGTGTGGGGGCTTGGTGGGCGCAGTGGCCGGCCCTTGCATGGATAGCCTAGAGAGGGACTCTGTGGCCCGTGGCGGGCGGGCACGGAGCTTGTCTGTTTAAAGCAGAGGCTCCCAGGCTGCATGGGACCCACATTCCCAAGGGCTCTAGAACCAGAGGAAAGAGTCATTGGGAAATATTTAACAAAAGACATGAATAAATGTGCAGTAGAACATAGATAATTTAAGTCAGTATGTGGGTGGCAGGGATCCTCAGTAATGATAATTTACTGGAGTCAGAGACCCCAGCCCAGTCCGGGTGTTTGTGTAGACTCACCCCAGAACCACTCCTGGAGACGCTGGTGGGTCTCAGCCCCTTTTCCCTCCCCCCCCCCGCCAGTAGCTCCTGGAGAGGCAGTGCAGGGCCTGGGTCACTGGCTCCATGGCATCCTTGATGAACTTCCCAGCTCCCTCCTGGGAGGAAGGAGCCCTGGCCGAGCCTCAGAAATGGGCTCTCGTTGTTGCCGCAAGATCTCGAGCGGGACCGGCCCCATTTTTGGCCTCCGCTCTCCTGCTTTAGCGAGGGGTGAGACTAAATGGCCACCAGTGCTAACTCTCTTCGGGTTGTCTCTCAGGCAGGTGCTCGATTGTGGCTGTGCCATTTTGGGAGCTTTGCAGAGAAAAGCTCTTCAAAAATGCCCCTGCTCGTAGCGAAATAATTCTGGGTAACTTGGGTAATTGGAATTTAGCTCATCACCAGCCTTTAGGCAGATGCCTGTTTCTGGGCAGGAATCCTTGGTAACAAAACATAGGGAAGACGGGAACTCAACAAATGTTTTTTGGGAGGGAACGTCCAGAAAGGCTCCAGATTATTTTGTAAAACATCATGGCTCATCAGCAGGGAACAACGGGGTTCTGTTGCCTAAGCTTGCCTGCCTCCTGCTGCTTTGGTGGGGGAAGAGGGGCTCACCTGAGAGAGGGCAGTCCCCCCCAGTTACTTGGTCTTCCTTTGGAGGGTCCAAAAGCCTCTTTCTCCTCTGAGGGCCTGATCTGGGTACTTAGCAGGTGCCTTCTAGCCCCCCTTCTCCTCACCTCTCCAGAATTATCCATGGGGGGTTGCCTGGGGCTGGTGGTCTTAATAATCTTATTTTTGGGTGGGAAAGGCGTTTCTTGGTAAGTGGAGTGAGGTGAGCTGAAGGCCAGTAGTGAATCTAGAGCTCTTCTAGATTCCTGCCAGGGCCTTGGCTTTCCCCAGTTCTGTTTTTTGTTTTTTGATAATAATAAGAGCTGATATTTCTACAGCGATGTAGAGTTTACAAAATGCTTTGTACACATTATCTCACTAGATACTTAGACTGCCCCATGAAGGTGAGTAATGACTATTATCTCCATTTTATAAACAAAGGAAGTAAAGCTCAGCTAGGGGGAGGGAATCGTCCAAGTCCTGCAAGGAGTAAGTATTGGAAAGGAGATGCAAGCCTTGGCTTCTCCTGGTGCCAGGGCTGGGCCCTACGGGGATCCTCTCTCAGCTGTGGTCCCTAAAGTGACAAGAAATTGTCATCCGAGGAAGAAATAAATAAAAACCTAAGAAAAATAGCTGAAAGATCGAATGTCCGGAGATGTTAGCGGGGGCTGGGGAGACAAGGGGAGCACCACCACAGAGTTGTCAGGCCCAGGAAACTGAGACCCCCTTCATTTGACTCAGCTCCGCTCAGTGTAGCGGGTCTCGTTCCCAAGGGCCTGTGAGTGGTTCCTGCTGGAGTGTGACATCATGAGACCTTCCAGCCAGCGCTTCGCTCCCTTAGCCACATGTGAGAACAGTTGTTCTTTGCAGATGGGGAAAGAGCTGCTTCCAGACATGAGATCACAGCGTGAAATGCACAACACTGTAAATAAGGTTGTCGTGGGCCGGGGGACAGAGCCCATCTGCTTCCTGAGGCAGGCTTGCTGGGTGGACTCTGGGCTCTCGAGGCAGGGGCAGGGGCGCTCTGGAAGAACCGGGCTGCAGTGCCGCTGGCCCTGCCCAGAGCGCTGGCTAACTTTCATGTTCAGATTTCAGCACCTCGTGACATCTTCCCCCCTTGCCCCGGGGACAGTGTTCTGCCTTCTCAGGGAGCTTGGGAGAACCTAGTTCATCTGGAGCACTCACCCCTTCTTTGCTTTACTCCATTGTCAAGCCTGAGGCCACATCTTCTCAGGGAACCCACTCTCAGCCTTAAGAATCTCTTCCCCCGGCAGCCTACGCGGTGATGGCGGCAGCGGCGGCGGCAGCGGTGGCGGGTGGGGGGCGTGGCGGGCGTGTGGCTCTGGGGCCCACCGAGTCCGTGACTAGCTGCACCTCTTAGGGGGAACCCACCATTCCCGGCTCCCGAGGGCCCCGACCCGGCCGCTGCTATGTTACAGGAAATCAGTGAGCACGGCTCGGAAGAGGAAGATGACAGTCTGTCTGCGATTACCTACGACTCAGACTTGGAGATGAAATCCCCAAAGAAAACTTTTCAGAAATGTCCACCGGGATCACCAAAGTCCCCCTGTTACACTAAGTCTAAACAGATCGCTTCTTGGAGGAGCGTGAAGGCAGCCGGGACAAAGCCTTTCAGTGGCAGGATGGCTTTAACCCCTCAGAAGCTAATGCTCAGACCTTCCAAACAAAGTCCTGGGGCCCCTGCTTATAAAGAGAAGGAAGCCATATATGATGAGATCAGTGAATTGAAGAAGTCATTACACTCTCAGAAAGGTGATGTGGATTTTATGAAAACAAAACTTCGGCAATTAGAAGAGAGCAACAAAAAGCACCAAAATATGGATCACCTCCTGGATCCTAATCAAGACTCTGATTCTGTCTGGAATGTGATTGACAAGAGCTCCGGTTCTGGCTGGATCATCCACGGACTGAAGCAGAGGATTATCAGGTTGGAACAGCAGTGCAAGGAAAAGGACAGTACTATCACGAAACTGCAGACAGATATGAAGATGACAAATCTGGAAGAAATGAGGATCGCCGTGGATACTTACTCTGAGGAGATCCACCGTCTCCAGGTTCTCGTGGCAGACACTGACGAGACAGAAAGGAAGTCCCCGACCGACAAGAAGTCAGCTCAGAGAAGGCAGAAGAAGCTCAGGGCTGCTGTCCTGTACTTGTCCAGAACTGTTCAAGAACTTCAGGAAGAGAACCGAAGCTTAAAGGAAGATCTGGACCGGGTGTTGAGCAACTCCCCTATTGTTAACAAAGCCAAAAGTTACAGTGAATGGAGCAAACAGAGGCTCATGAGACGTGTCTCAGAGCTAGAAAAGAGAGTGGGTGAGCTCGAGAACACCAGCTCTCCTCCAGAACGGACCATGTTGGCTCCCTCGATCCGGCTAATACCAAACACAGCACTGCAGGGTCTGCTGAGATCTGAGTACGCTGACGAGTGTGAGTGAGCGAGCTGGAGGGGAACCGGAGCACCCTGCAAGCTCAGCTGTCTGATAAGGACGACAGCTACCCTCCCTCCACCGGGTGAAAAAGTTCTTACTTCTTCATGTTAAACAGTTTTGCACCTGAAATCGATCTAGCTTGGTTTGGGGGGAAATCCATCTTTTTTTTGCTAGGCCCCAAACGGGCAGTGTTCAATAAAAAATTGTTTACTATGCTGAAATTTCTTAGACTTTGGCTTCAAATTCTGCTTTAGTGGTAATAAAACATTTGCCGAATTACCTCAATGCATACAAATTATAGTATATCAAAAATGGGTGAAATCATATATTAGAAAAATTACCGAAAAATGAAAGCCCAGGTCACATCCCACTGCAGTGACTTCCAAAGGAATTTCCAATTCTTTTCATGGTAAAATTTTATCAAATATTGCTTGAAATACACAGACCATTGATTAGGGGGAAAAAAAGAATCTCTTCCCCTTTAGAACATGACTAAATAAGCAGGAGAGGGCATCACAGTTTTGACAATATGCAGTGAATATGTTTTTGCAGTGAACAGGTGTCATATGGGCCATGAAAATGTTTTTGCAGTAAACAGTTATCCTACAGTTAAAATTTAAAAGGGAAACAGATTAACGAAGAAAAATGACTGACCCAAGTTTCTCAGCTGAAGATGTCCTATTCAAGAGATATATAATGAACTGATTTTAATTTGTCAGAGTAAGAGCCACTTCCCAATTGAGAAATGGTCAAAGGATATGAGTAGGTGGGTCTCAAGGGAAGAAATCCACTTTTCAATCCATTTATAAAAATGTCTCAGATCATTAATAGAGGAATGCAAATTAAAGCAATTCTCAGATTTCATTTCACAACTGACATAGTGATAAAGATGACCAGAGAGAAATGACGCACTCTGGAAGGGCGGTAGGCAAACAGGCACAGTTTGTACGCTGATGGCTGCTGTGACTTGGTCCAGCTGTTCTGGAAAGCCGTTTGGAATGGCATCCAGCAGGTTACTGAAGTGGGCAAAGTCTGTGACCCAGCAGCTCAGCCTACACTCAAACTAGATAAAAGAAAGAGGAAAAGGACCTGGATGTAATAAATTTAGAGTGGCTTTTTCTGTAGTGGCCCCACACTGGAAATAGGGGGATGGCCCTTCATTTGGAGGCTAGCTAAGCAGATTATGGCATATAAATGGACACAAATTTTATGCCGTAAGAAATAGCAAAATGGACATTTTAGAAGAAAGAGAGGAGACCTCTATGAGCTAGTGCAGAGGGAAAGTGGGTAAGGCTAGAACAATTTATACAATGATGACATTGTAGGAAAAAAAAATAGCTTTAATCAATGCATTGATAAATCGTGGGTCCAGAAGATTGAGGATGACTCTTCCTGTTCAAAAGTTGATGAGCTTAAACAGTAGAGGAAGACATATTTTTGCTTCTGGATGATCTCAGTCAGTAAACTTTTATCAAGTACTTACTTTGAACCAGGCACTATGGTAAGCATTAGAAGTACTTGTTTGTCCTCTATTCTCAAAGAGGATCATGGCATCAGGAAGGTGGATTTGAATGAGGGAGAGCTGGGCAAAGTCACCAGCTTCACTTTCCCTCTGGAACCCTCTGGGTCCAGTGACAGTGCACAGATCAGGTCCACGATGCAGTGGGAGATTTGGCTTTTTTAAGTGCAGGTCTTTCCCAGGTCTCTTTGACGGAGGCAACTGCCCATTCATGAGTCACACTAGGTAAGAAATGAGGCAAAAGAATGGCCTCTTTTACCTAGTCCAAAAAAAAAAAAAATCAACTTGGGGGAGAAGAACAACCTCAGGATTTCTGACCCAAACAGAAATAATTGTTATTAATATTCATTTGAGCCAATCAGGGCTTAAACAATGATCAAGTGAGGCTTGACCTGCAACTTATTATTGTCCACTCAATGAGAACCTGAGTAATTTGGTTTTAAGTTCTGGTCCTTATGAAAGAAATCTAGCCTGTAATCCCTAAGGTAGTTTAGGAAGTTTCAGTGATCAAAATTTACATTCCTTTGGATAGAGTAAGGTAAGAGTATACTGTAAAAAGGGAGGGGGGAGAGGGAATAAGCTGCATTGCCCACCTGGAACTGGCCATTTGCATCCCCAGTAAGGCAGCTCCCACTACCCCAGGCTGCTCTTTGTCCTTCGATCTTGAAGAGGACAATGACATCAGGAAAGTGATGTCTTGACCTGCAAGGGAATTGGTTTTAAAGTGAGGGAGGGCCTGGAAGTCCCTGGGGATGCAGAAGAGGTAACAGACAATCTCTGCCCTCAAGGAGCTTGCAATCTACGGGACCGTGAGTTGATTGATCTGTACAAACAAACTTTATACAGGATAAACGGGAAATGACTGAAAGAAGGCTCAAGAGCGGTTGGGGAGGGATTCCTGCAAACGGTGAGATTTTGCTTGGGGATCTCAGGAAGCCAGGCAAGCCAGACAGGAGTGAAGAGGGAGCGCGTTCCGGGTATGGGGTCACCTGGAGCGATGGCGGTTTCCTCACAAGGTAGGAGTTTTGCCAGACGGAGCATTTATTCTATGAGGGCTTCACTTTTTGTTTTTGGAAATTGTTTAGTTGTGGGGTGGACAGTGGGAGATCGATAATAGCAGGCTCGTAAAAATGAAAGCATTTAAATAGAATACATGGCTTTGGATCAGCAGAGAATAAGGGATTCTGTTAAGGCACAGATCGCATCTTAGGCAAGGCTGAAGTTAAAGACAAGCAAAGGGAAGAGCAGGTTTCTGAGGTTGTGTGTGTGTGTGTGTGTGTGTGTGTGTGTGTGTGTGTGTTTGTGGGAGTCATCTTTCATTAAAAAGTATTGTCAAACTTTCTTTGAAGGCCCCTGAGGGCAGAAATTTGTCGGGCAACATATTTTCCTTCTTATTTTCCTTCATGAAGGAAAACAAAAATCATCCCTGTGACCTTTGCATTACGTTGTTACTCAAGAATGGGTAAGCTTTGTAAGAGAATGTTCTTTTCCTCTTTTCATCATGCTTCCCTCTGACTATCATTAAAGAGCTCTACTGAATGAGTAAAATATGTAGTAAATTTATAAGCAGCAAAATATATAGTAGAACTCGAGTTAGGGCATTTAGGGGGTATAGTGGACAGAGCACCAGTCAGAAGCTTTGTCTCCCCGAGTTCAAATGTGGCCTCAGACTTTTTACTAGCTGTGTGATCTTGGGCACGTTACTTAAATCTGGTTGTCCCAGTTTCCTCATCTGTGAAATGAGCTGGAGAAGAAAATGGTAGACTATTCCAGTGTCTCTGCCAAGAAAACCCCAGATGGGGTCGTGGAGAGTTGGACATGACTGAAATGACTTAATAATGACAATAGGTTTACAAAAGACACTTCCCATTAGGTTAGGGACCACTTGCATGCGTGTGAGAAGGGGCAGGGGGACAGAGAGGGAGCAGTAAAGCCCCGGCATCAAAAGCTAAATAGAGCTGTTCCTCTGCTCGCAGGCAGACAGTAAGCTAGTATACACTGACCTCCTGCCTCCGGGTTTCTCAGGACGCTCTCTCCCGGCTGATCAAGGAAGGACAAGCCTTTCTCTTGGTCTAATAGTTATGCTAATACATCTTAATAAGAAGAGATGATGGGCAGAATGGAAGCCATTTCACATTATCAGTTTTTCTGCATTTCTGAGTGGTTGGAAAAAATGACTCTAAAAACCTTTAAAACTCTTCAGTTTTTGCCTCTGGGAGAAAAGCAAATGCCATCCTGTGTGTTTCCCCTAAGAAGTTTCTTCCATTGAACATATTTAAAGGATGGGATTTCAGATCTGCCAAATAAGAACTTGCTTTCCCAGGTAATGAAGACAATCCAAGCACTTTATTTGCTAGGAAAGCATCTTATTAGTCTACATGAGGGTACTTGCCCGAGCTGATCCTAGAAACGTGTTATTGGACATAGGTCATTTTCTAATAAAACCTGGTAGAGGCTTTTGTGCAGCAAGAACAAAAGCATTTTGTCTGGGCCTAAAGCATGCCTTCCTGTTACCTGTGTAGGATTGTGCTTCTGTTTCCATTCCTCCCGTCAGCTTCCTGGGACCTGAGGATTAGCCCAGAATGTTGGAATGTGGCTTTGGGCCAAGGGCAAGAATAGTTTTTTTTTTTTTTTTTTTTGCTTGGGATGTGGGCTAACAGATCAGGCTGGTTTGCCATCAGAAAGAGCAGTGCTTCTCATGGTTTACCATAGGCTTTGATGTCACTTTGATGTTATGAAGGGGCATCATGATTGTGGCCTTTGAATGCCCAGAATCACTGAACATCTGTGACTCAGTTTCCTTATCTGTAGGATAAAGATCGGATTAGATAACTTTTCCTTTCTAGCAGCTGGAAGCTGGAAGTCCTTTTAGGGATTGAACTGGTAGGATCTCTCCTAATTAGGTGTTCTAGTTAGCACAAACTGAGGAGACAAGGGTGTGTCCAAGATTTTACAAAGAAAATATTACTCTCACCCTCCTATTTCTGTGTAAGGTAAGAAGACTTTCATGCCCCTAGAGATATGGTTTTTATTCCCTCTTTAACCTAGTTCTGACGAAGGGAAAGTTCTAAGACTACCAGGCCTCCACTCCCTCCTGCTTTCCACTGTCACAGCCTTGTTTGTAGGCAGTAATTGCTCCTTAAGTTACAGATGTTTTCCCATTTTAAGAAGTCAACAGTCTGACCTTATTAAATCCCTTATAACTCGTCTTTCATGTTTACCTTTTCTTAATGTTTCTTCTGATTTTTGAAGGTCCAATTTTCTGTTCAGTTCTGATTTTTTTCCCTCAAGAATACTTGAAAGTTCTTTACTTTGTTAAGTATCTTTTTTTTTCTTTGCAGGATTACACAGAACTTTTGCTGGCAAGTTATTCTTGGCTGCAAATTTAATTCCTGTGCTATTAAGACATGCTCCATAACCTCCAGTTTTTCTTTTTTAATTTAGAAGTTGCTAAATTTTGTGTTATCTTGACTGTAGCTCTATCATATTTAAGTTGTTTCTTTCCAGTGGCTTGTACTATTTTCGTTTTGACCTTGGAACTTTGAAAGTTAGCTATAATGTTCCTGTGATTTTTTAATCACAGTGATTGGTGAGTGGTGAGTGGAGAGTGATTGGTAGATTTTTTTTTTTTTTTCATTTTTAATTTTACTCTCTAGTTCTAAAACTTCAGGGCATTTTCCTTAATAATTTCTTGAAGTATAGTGTCTAGATTCATTTTTTTTTTGACTTTAACTTTAAGGGAATCCAATAATTCTTATATTGTCTCTCCTCAATCTGTTTTCTAAATCATTTGTTTTTATAATAAATTATTTCATATTCTCTTCTATTTTTCTCATTCTTTTGATTTTGTTTTACTATTTCTTGGTGTCTTGTGAAGTATTTGGCTTCCCCTTGCTCAATTCTAATTTTTAAGGAGTCATAAGTTTTTGGACCTTTTTTCCTCATTGGTTGACTTTATTTTTATAATTTTCTTGATTTCTTGCTTTATTCTCCCTTCCCCCATTTTTCCTTCAGCCTCTCTTATTTGATGATTAAAGTCCTTTTTAAGTTCTTCTAGGAAGTCTTTTGGGGTTTGTGAACATTTTACATTTTTGGTTGATGCTTTAGAAGTAACTTTTTTGATTTCATTGTCACATTCTGTGCTTGAATCCAGATTTTCTCTATTACCATCATAGTTCTCTGTGGACAAGTTATTTCTCTTTTGCTTACTCATTTTTTAAAGTGACTTATTTCTTGGTTCTTGTCTTTATGGTAGAATTGGATTCTGATTTGGAGATATGGGGGATAGTGTCTCAGGCTTCAGGGTTTTTTTTGGTATTGTTTTCTGATCTATCCTATCAGGGGACCTGACCTCACTTACTCATGGCCCTGAACCATGACCAGGGTCCCCAGCAATATTGTCACTGCAAATGCTCTTATTCTTGGAATAAGACTGGAAGCTTCAGCTCACCTTTCTGTCCTATAACTGAAACCAAGCACTGTACTCCCTTGCGAGTGCCCATAGCCAGCAAGGGCCTCACTCACCCATGATTACACTTACCAGTGTGTATTTGCTTCTCCTTGCCCACAACTAGGGATTATGCCAACTTTGCTGGTGGGGAAGAAGTTCCAAAGTTAAGGCTGCCTTCAACACAAATGCTTCCAGAATAATATTATTGTTTATTGATTTAGGGTTATCTGCCTGAAGGTATCTACACTTCAATCAGCCCAGACTGCTACTCTGGGAGATCAGATATTTCTTAAAGTCCACCCAAGGTGTCTTAGGCTGGATAGTGGCTTTGCCCTGACTTTTTAATTATTTCTGCTGCTTTCACTTTGTTTTGAGTCATTATTTCAAATAATTTGTAGGAGAATTTGGGAAAGAAAGGCAATTCCTTGCTTTTTTTTTCTGCTATCTTCTCAGAATCCTCTGTAACTATGTATAATTTGTTGCAAAATTCCCTCCTTCCCCACTTTTTGTCTTTTGAGTTATGGGGGGCAGAGGTTTAATTGTAGGAAAAGTTAGCAGTAGTGATGTCCCCAAAAGTAATTTTCTAGCACCTTAAAAAATACAGAAAAGAACAAAAGTTCAGAAGGAAGCACAAAGAAGCTAGTTAGATTGGAAAGAAATATGTAGAATTGTTTGTTTAAAAAAAAAAACCCAAGAGTTAGTTTTCTATAGAAGTTTCTTTTTATGATTATTTTGTGGAAATGCTCTTTTTTGATATTTCACTTCAGAATAAAGAAAATTTTTAAAAATTGGAAAACTTCAAAAAAAAAAAAAAAAGAAAAGAAAAAAAGAGGAAAAAAATGGAAGATTTCCATGCTAAAACTGAAATGCAATCAAGAAAAATTTTCATAAAGAAGACATGGGAAATTATCTATGAAGAAATTGATGGGGATAGATGGAGAGTCTCAGAAAACCTCAGCTCTCAGAGATGTGTACTAGACCCTACCCTTTCCTTTTCTAAAATGGTGGGTATTGCAGCTCAATGAGGGGCTCCATTCTCAGCTGGTTCAGTGCGGAGCCCAGTTTTCACACAAACTCTGGCCATGGTGCTGATTATATCTCAGCATGTCACAAGCAACAAAGCCAAATTCTGAGATTAAATAGAATAAGCAATAAAGACCCAGTGATTCATGGGTACTGAGTTTATTCAGGAAATTTCAGTTAGCATTCAAGAGAAGCATGATGGAGAAGAAGTTAGTTGTGTTCTCACAAATCGGGTCTGCATGGAAACCTTGAAAGGGAGCGCTGCTCTATCTTAGAAGTGGTGCATCATCATATAAAGACCAGCCTATCATAGATAGCCCCATTTCAAGATTATGACATCCAAGCCAGACTCCTGTACCCTACCCACGACTGAAGGTGTTTGGGCCCAAACAATTGCTGCTGATTATTTTGGAGTTAACAGGGAGCTTCTCAATGTGGCTACTGAAAGACTAAAGATGGACAGAAGTTTGCCTGATATAAGGGGGAGAAAAAGGGAGTTCTGTAAGTCATATATTTGTAAGCTTCATATTTACCTTAAAGAAAATTCTAGAAAGAATTATTATTAGATATTTTGTGAGCATTTAAAAAGAAAAATTATAAGAACTAGAAACTATCAATGGTTTGCCAAGAATAAGTTGTTCCATACTAACCTCATAGAATTAGATTTCAGCCAGAATTTTGTCAATATTTTTCATGTTGTCTTATGGATAATAGTATTCTTAAATAGATTTGTAACTGATTTCTATGAATGTACATGAACTTGGAAGAAAAACACGTTTTAGCACTGTAATAGGGAAGCCCTTGTTAGCAGATGTGTGTGCCCTTGTGAATGGAGTTTTCTCTCCAGAATTTATTGGGATTGCCTTGAATCATTGAACCACTGAGAAAGAACCAAGTCTTTCCTAAGTGCTCATTGCACAGTCTTGTTATTATTGTGTACAATGTATCCCTGGTTCTCCTTTTTTTGCTAAGCATCAGTTCATGTAAACCTTTCCAGGTCTTTCTAAAACCAGTTTGTTCTTCATTTTTTATAGAGTAGTAATATTCTATTACCTTCATATACCACAACTTGTTCAGCCATTCCCCATGGATGGGCATTTACTTATTTTCCAATTCTTTGCCACCACAACAAGAGCTGCTACAAGCATTTTTGCACATGTGGGTCCCTTTCCCTCCTTTATGATCTCTTTGGGTTATAGGCCCAGCAGAGAAACTGCTGAATCAAAGGGTATGCTCAGTTTGATAGCCTATGGGGCATAGTTCCAGATTGCTCTCCAGAATGGTTGGATCAGTTCACAACTCCACCAGCTGTGCATTAATGACCCACTTTGCCCCCATCCCCTCCAGCATTTGTCATTATCTTTTCCTCATCTTGGCCAAGACCTTACTGTTCTTAGTTTCATGGCCAAACCCTGAGAAGAGTTGTCTTAGTCATTGTTTCCACTTCCTCACCTCCCACTGACTTCATGGCTTCCATTTCCACAAGAAACTGCTCTTTGTAAAATTTCTGGGGACCTCATCCCATTTTGGCTCTTCAACTTTTGAGAGTCAACCAGCTCAATAGAAGGCTTTTTCCTTGATTAGGGAGACCACTCTATCACAAGGGGGATCTCTTATTGAGTCATGTAATTCATTTGCCTCTAATTCTATTGCACATGAGCAATGGAAGGGGTCTTGCTGATATTTTTAATGGTGTTGGGAATATTACAGCGGCCCCCAGGTCATTGGGAATCACCGTGGAATCATAGCTTACCAGTTATACTCTGCTCTCCAGCATGTGATCAGCTGGCCTGAATATCTCTAAAAGGAAGAAGAGTCACTTCTGCAGCGAGACGTGCATAAAGTGAAGTCTGATTCTCTCTGGCAGATCTCTTGGACGGTGAGACGGAGCCACAGCTCACTTTGTCCCTGCCCCGCAGTGGTACCTGAACGATGGTATCATTATGGATGTTGGAGCCTGGATTCTCTTACCTGGAATCATTGTATGATGTATCAGAAGGGTTGAGACAGCTCCTTATCTTACCTGTTTGAATCCATCTGCTTAAGAATTAGAAGGAATCTGCTCTGTCTGGATCCTCAACAAGATCTGAAAGAATGGTTTGAGTCAAGAAGGAAGAGAAAGTCACAGAAGTATAAGGACCAGTCTTCATCCACATGAAGAGCTACTGAATGTGTGTTTTCCCCTAAGTCTTCTGTATGTTCCCACTTAACCAAAAAAGTACAGCTATTAGAGGGAGCCATGCAGGGGAGAAAGGAAGGAGGCCGGTGACAGTCCACACAGATGGGAGGAGTGTTTGGCAGGAAGAAGACAGGAGGAAGCCAGGGATGGAAGAAAAGTGTGGCACCTGAGGGACAGAGAATCAGTCTGGGGGCAGAAGCTTCCTCGAGAGGGTTAGAGTCGTTTGCATTAAAATGTAGTGGTGAAATCTAAGAATGGAAGAGCAGTCTATCGAGTGCAGCTCCATTCTGTGAATATCTGTGTGTATCTGCCATATGCCGGGCACTGCTGGGCACTTGGGGCACAGAAATGGGCACTGGGCTAGTTCTTTGGGAGGTGCTAGAGTCACTAACAACAGGTTCTTGGAAAAGTGGCTGTTCTGTGTAGTGTCCTGCTGCAGAAGGGCCAGGCGGGGCAGAGCTGGGCGCCATGAGTGGGGCCCTGGGAGGGAGGGGGGGTGGGCTGTGAGAAACAGCTGGACATGAGGGGAGAGGCGGGAGAATGCCAAATGCTGGACCGGTGAGGAGACTGGGCCACGCTGAGGCTGGAGCAGAAGGCTTTGTTCTGAGCTTGAAGGAGGGGAAGTATCCGCCCAGCACCGTTCGGGTGGCTGTTTCTGAGACCCCAGTGTTCAGCCTTGGGGTAAGGTCAGGCCATTGAAGTAACCTGAATGAGGGAGGCCGGCCCTCAAGTGTCAAGAGTCTGGGGTCTGTCCCAAATGCTCTCCTTTTATAATAATACAAACGCGTGAGGAGGTGGTCAGGCAAACCTGAGTTTGGGTTCCACCTCTCTCTCACTGGCTGTGAGATCCTGGATAAGACATTGAACCCTTTGGTATCCTTGGCAACGCTAAGACTGTTAGTCACAGAGAAGATGCTGATCTGCACTGGTAGAAAGTGTGTTCTCCTCTGAGTGCTCCCCCCACCCCAGGTGAAAAGGTTTTCTAACAAATGGGTGTGTGTGTGTGTGTGTGTGTGTGTGTGTGTGTGTGTGTTTGTGTGCTGGACTCCCACACTGATGGTGTGAGGAGAAGAAGCAGCTGTGGGAAAAGTCCACCATTCCCACACGGGAACACTCATGGGGGAGCAGTCACCCTCCTTTTCCATCATCAGAGATGGATAGCAGGGACAGGAGAGGAAGCATTTCTGCGGGGGGATCCAACGGAAGGCCCTAACTCCAAAGTGGACTCTTTGTGGCATCTCTTCCCAAATGACTTTTCTTTAAAGAAAAAAAAAAGAATAAAGCCCAAACCATGAGGAGTTTCTATTCATTTTCAGAATTATTCTTTGGATAAATGATGTTATCACCTGTGTCCACCCATAAGCTTTGAGTGTGCACAGATGGAATAAATTCCCACTAATTCACTGGAGCTCTTTCCAACCATGGACTTAATAAGGTTCTAACCCTTCAGAACATGAAGCATTTATTACAGCGACTGTTAGTCACTGTTTTAAGTTTGAATTTTATCAGTCTAAGATTCGTCAGTGTTTCAATGGCCCTTATTGGAAAGGAATCCTAAGGATATGTGGGTAATCAACACGTTGCGACTTTCTAGTTCACCCTGAAATCTGCCCAGAGGGGTGAAGTCTATGGCAAAGCTGCGCAGCCGCAGTCCAGAACGAAGCCTCAGAATCGTACCTCCAATGGAAAGTTGAGCGATCTGTCTTTGGTCAGCCAATGGCATTTCCATTTGTATCTGACACAGTACAGGGACATGCTGCTGGAGGTGTGAGTGATGTCACCCACCCTTGCAGGAAAGCTCATAATTCAAACTTGGCAGATCAATGAAGGAGAAAATGATTTTAACCCATATTTTATGTCTACACCTGTTTTGCTAATTACATTGTGTCTATCAACATTGTGGAAAACATTTGAAACACCCTCCCGAGGCACCTTTCGATTCTGGCTTGTTAGAAAGTAAACGACACCATCTGAAAATTCCAGGGGAGTGCCGTCTACACAGCTGGAGGCTGCGAAGGGTTATGGATTCCTGCTTGAGCCAGAACTCAACTGTCCTTACAGACCCTCCCCCCTCCCCCAGCCATCTCCGTTTGCACTCCCATATGTAAATAGAATCAGGGCCGGACATAGTGTTTGTATAGCATGAGGCTGGACGCAGCCTGGGTGGCCTGGGCCGTGGAGCCGGCGCTGCGATCTGTACTCAGGCTTGGTCGGAGCCTCTTGGAGGGGCCGAGGCTGTAAACTGGCTGGTCTTTGATGCGGCAGCTAGCTGGTACAGTGGATAGAGTCTGGGACGTGGAATCAGCAAGGCCCGAGTTCAGATTTGGACCTAGAGTCTTTCTAGTTGTATAACCTGAACAAGTCTCCCCCTGCTTTCCGTTTTTATTTCCTCATCTGTAAAATGGAATAAGAGCAGCACTTAACTTTCAGGGTATTTGTGAGGATAAGATGACATAACATGGCAGCGCTTTGCTGACGTCCAAGTACCATTTGCGTGTTAGCCACCATTGTCACTGCCATCATTACCCTGAAGGAGGACTCCCCTTTCCTATTTAATACGTCTTGCTTTAAGTCAAGATCTGGGAAGTAGAAAACTGTCAGAAATTTATGATTAGGGGCAGTTTCTTTGGAATTTTTTTGGGGGGAGTATAAAAACTTACCTTCATTTATCCACTAAGGATCTATCAGCCTTAGTTTGGGTGGAGTAGTTTGAAATGGGTAAATTGTGTCTAAAATCCAGATAACTGGAAATTTAAAGTATCATCCCCTTAAGTCGTTTCATCTTTGTGGACCCCTCATGCATTCTGTCTACAGTGAGGGCAGGGAACCTTTTTTCTGCCAAGGACCATTTTGTGGGCCATCCAAAATTATCAGCGTATAGAACTCCAAGAGGTGGGAGGTTGTTGCTTTCTTAGCTTTCAGCTCATCATTGCCTGTGGTTGCCTTAGCAAATGATTTTATGGGCCTTATATGGCCCGAGGGCCAGCCATTCCCCTGCCTACAGTATCAAGATGCCAGACCTAAAATTGGGTTTTAGGATAAAGATGTTAACATGATTCTAAAATTGAAAAATAATAAATCCTGGGTTTGACAACAAATTTCTGAGATATTACAGTTCTCATCCATTCAACCTGTTTCTCAGGCTAATGTGGTGTTATTATTATTTTTTTTTAAAGGGCGTGTTGAGGATAAATCCAAAGAAGTATCATGAGGCTTTCATTCCTTCTCCGGTAAGTTATTTAACTTACGCACCGTCATGCTTAAATTGTTAGATACACATTGATCTTGATTAAATTATATGTGATTCACAAAAAACAAATTATGTGTAAGAATTGAAAAAGAAACAAGCTAAGTAAAGTTGAGTACGGGGAGGGGCTTGGAAACTCTCTAACAGTTCTGTTAGCCAGGCAAAAGTGTTAGCTTTTGCCAGGCCATAAGGGCATTCTTGCCGTGGAAGTTGGGACACTTGCTTGCTGGACTGCAGAAAGCAGCTGAGCCCAGATGGAGGGCCCACCAGTTAGTGTAACTGGATTCCCTTGGTTTTCAGCTTAAGAGGATTTATGGTTTTTTCCAGTGGGTTAAGTTAATCTCTCCTAAACAAATAAGCTATCTACTTTCGTTTGACTCTATGATCTAATCTGTAAAGTTTGTCCAAAAATAACGTGTGGCACCTTAAAACAAAACAAAACAAAACAAAATTGGTCCAATTTCCCCATTTCTGCAGTTAAAAGAATTTGCCGGGTGTCTCTGCTTTGGATCATTGTGCCCCTTCCTTACGTCAGTGACTCACGAACAAGGAAGGGCCTTTGCCATTTCAGGGACTTGTGTTGGTCACGGTGAGCCGCATCTGGGAGAGCCAGCAATGTTGCTTTGGATATGACTTAATGGTATACATGGAAAAAGATGAGGGAGGCATATTCCCAAGCCCTTACTTCCTGGGACCTCAGCTTCTTCATCTCTGATTTGAGGGTCTCTGAAGGATTCTTCCACTAATTTTAAATGATAAAGATGATTTAAATGATCCAGTGATAAAAAATGCTGATTTTATTGATGTTTTATGTTTAATACCTTTATGTCTTTTCTCTTTACAATAAATAACAAAAGGTTATCACTTAGGAATATGATTTCTTAATTATGCTAAATTAATTTAAAACAGAATAAATCAACAAAGGGTTACCTTTAAATTCTGTGCTCCTTGCTTGTTGTTATTACTATTATTACTACTATTATTATTTTTTTTTAATTGTCATTTTGTTGACAATTTACTATTTAGCCTGTTGCCTTCTTTGCCTTCCAGAAGGTGGGACCTAGTAACTATGTCAGTCTAATGGCTATTTTAAGAGAAAGACACAGCTTTTAGGAATAAGGAGGTCTTGTTGTCTTCTGCCCTTATCACTGTACCGCACCTTGAACTGCTGGTTCCATTTTGTTTCAGTTCTGTTTAGGAAAGACATGGCCTGGACTTGGAGGGACACCGGTGGGAGCTGACAGCTCCTACTTTGTGTTTTGAAGGCTTTTGGGTGGCGGACATGTTAGATTTGTTCTTTGGGGCCACAGAGAGTAAAGTAAGGGACTGTGGGAGGAGTTTAGAGCGAGGCCCACAGAGACCAGGGGACTTCCTGACATTGAGAGTGCTCCTTGGGTGGGACATCTGCCTCTGGAGGTCAGAGTGGTCTTCAGGTAGAGCCTGGAAGATGAGCCAGTTGTCAAGGTTTTAGGGGATGTGAGGGTTCCTTTTCTGTATTGGTTTACTAGATGGTTCATGACTAGATGGCCCTTCTAACTCTAAAATTCTTTGATTCTGAAGGTAGTGGTTCAAGAATCAGAGAGTTTGGTAGCTTGTAGGATCTTAGCTAGCAGAAACCTTGGTAGCCCATGAATTTGTCTCTGTCCATGTCTGTGGTTTTACTGTTGTGGGATACTTCTGGTGTAGAAGCTTTTCCCCCCATTGTAGATTGGAAACTCGTCTTTAAGGGATGGTCTTAGAAGACTGTCTCAGAGCTGCTGAACATGGGGACTGGTTCATGCAGCCAGGCCCTGAATCCAAGTCTTGCAGATGCCATGGACATCTCTGCACCTGCATTAGCATGCTGCCTCTCTAATCCCGTAGCCTTCTCCAGGATTTGTGACAGAGGGCATTCTGACTTTCAGAGATGGAGGCTCCCCTGTCTCCACTTGGGAATGTCACTGAGGTTCAGAATTTTTTCTTTATATTTACCTGCAACCCGTCTCCGTACCTTGTGCTCACCGTTCTCAGCCATTCCCTGGGAAACCAAGCAGGACTTAGTGAGGACCTAGCTCAGGAGTTCTTTGCTTTCTTTTTTTTTTGTTTTTGGTCACAATCCTCTCTGGCATTGGTCTGGAGGAGCCTGGGAACCGTCCTCTCGGAACAATGTTTTTAGATGCATAAAGTTAAATGTGAAGAACTACCAAGGAAACCAAACCTTAGTGAAAATATGTCACTTGTTTCCCATCCAAGTTTACGAACTCCCTGAGATCTCTGTAGCGGCCCCTTATTCTAGGTAAAGACTGTGATCATCTTCTCTGCTAAACATCTGCTCTTCCAACAACATGTCCCCAGTCCATGTAACTGGTCCTGATCTGGCGGTTACCGTCTCTCATTTCTCTGAACATGTTCCAGCTCTTTTCCTCCCTTACGTGTGGTGTCCAGCTTCTTGTGATAGCAAGGCACTGGAAACAAGATTATTGGACAAGAGATTGCCTGCCTTGTTGTGGCATATGAAGGTAACAGAATATGGCTGTGTGGTAAGAAATGACTTAGGTGAACTATGGGGGATGTTTATCAACTGAAACACAGTGAAATGAATGAAACCAGCAGGACAGTGGACACAGGAAGTAAAAGGATGTAAAAGAAACTGTCAGGGACGGTCGTCATCCAGTCTCTACCTGAAGACACTGACTTCCAGAGGCAGCCAGCCGTCCCACCCAAGGATTACTCTCAATGTCTGTCAGGGTATGAAAGCATCTCAGGCTAGACCTCAGGCTGAACATAATTCAGTAAGAAGAAATGAAAAACAAGTAAAAACCTTACACTTGGGTTAAAAATGATCATCTTTATTAGCAGAAGATAGGAGACACATGGCTGGAGAGCCATTCATCTGAAAATGATCTGAGCGTCTTAATGGATTGTTAGCTCAGTATACATGATGATATGGTAGGCTAAAAAGTCAGTGTTCTACTTAACACAGCCTCCAGGAATAAGGAAGTGATTATCTTGCCTGTTTCCTGGCTGCTCTATGTGTGGGTGCCCCAAAGTGGGATGATTATTGATAAGCTAGAGAGGATCCAAGAGAAAAAGCACTTGGAAAAGTAAAGAGCCTTGAATTCATGTTTGGCGAGGCTCTGATGAAAGAAAAAAGAGAAGATTATTGTGAAGAAAAGGGAAACTTTGTAGAGTTCTTTGCTTTGTAAGAGTTTCTTTAGGTATTTATTCTTAAAGTACAATGGGCTGACTCGGGAGGAGGCTAGTTTTCCTTTCATTGCTTATTTTCTAACAAAGGCTGTGTGGGAGTAGATAGATAGCCACTGAGTTTCTATCTCTGAAATTCTAAAAATACTTCAATTAAGATTTATTGAATAAGTTTTTATGGCACATATGTTGGGTGCCTGACTGTTGAGTGCTATAGGACAAATGAGTCTGATGAAGTCCCTGCCTTGGTAGTTCTTGTACTTTTCTGTTGGGTGGGATGGCCAGTTATTCAGGGAAACCTTTGGCTTGAGAACAGTTTTCCACCTTTTGTGTTCAGTCACCCACCTCTCACATGTGGCTCCAAGAAGCTGTAGCATGCACAGTGGCCCCACCGTTTCCATAGATGGGCTGAACTAGGTGGAGGTTCATTGAGAGGCTACAAACCTGTCAGTAAGTTAGGAAATTGTGCATCCCAAACATGTGAAGGCTTCCTCTGGCAGAATGGGTGAATGAGAATGGCCGTGAAGGCAGCTGAAGCCGGTACTGTGGAGTGCTTAGACGTCAAAGACACCAAGGTTGTCCATTGTGCCTTGAGCCGTGGCCAATAGTCTTAACCTAGGACTTGCAGGACTGGATTCAGGTGCTTTAGGAGAGAGAGTGAAGCTGATGTTTCTAAATCCACTTTATGTGTGAGCCAGAAGACATCATCCATATCATTTTACCATTTTTAGCATCCTCAAAGTCTTGTGATGATGGGAAAGTGACTAAATAGCAGGAGTAGATACGCTGGGATTTGTAGTCACAACCTTGCACACAGCAGCCTTTTAAGGACCATTGCTCATATCTGGTGTGAGAAAGGGGCTAGAAAAGGTACCCCTAAAATTGCTCCACCCAACCCTGGCCTACTTATTGTGGGAGGTGGGGATCTTACTCTGTGATCAAAACACACAAAAAAGTGCAAAAATTTGCAAAGATGGTTCCACTCACTGCTGGTACATGGAATGTGCACATCCTTATGGACAATGTGAAGCCTCGTAGAGTCAAAGTTAGCAGCTCTCGTTTGGAGAGAACTCGGTAAATATTGCATCCAATAACAGCCTCTGAGTGGAAGAAGACCGACAAATGAAGGCCAGCTTACTGAAGTTTGAGCCGGATCCACATTTTCCTGGAGTGGTCACAGTGAGAGGAGGAGCACTGGGAAGGTCTTGCAGTCAGACTAAACTCATCTAGTTGACGAGCTTGGATGCCTCCCAACAGGAGTGAACAGCAGACTCATGGCCATGTGATTGCCACCTGCAACCTGCAGGAAAGTAAGTACCCACCACCATCATCAGTGCCTGTGTTCCTACCCCTGAGGGGTCAAAGAAAAATTTTGTGAAGACCTGAAGACTCTCACTGTTCCTTTTTCTTGAAGAAGATGCTGTGACATGCAGGCCAATTGGATTGAAACATGGAAGGGCTGGGCAAAGGCACCAGTCAGAGCCATCAAGTCCTCGGGCCAGATCTAGATGGGGATGACTGGAGATGGCCCTGGTGCAGTGGGAGACCTTGTCCTTTTTAAGCTTTTTAAGATCTTTATCATCAGTGTGCCAAAAGAAGACGATCTTGTAGTTCTGGTGACTTTAATGCTAGAATAGGCACAGACTGTCAGTTGTGGCAGGGAGTGTAATGGAGTAATGAAGTCAGAAACAGCATTGGCAAGTCACTGCTGAAGACTTGTGTGTCTCATGACCTTCTGATCACCAACATTATCTTCTATTTACTTGAACTCAATAAGACTTACTGAATTCACTCTGGCAGCAAATGTTAACATTTAATAGGCTGTGTCATTGTAAGGAGAAAAGACAGGATCGAGAGTGACAAAGGCAATGCGTGGTGCAGAGTGCTGCACTGATCAGAGACTTATCTATCCAAGCTAAATATTCTTATTCAACGGCCCCAAAGTAAGATGACTACTAGAAGACTTTATGTCAACAGATGAGAGCGCTTCTTCATGTATGAAGTTTGATATGAACTTGGAAGGAAAGCTGGGTCAATACACGCTTGGCAACAGTGGAACAGAAAAGGACAGCTTTTAGAGATTTGATGCCCAGCACCACCTTCACTCATATCGGCCAGAACACTCACAAACATCAATTTGTGATTTGATTAAAACAGTGGGGAAATTAAGAAGCTGCTAAATGAAAAACCAGAACTCCACAGGGTTTATCAGTAGCATTCATCATTCATGTCTTAGAAGGTAGCATTTAACTCCATCCAAAATTAAATGCAAGCAAAGTTTAAGAGATTCATTCAGGATTCTTAGTGTGGTAAGAAGGCATGAAATTCAGTTTTAGGCTGATAGGAATAATCCAAAGCACTTTTTTGGTACCCTAAAGGCTATTTATGGACCAAAGACCTGTGGTACAGCTCAACTGCTCAGTGTTGATGGAGCCACATCGATTAGTGATCAAGACATGATTCTGGACAAATGGACTGAATACTTTCATAGCTTTCTCAATACATAGTTATCAACCAATGCTGAAGCCATCGACCAGATACTTCAGGTTGAAGTCAGTCTCTCTCTAGCTGAACTTCTAGCTGAAGAGGAGGTTTTGAATGACATTTGATTATTCTCTTGTGGCAAAATGCCTGGTGCTCATTCTATTCCAGGTGTGATTTACAAGACAGGGGGTCTGCTGCTTATACAAAAACTGACTAAAATCTTCTGGGTTATATAGTAAATAGATCCCCAGGAGTACAAGGATGTCTCCATTGTCTGTATATTTTAAGAAAAAGGAAACAGGTTGTTCTGTGACAGTCACGGTGTGTGTGGCGGGACAGGATGTTTTGCTGGCAAGATTCTGGAGTCCTCTGTAATAAACTGCTCTTTCACCTGGAAGATGGTCATCTATCTAAGAGCCATTGTGGCTTCAGAAAGGCCAAAGAACAGTCGATGTGATGTTTGCTGCCCGTCAACTCTGGGAGAAATGCCAGGGTCAGAACAGAAGTCTGTGTACAGCATTCATTGATCTGACTAAGGTCTTTAATACTATCAGTTTCTGTGAAGGCTCGTGGAAGATCGTGGCAAAATGTGGCTGTGCGCAGAAGTTCATCAGTGCCGTGTGCCAGTTCCACAACAGTGTTCTCGCATGGGATCGGGATAATGGGATGATGCTCTTGCTTTAATCACCGGTGGAGTGTGCTTGCTCCCATGCTCTTTAGCATGATGCTTTCAGTGCTGTTGTCAGACACTTTCCACAAGGATGAAAATGAGATCAATAGTGAATCATTTAACTTGGAAAGGCCACAAACTGAGACTAAAGAAGAGTTATCCTTAAAAGATAGTGCACTCAGTGCAGCCTTGAGACTGAGATGGGACCGGTTTCTGCTGTTTGTGCTAATTTTTGCCTCACAGTTAGCACTAAGAACAGTGTGCTCACATGAAAGAAGCTTCTGTGCTCTATGAGCAAAGCAGGATTGTCCCGATTTAGAGACATCTCTGCCCCAGTGTTCACCTGCATGATCTATGCCTGACTTGTGGTAGCTCGTGTTGGTCTGATCGGCCACAGTCAGACACACTATACCTTGACTCCAATGCAGTGATGACGTTTTGGTGATCTCTGAGTACAAAGCCATTTTTCTGAGGTCTTTGATGGGGAATCCCCTTTCCTGCAAGTATAGTCTTAGACTGCTCTGGCTTGTGGCTCATAATGAAGCAGCAGTGAAAGCCCTAGGAACCTTGAAGCCTTGTTGAGACCTTTCTGCCTTTAGCCTCCTCCCTAGCTGTCCCTGGACGCAGTGACACTGCTGTCCATGTGGACATGCTGATGAGCTGGAGCTTGGCTGCAAAGGAATAAAGGAGGGAAGTGCTCCATCATAGGATACACGTAAAAGTCAAGTAGCCCATATCTGGGGCGACAGAAGGATGCTGGAGGAAAGATATTGGCTGAGTCATTTGGCAGCTTATTGGACTGGAGGAGTGGACCTTTGTTCGCTTGTTTTTGCTGCTTTTTCCTTTCTTATCATTTCCTAAATAGTACATAAAGATCTAGAGGAAGGAGATGCAAGAGGCTGATGAGTAGCAGTTAGTCCAGCAGCCAGTAGATGCCAGGTAGCTCCCATGTGTATGGGCTTTAGAAAGCCTCCACCTCTACCTCATTATTGTCAATCATTTTTATACAAGGCATTTTATATGATCATAAGCATTTTGAGAGGACGTAAGAATGACATCAGGCTTTTTGCAAAGCTCCCTTCTGAGGAAACCGGTAGCATTTCAGCTACGATTGAGTCACCCTTCTGGAAGCGGGACATAGCTTCCAGAATTGGGCTGACATGGTTGGTGGTCTTGGGCTCCGTGTCTCCTTTCCCATCTTGATCACGCCATCATCGGGTCCCAAAGATGAGATAAAGGTAAAACTAAAACAAGCCCTCTCGGTCCAGAAAGAGGCTGTGGAGATCAGGGTCAGAATTCAAATCTCTGGCCCAACTAAGGGCAAAGATTGGATGGACCTTGAGGACTTAAAAGAGGCCAGTATTCTCATTTGTCCAAGACTGGGTCGTGTCCTTGATGACACGAAAATGTTATGATTTTCTTGCTGTTATCTTACTTCAGAACCTCCCAATTCAGAAGGAAAGGCAAAATGAAGCCTTGACTTTTCAGGGCTCTAGAAGCAGTTGCGTGAGCCAACACTGCCTTAGCTGTTGGATTAAAGTGTCCACACAAGCTGAGCACTGTGAATGAATTATCAGGTATAAAAGAGACATTTCTCTTTGTTTCAAACTTGGCAGGCCACCTTGACTTAGCTAATGTGCGTCACTCCAGCTTTTTGCTGGCATTAGAAGATTTGAGTTTTCTACTGCAAAAATCCAAAATACATTGGATAGATCAGATGAATGGATGTGCCAGCTTCCATCTGGCTCCCAAGAAGGACAGCCCTAGAGAAAAGTAGAGAAATAGAATAAAATAAAGGGACTTTCAAATGCATCAGGATAAAGTCTTATTACTGAGATAATCTGGGTTTTTTGGTTGTTTTTTTTTTTTTTTTTAACATGTGGTTGATTTTATTTTGAGGATGAAAAGAGAAAGGGAAAATAGGACCATCTGTAAGAATCTGGCCTTCTATTCTGAATTACATTTGTCCAAGAGGATTTGCAATTTTTCTGCATCTTGTCATGGGAGGCAACCTTGGTGCAGCTGTTGAGTTTGTTGCTGGTCTAGAGGGAGCCATTTTCTTGATTGACGATGTTCTGACTTTCATGGCATGACTGGGTTGAGCCTTCGTTTTCCCAGGTATCAGGCAGACTGCCAGTGCTCCCTGTTTACTGGGCCCCTCCCCCCAAGGGCTGGTTAGGCAATGTCATCCCCAGTTCTAGCACATCGGAGAGCCGGCCTTCGGGGCTTCCAGCATGTCAGCACTTTAGAGGCTCGGGTCTTTCAGGATGATGGCCTTCTTCTCTCACTGGGTGAGAATCAGGCCAGCGGGGAGAGCAGTCCTCCGGATCCCACACAAGGCTTTCCTCCTTGAGTTGGAATGGAGTCCTGCAGCTTCACCTTTCGCACAGGGGTCCAATAGCTGCCCAGTTTGGTACCTTTTAACCAGGTGGCCCTCTCCAGGTGAGAGCCGAGCGGCAGCCCTCGCCTGTCGGAGGATGGAATCACAGATCCCGGCCGCTTTTCCTCCTCCTCTCACCTGGATGAGCTGCTCTGGAGAAAGGCCGATGGTGGCAGCTTAGCACGACCTCCCCGACACCTTGCAGAGGGAATCCTTGTTACAGGAGGGCCCTGCGTCCCACTTCAGTTCCTTGCACCTTCCTGCTTCCAGTTTCTCGGAGCCTCTCTCTGAGGTCATCCCGGAGTACTTTGGGGTTTCCGTAGCTAGCATGGCAGCCACTCGGCACTGGCCGGGCGGGGTTGGGGTTTGGCTGAGGTGGAGGCAGCAGCTGCCAGTCTCTCTCTAGCCAGGCTGCAAGGAGAAGGCTCGGGCTGCTGTCAGAGGCCTCTGGGGAGGCCTTGCCCACCGCTCCTCTTCCTCCAGGCTGGTGGCTCAGAGAAGCCTTGCTAGCTCGGTGCTGTGGGGGTGTTATCGCTCCAGACCTAGCACTTGTCTCTTCTTCCAGAGGCTGTCCCCTTTCTCAGAGCCTTTCCTTAACAGAGGAAAGTCGTTAAGGCACATGGGGACAGGGGTCACCGCATAAAGCGTCAGGGCCTCTGATCTGCTGGCTGACCTGGAAAACCATGTATGAACATCATCTCTGTCCTTGTGCATTTTTATTTGTTAAATTTGTTTCCCAACCAATCTTTAATCTGTTTCTGAGGCCACGGGGGAGCGGGGTCACCAGGGCCCTTGGACCTGCTTCTGGTGCCTCTGTGTTCCAGACTTTAAAAGCAGCAGCTGTTCACCTTTGCTTCCAGCCGCACGGCCCCGGATGTAAGGGCGAGTGCTGCTGCAGCCTGGGATCACTGCAGGAGAAGCGGGGGGTTGGCTCCCGAGTAGGGAGGCTCTTTCCCGGCTCTGGCCGATTGACATCTTTGACCTTGGGAAGGTGACCTTCAGCTGTGATTATGTTTCCCTTCACAGGATGGGACCAGAGACATCTTCATCGATGGAGTTGTTGCCCGGAACAGAGCTTTGAATGGTGATTTGGTGGTTGTGGAACTGCTGCCCAAGGATCGGTGGAAGGTCAGTTTGGTCCCCTGTTTCCTTTCCAGACTTCTGAGCCTCCTGGGCTGGAGAGTGGGGGCACTTCAGGGGCCTGAGCCCTGGTGAAGGCAGGGACTTGGCCTCCTGCTGGAGCTTCCCTAGCCATTCGGGCACAGGGATTCTTCCGGTTTTCTTGCTGCTTTTGTTTCTTCCCTCCCTGCCTATTTGTAAGGGAGAAGAGGAGCTTTTGGAGAGCAGACCTCACTTTGGGTGGCTGGAACTCACAGCAGGGAGTCCCGATGGAAGCCGTGGTGGGGAACAGGCTTACATGGCCATGCCCCCAGCCTGCTGTGGACCCTGCATCTTTGGAGGGCGAGGGTGATGATTGCCGTGATCAGAGTCCCAAGAGGATGTTGCGGCTCTCTGCGCCTCTCAGGTGCATTGTGGGGGGTCATCTGTATTAGGGGAGAAGACTTTAAGGTTTGCAACGTGATTTTCCCACAACCAGCTTGTGAACTAGGGAGTATGAGAATTGTGGTTCCTATTTAACATGGAAAACAGGCAGATTAGGTAAAGGATCTGTCCAGCTTGCAGCTCTGATCGACTTCAGGGACTTTTCATGAGTTGGACAAGTCCCTCAGCTTCTCTTGGTCTCCTCTTCTAAAGGTCAGTCCTTTATGTTTGGGGATAGAGAGTCTGCTTTCCCAGAGTTAGCCCTTGTACAGTGTGAGGTGTCCCTTACACTTCACCTTCTTGCCACCTCTGCCCTTCTTGGGTCCTCTCCCCTTCTCAAGGTGCCCAGAACCGAGCCCAGTGCTTTGGGAGAGCCTGTGGAGAGCAGGTCTGTTCCTCACAGACCTAGGCAGTCAAGTCTTGGCTCTGACAAATAGTTTTCTTACTTTCTATGGAAAAGGTTATTTTTAAAAATAATTTTGAACTTAATGCCAAAAAAAAGCATTTTCTAAGAACTGTGAATCTTCGTTTCTTGTTATTTTCAGAACTGTCCTGCTTGTCTGTGCTTCCTTCTTAACTTCCTTTAGATCTCTTCTGTGCATGTAACATTTTTTCCCAATAGCCCTCTTCCCCGCCACTCCCTTTGGATTGTTAAATTTTCCTTCCCTTTATCCTAATTAAAAAACTGAAAGGAAGAGAGGGGAAAAAAAACAGGTTTGTAACAAATAAACATGGTCAAGCAAAATGAATCCACATGTGGTCATGTTCAGAAACATCTGTCTGCTGCATCTTGAGATCGTGGTTTCTGTCAGGAGACGGGTGACAAGCTTTATCACTATCTGCCTTCTGGAGACATGGTGGGTGACTAGGCTTTCACGACTGTTTGTCTTCAGGATTATACTCAGCTTTTCAGAGTAGATTTTTCTTGTTTTTAAGCCTATTTCTTTAGAACTCTTTGGAATATTTTATTTCAAGATCTCCTCTCATTTTGAGTGTAGATAGCAGATCTTATATAATCCTGTCCACCATTCCTTGATATGTGAGCTGCTCTTTCTGGATACTAGCAGTATTTTTCCCTTGATGATGAAAAAGTCTTTGTCCCATAGGAACCTGTATTTATTTATTATATACTTGTTCTGCATTTGTTGTTGTAATAATGTGATCTCTCTATATAGCTATATATCACATTATTTTCCTGATACTGAACTATTATCCCCCCCAACACATACACAATTTGATAATGATAGATAATAATAATTATTTTTTCTTTTTTTCTCCTTTATTAAAGCTTTTTATTTTTCAAAACATATGCGTGGATAATTCTTCAATATTAGCCCGTGCAAAACCTTGTGTACCAGTTTCTCCCCTCTTTTCCCCATGCCCTCCCTTAGATGGCAGGTAGTCCGATACATATTAAACCTGGTAGAAATATATGTTAAATGCAATATATGCATACATAAATCCAATATATGCATGCATACAAAATAATATACAATTATCTTGCTGCATAAGAAAAATCAAGTTAAACCGAAAAAAAAGAGAAGCAAAATAAAATGCAAGCAAACAACAACAAAAAGAGTGACAATGCTATGTTTATGAACCACACTCAGTTCCCATGGTCCTCTCTCTGGGTGAAAATAGCTCTCTTCATCACAAGACAATTGGAACTGGCCTGAATCATCTCTTTGTTGAAGAGAGCCACGTCCATCAGAATTGATCATTGTATAATCTTGTGGTTGCCATAGAATGTTCTCCTGATTCGACTTATTTCAGTTAGCATCAGTTCATGTAAGTCTCTCCAGGCCTCTCGGAAATAATGATAGATAATTTTAAAAACTTTTTTTAATTAAAAATTTTATTTTTAAAAGAGTGCTCTTTTCTCCTGCCTGTAGTTATTCTCATGTGTGTGTGTGTGTGTGTGTGTGTGTGTGTGTGTTATTATTGACCTTAATTTTTTTCGCTTTTAACTTTTCCAGACTTTGTCAAAGCATTTTGTAAAATACCACTTTTCTCTATATTTAAAAACAGTCCATCTTAATGGTTCCCAACATTTTGTGTATGAGGATTCCATTTTAATGTTAAAAAAAGCTTTACATAAGCCTATATTATAATAGTGGTGACTGAGAAAATGCATAATGAAGAGAAGCCTAAATTTGTGGGCCCTGTGCAATAGCACAGCTCACAATTTGAATCCATGTAAGATAGAACCACTTATTCTTTGAAGGTAAAGATGTATATCAGCTAGCTCACTGGCTTGCTTATTTAATCCTTGTCATAATCCGGACAGTATATTTTTCCTCCGTTTGTTTGGCCCATGTGGGTGACCAAACTAGTATATTTCTCCTTTTTTTTTGATGAAGCTTTGTAGTATTCTGAGATTATATGAAGTGAGTAGAGTATCATTTGTGATGACATGTTATTATTTCTCTATGCTTGCATCAGATAACAATACGTTGATGTTGTTATGCAAAATAATGCATCACCTGTCTTATTTTATAGACTTAAAGTAGTTAAACCTTTTATCCTTCTGTATTTACCCAGGATTATCTGCATTATCATAAGTATTTGTTCATTGGTCAGATTTCTGCTGTCTCTCCTCCTGGACTTTTATTTGCCTTATTGCAGCCTGTGAGCATTATTCTTGCGGCTCTGCAATATTTCACATGATTCCTTCCTTGTTTCTATAAACTCTTTTAAAGTCATCATTGCTTATAGTGCCGCGGAGCACAGTTCTGTCTGTAGGCTATCATTTATTCAACTGTTCTCCAGTTGTTGGGTACAGGTATGGTTAGAGCCAAAGTACAAGACACATTTCGGCCTTCTCCCCCGTGGTCGCCTTGTTGGCATTCAGTGCCAGCAGTGGGACCTTCAGGCACAAGAGTAGAAGCAGTTTGGCAGCTTTGTTTCTGCATATTTCCAGGCTGTTGTTCGTCACAGTCGGGCAGATTCACAGATAACACTGGCAGTAAATCACCACCATCTTCTTGAAGCCTCCTCTTTCCCTCATCTTTTCTAGAATCTTGGTTAGATTTATGCATATGAGGGGATTCCATGGGGTTATTTTAATTTACGTTTGTCTCAGTAGAGATTTTTGAATATTTTGCAGGTAGTTGTCAATAGTCTGGGTCTCTTGAAAACAATTCATGTTGGACCCTTACTTGTTTTTGTGTCAATTTCCTAAAGATGTTAGATGTTGGACTTGTACTAGAATTATTTAATGGGAGGATTTCCCTTGAATCTGGGGGTTTTCCTCTGAATCTAAGTGTATTAATTTAGTTTGTACAAAGGCTTTTTAATTCTGAATTAATCCATTATCATTTATTATCTTGTTCTTCTGTTCTGAGGGGATGTATAACTGTCTCTTAGGGTGTTGCCAGTGAGATCAGAGCTGGCTCTGAGTGGGAAGTCATCAGTACCTGACTGTTGAAAGCATCAACTCTCTGTGAGACTGAAAAGGGACTTGGATGGAGGCTGGTGGTACAGAGAAGCAGGAGCCCTTGGATGGAGGCTGGGGGTGCGAGGAGGCAGGGGCCCTTGGATGGAGACTGATGGTATAGAGAGGCAGGAGCCCTTGAGTAGAGGCTGAGGGTGTGGAGAAGAGGGGGCTCTTGGATGCAGATTGGTGGTGTGGAGGTTAGTGGTGTGAGGAGGCATGGGGGAGCCTTGGATGGAGGTTGGGGGTGGTACAGAGAAATGGGACCCCTGGTGTGCCCGAGGTGCTTCGAGCCTAATATGGCAGCTGCCCAGACTATGTGCTATGTGCTAGTGCCATATCATCGGTGGCAGGGATGGGTGGTCCTTCTGTAGGGCTTGTGCCTTATGCACATCACTCATTGGCTCCCCATAACAGTGCTCAGCTGGAGGTGCTGCTGTCTTTCCCACTTTATAGCTGAGAATACTGAGGCAGACTGAGTCTGGTAAATGTCTGTGGTAGGATTCCTGATCTGGACCAGGTGTTCCAGTCCCTGGGCCTCCTGGTTGTCAATTCTAGCAAAGTTGGTTCTAAGATGAATTTGTGTAAAGCGACTCTTAGTTTCCCATTTCAAATTGAATTTCCATCTATTCAAAACTCTCTTATACAAATACTGAGTTTATTGGCTACCTCTCGGCTTTGCCACGTGGTGGTACTTGTGTCGCCTGGTGATGCTTTTAGGCCGGGGGGGCCTGCAGAGGTTGCCGCTCTCGCTGGGCGTCCCTCGGGAGACTCTTGCCGAAGAGCCCACCTCTGTGGGGATGCGGATGCTCGCTCTGGATGTTTAAGGGTGCGGTCTTTTTTCAGGGTCCAAAATATTCACGATGAGCTTTGGCTTCCCTTTCCTTTGAGAAGGTCCAAGGAAGGCAGGGGCAGCCTATGGCAGGACAGTGATGCTGGCCCTGTGGAGAGGGTGGCAGGAACCAGGAGCCAGGCTGCGGGTCGCCACCTCCCATTTTTGTCCCTGTCTCTTTGGGCTTCAGACTTAGTAGCAGCCAGGCTGCTCCCCTATTTCTGTCCTGTCTTGTTCGCCTTGCCTGCTGGCTTTAGCTGTATAAAAACCATGATCTGGTCAGCATTGTGACTCCAAGGACATTTAGAGCCAACTCTAATATGAAAAGGACTCTAGGGACTCCAGTGGATTATAGAGAGTATGAGCTCTAGTAATCTCTAGGAAACCAGGACTTCTTTTCCTGCTGATAGACTTTGCATTGTGGCTCTAGGCAGAGGAGGAAAGAGTCACTTGAGATTCCTGGTTGGTACGCATTCTGTGGGAAGGAAAGAAATAAATATGATTTGTGGACTTCATTCAAAAATAGGAATTTGAAGGGGTTTAAAAGTACATTTCTTATCTTCCTGTACTACAGGAAAGACAGGTATGGTAGGAAAAGACTAGGTATGGTGAACTAGGAACATATTTTAAGAGCACTTTATCTCTGGAGAACTTTGCTCCCTCAGTAACTTCTCTTTGGAGTTTATAGAACTCAAGGCTATTGAATTGCATTGTTTCCGGAGTTACCCTGGAGTTTCTGGAATTGGTTCCATTGATTTACTTTTTTCTTTTTTAACCCGTACCAAATTCTTTTTAAGACAGTGTAAAGTCTGGAAATTCTTCTTTCCCTTTATTCCTCTTTCCCTCCCATTTTTTTCCTTGATAGTCTAGATAGGGGTTCATGAACTTGTCTTAAAAATATTTCTATTATTGTATTCCGGTAGATTTGGTTCCTTTTATAATCCTACATATTTAATTTTATTCATTTAAAAATTTTTTTTTTCAGAAAAAAGAGCCACAGGTTTCACCAGAATCCCAAGCAAAAAAAATTAAGTATCTCATTATGCATCAGTTGTTCTTCCAGATGAATTTTGTTATTATTTTTTTCAGGTCCTTTAAAACATCCTTTTAAGAATTTGATTGATATAGAATTTAAACTGTTTGTATATTAACTTTGGTAGTATTGTAATTTTTATTGTCAAGATTCAATCAGGAGAATTGAATGTTTTTCCAACTGTTTTTTGATAATTATTTAAGGAATATTTTGTAATTGAATCTATATAATTATTGGATGTGACTCGGTAGATTGATACACAAATATTTTATATATTTTGTGTAGATTTTTTATGAAACTTCCCTTTCTTTTATTGCTTATTGGATTTTATTGCCATTATTTGGATAGGCTATTTATTGATTTTTTGGGGTTTATTTTGTAGTCTGAGACTTTGCTAAAGTTTTTGTCTGATTAAGTTTCTTTGGGTTCCTTAGCATTTTCTAAGTAAACTATATGCCATCAGTAGAGAGGGGTAATTTTGTCTTTTTACTCTTCTCCCTTCACTCTTTTGCAGAAGTGGACTGTGTATGGTGTGAAATATTGCATATAATAGCAACTTTTTTTGGATATATTGATCATTTTTGCTGATTACTTTCTCTTTTTCTTTAAAAACATTCTTTGTTATGAAGCAAAGCCCTTTGGATGCAGGGAGTGGAAGAGATACAAGGGAAAATTAGGGGGTGTAAAAACAAAAGATATCAATAAAAATTTATTTTAAAGCACTTAGTTTCCCTCCGTTGTCTGAGTGTTTACAATGTTTAAGTGACATATGTGACCATCTTCATGAGTCAGGATTCAGGGCAGTTTCAAGGAAAAACTATCAGATAATTAGAATTATATAAAAAAAGTACGTGCTACCTCATGAGATAGTTCTCCATCAGTGGTACTGTTCAGGTGTCTGGATGGACATGTGTTACGATGTTAGAAAAGGGAATTGAAACATCTGGGAGGAAGTTGGATTAGATCACCTTTAGGGGCCCTTTTCAACTCCAAGAATCCATGATTGATTGATAAAACTTACTGGAAAATTGGAATACTTGGCAGAATATAGATTTCTGTCTAAAACCAAGATCCCATTGTTTTTTCTCACTACTCCCATCCCCCATATATAGACTGGTAAAACATGCTGGAGGACTGAATCATATTATGATCATTTCTTAAGAAGCTGGTGACTCACTTAACCAGAGAACATTCAGATTTCATGACGTCTTTGTTGGAAGGGAACCTGGGAAGCCATTTGGTCTAACCTGGACTCCTTGACCAGAAATCTCTTCATTGAAATTCCTGGCCTTGGTTCAAAGGCTTCCGTGAGGGAGATCCCATCCTCTGGGATAGCCCATTACACTTTCAGACAGCTTCAATTATTAGGAAGTTTTCCCTTCCTTTAATGGAAATTCTGCTGTCAATTTTCAGTTGTGTCTGACTTCTTTGTGACTCCGTTTGAGGTCTTCTTGACAGAGATACTAGAATGGTTGGCCATTTTTATCTCCAGCTCATCTTATAGATGGGGAAGCTGAGGGAAACAGAGAAAAGTGACCTGTCCAGGATCCCACAGCTTGTAAATGCTTGGGTTCAAAATTGAACTGGGAAGATGAGTCTCTCTGACTCCAGGCCCTGCTCTATCCACTGCAGCGCCACCCAGCTGCCAGTACTGAAATGCACGCTGAAACCTTCTTTGTGTTAAACAACTCGTTCATGAAAAGGTTTCTAACAACATTAATTGTACCTCTGAAAAATCTGTTTACTCAGCATTTAAAAGCAACAGAGGATTTACTTTACTTTTTTCCTGAAAGCACCCTGAGGTTGGCTTTTCTTGCTCTCCGAGGGAAATTTTTTTCTACAGATGTCAAAGCATGTGACGAAGTCAAAGTGACTTCGAAAAAGAATCTGAGAATTGAATGGGACCTTGGAGGTCAGCTAAGTAAACCTCCTTACTTGTACTTTCTTTACTCAGGAGAAAGCTGAGGCTCAGAAAAGTGGAGGACTTGCTCATGGATGCACAAATAGTGAGGTACAGGCAGGGCTACAGTTATTCCGTTTAGTCTCATTTAAAACTCACTTGTTCCTAGATTTGGCTGAATTTTTGTAAAAACAAAAAAACCTCACAAACTCATTTCTATACTAAGGTGTTAGTTAATTCTAGGAAGTAGTTTTAAAGGGGGGGCTGGGTTTTTGAAATATGTTGGCAAAGAAAAAAGGGTTTAGTTTTGAAGAAATAAAGGCAGAGCAGATAGAAACAATTGTTCTTGTACTAAATTAAACAAAAAAAAAATCAAAGTGAGCATTTATTTAATCCTTAATTTTTAGCGGCTGTTCCCAAACCTTCCTTTTGGTCACGTGAAATCAATCTAGTATAGTAAATTGTTTCTTTTAACAGCTAACTTTTCCTTCAAGTGATTGTTTTAAAGTCTCGTCTTCCAAATTCTTCTCTAAATATACACTCATCATGCTAGATTATACTTAATCCAATCTCTTATATAACCACTATCATTTTGGATTGTTCTCATTTCTCGGTTCCTGTGGAATTAGTCTTTCTTAGAACTGTTTGGTTTCTTGGCCCGCACGGCGGCCCCAAAAAAGACTTGGAAGGTCATTAATGGTGTCACCCAAGGACTTGGGGCTGCCACCCCGGGCAGCGCGGGCAGGGAGAAGAGCTCTTGTCACAGCAGAATCTTGTTGGCTCGCTTAACACCGCGACGTGCTGCTAATGGTCGTCGTTTTGTTCGTCCTTGTGCCAGCTCCAGGATCAAACGCTTTCCTCTAGAGTTTGCCCGCTTCTAAATTCGCCGTTAGATCTGGGTAATTCAAACAGAAATGTCTGAAATAAGGAATGCACTCTTCAGGGGCGGAAGAGGCAGCTTGTATTTGTACTGGGAAACTCCCAATTAACATTTCAGAATGATTTCGTGGAAGATGAAGGCTTCGCTCTTTCAAGTCCCTTGTGATTAGTGGTGGAGGGGGTTTGAAAGCCATGCTCACAAGAGGCAAGCAATTGAGAGGTCACGGTCTGGCCTTGCTCGCCCACTGACCACAGGTTGGGTCAATTGTCTGGCCAGATCTTTGCGTGTGAAGTAGCTGGGAGGGCTCCTCAGCGACTCCTTGCAGTGGGCCGAGCGAGCATTCTCCGTGTCTGTGGGGAGCTGTGTTGCTTAGTTGGTTAGGACACTGTGTGAATGTGGATTTAATCCCCATCTACCTCGTAGCACGATACGTGTGACTGTCATAATGCAGTAATGCTTCACTACTTCAGGGACCTCTGCTCTCATCCCGGGGAAGGCCCCGTTGGATGTAGGTTGCAGTTCCTCCACGTGGTGGTTAGTCTAGTGAGGGGCCGGGCCCAAAAACATTCGTGGCTTGGTGGCCAGCCCATCTGGTGGGGAATTTAGCTAGCGAGACAGGTTCTTAGTCTGTCACCAGGCCTTTCCAATTAGGTTTTACCTCTGTGAGCGTGTGGACTCCCGCTTTATGACTTGAGAGTAATAGTCCCTATGTTTTGTCTACAAGACAATCCACCCCTTGTAGTGCTCACCTAGAAAATTGTTTCAGAACCTTTTGGGAGAGTTGTCTGTTAGTGCCTGACTTTGTCTTCAAGCATCAGCTGTGCAATTGCTAAGGCACCTGAGATGGAATAGAGCCCGCACTGGCCTGTGAGTCCAGAGACTGTGGGTTCTGGAACTGTGTGTATAATGCGGGGCAACTCTCTCCTCTCTGGATTCCTATTGCATCATCTGTACAATGGCCTCAGATCAGATGTTTTCTCGGGTCCTTCCAGTCTTTACATTCTGCAGTTTGATGAGAACTCAGGATTACTTGCATTCCTCAGGGAGGTCTATGTGATGGACTTTCCTGGAAGCATTCCTTTGTTTACCAGTTGGATCCTTCGCACACTTCTTTCTTCTCCACAGACTTGATGTGTAAATAGTTGCAAATGTTCCTATTCTTATGTCACAGATAAGCCACACATTTCTTCCATGAAATCTTTTGCACAATTTCTCCTCTGTAATTCCTTGTTTGTCATGTACCACGGCCTATTTCATGTTAACTTACATCACTTCATTGCCCTCTAGGTGATCCTCAGACCTGAGGGACCGAAGCATTATGGGATAATATCATTATTTTTGTTATATTGGCATTTAAAAGGTAGGTCTTTGTTTCAGGAAGAAGCTTGGGTTAGCAGCTCTTTTTGTGGTGACAAAGAATTGGAAAATGAATGGATGCCCGTCACTCGGGGAACGGCAGAATAAGTTGTGGTATAGGAAAGTAATGGAATATTATTATTCTCTAAAAAATGATGAACAAGCTGATTTTAGAAATGTCTGTGAAGATTTATACAAACTGATGCTGAGCAAAACAAGTAGAGCATGAGTCATAAAGAAATGTGTATTTAAAAAGTTAATATACATATATTACCAGAAAAAAATAAATACTCATTCATGAGGAATCTACTGAATCTCTCTTTTAGAGAGATAGAGGAATGGTGTAGAGAATAATAATGGGAATCCCACATTTACACTGCATAAAGTTTGCTTCATTAATAATCTGCATTTTAGTCTATCATGATGAATGAAATTATTGGTAGTAGTATAGATTAAATTTATAGCATATTTAAGTTCTTTGAAGTTTTAATGAGAAAAACAAATAAATCAATCTATAACCAGGAAAAAAAAAGGAAGAATCTTGGGCTTTTTTTTTTTTTTTTTTTGCCTTAAAAAAAATGTCCCTGCTTACATGTAAAACAAAAATTTTTTGGGCGGGTTATATATGTATATTCATTTTTTATGTATTTCTACAATGAATCATGAGAGAGAAAAAAAAATGAAAAAAAAACAAACTAGGTAACATACTATGTATTAGCCTACATTCAATCTCTATAGTTCTCTCTCTGAATGTGAACGACACTTTTCATCCCAAGTCTACTGGAATGGCCTTGGTTCTTTGAACCACTGAGAAGAATCAAGTCTTTCATAGTTGATCATCCCATAATTCTGCTGTTGCTGTAACAATGATCTCCTGGTTCTGCTCATTTCCCTCATCATCAGTTCCTATAAGTCTCTCCAGGCCTCTCTGAAATCCTCCTCCTGGTCATTTCTTATAGAATAATAATATTCCATAACATTCACATACCACAATTTATTCAGCCCGTTCCCAACTGATGGGCATCCACTTAGTTTCCAGTTTCTTGCTGCTACAAAAAGGGCCGCCACGAACATTTGTGCACATGTAGGAACCTTCCCTTCTTTATGATCTCTTTGGGATATGGACCCGCTAGAATCTGCTGGATCAGAGGGAATGCACAGTTTTACCTTTAGGCATTGTTTCAAATTGTGCTCCAGAATGATGGGATCACTTCACAACTGTAACAACAATGAAGCTTGGGGAAAAAAACTTTGCAGTTTTCCAAAAGACAAATTAGCTTTTCTCCTGTTCAGTTCTGGGATCAAGTTCCTGTCCATTTGTAGCCAAGATGTACATAATTCCAAATAATTACAAATCTAGCCAAGATTTATTTAAATTGATGGACAAGCTGATAGTGTTTGGTTAGCAGGAAGTCTTCCATCTACTTTTTTCCTGTCTAACTAGCTAGACAAACTTTAGTCTCTAGAGGTCCCATAATGTTCTTGTCTTGATGCAGGTAGTACAGTGTAGTCCACAACCAGTAGCATCTGGGGGACCTATCGGTGGGGAACCCCACATTCTCTTGGGTTTTTTGGATTCATGCCAATGGTGAATAACTTTGGGGAGCGTGTCTCTCTTTTATGCCTTACATGATGTTGATTATCAGATGGTTGTTGAAAAAGTCTATCTCAATTGTGGAAATATGTATAGAAGAATTGCTTCTCTAAGTTAAACATGTTTAACTTATTGGATTACTTGCTATCTAGGAGAGGGGCTTGAGGGGAAGGGAAAGAAAAATAAAATTTGGAATACAAGGTTTTGCAAAGGTGAATGTTGAAAATTATGCATATGTTTTGAAAATAAAAAGCTTTAATAAAAAATAAAAATGTAAAAAATGAAAAATGGTATCTCTGTTATCACTTAAAAAAATTAAAATAAAAAAATCAAGTATTTGTTTTCTCTTCCTTTCAATTCCTCCACCTTAGTGGGGGAAAAGAAAAAATACATTTGTTAACAAATGTGCCTAGTCAAGAAAAACAAAATGCTTATGTTAATCATGTCCAAAATTGTGTCTTACTCTGTATATTTAGTCCATCACTTTTCTGTCAGGTGATGGGCACCATGTTTTGTCATCAGTCCTTTGGAATCATGGTTGATCAACCTGAATTGGAGCTCTTAAATCTTTCGAAGTTGTTTGTCTTAAAAATGTTTTATGGTTCTTCTGGTTCTGCTCACTTCCTGTTGCATCAGTTTATATAATCTTTCCCAGATTCTTCAAAACTGTCAAAACCTCTTTCAAGAAATCGTATATATTTTTGGTATTTGTATGAGAGCTTCTTTGTTGGAGGGGAAAGTCTCTTAGGTCATATTTTGTTCTACTGAAATGAATTCTTTTTAATATTTTATTAACAATAAATCCACTGGCATCTTGTGATCACTTTGGGTCTTTCAGTCACAGATGTGTGATGGGAAAGGTGGAGCATGCTGAGGAATATCACTAGAGAAGTCCGGTCTGAACCCTTCTAATAGTTTCATCAAAATTCTTCTCACAGAAGTTTTGTACAGAGGGAAAATAGGCATATGGGTTAGAAATTATTAATGTTTGATTTTAAAATAATAATTAGGTCCAGGTTTCCATGCCTTTGGTATCCCTCCCTCCTTGAGATACCTCGAGGCTTCCAGTGCCTCCAACATTGTTTCACGTCCAGCCAGGATCCTTCTGTACTCCGCTCCAGCTGCTTTTTCTTCTTCCTTCAGAGCCATTTCCACTTAAGAAGGGCACCCGGGATTGGGGCATTCAGTGTCCACACGTGGTGGCCCCACTGTCCTGGGTAGTAAAAAGAGTTTATTACTAAAATCTGCACATATCTTTTCCATCTTTCATTTGTTTGTTGTCCTCCTTCCAGTTTCATCCTTAAATGCCCTCAGGATGACTTTGCTTAGTCGGCTCTCTTGCCAGGCTTTCTTTAAACTGGTTTTTCCTTTCACTGCTTCTCCCTGTTTTATGAGGGGATACTGCTCATAATCTTCCATCATGCTTCTTTGTAAGATTTTACAAATGAGTTTATAGTCTAAACTGTTGTTGTCCTTGGCTGTCACCTCTCTCCTCTTGGCAAGGAGATCAAGTGTTTGCTGACTAAGGTGGTTTTTAGGGTTCTTGGGTCTCCTTATTATGGCAACTGATTTACATGGGTTAAACTGTAGGAAATCAGTATAATTGGGGGTGAAGCCCTTTCTTCCATGTATTTTCCATTTTTTTGGCTTCAGTAATTAGTTTAAATAGGTTAGGCTGGAGTTGTTTTAATTGCAGACTCTATCTTTTTCTCATTTGATTCTCCTAGTTTTGTACTAATTTTGATCTTTGCTCTAAAGTTGGTGGTCTGACTATACATAGAAGCTGATCCAAGAATTACTCCCACATCAGTAAGAAGTTGTTTCCTGTCTGTTAAAATATAATCAGTTTCATTTTTTTGTGATGTTATTTGGTGCTTGCCTCTCTAGTGGTTTCCAAATTTTATTTTCAAAGAAAGTATTCGTGATGTTACAGGCAGGAGGCTTCTGTCTGGCCTACAAGCCTTTGACTTCTTGCATTTTTAACTCCTGAATTTTCATTCTTTGGCTGTGCTCCCTCTTTCCTTGGAGTCATCAGGCATCAAAGCATATGTTGCTTTCTTTTGGAGGATCTTAAGTCCTTCTTTGGGTTTCCATGTATCTTCAATTTCTGCAACATGTTGGTGTTTCTGCTGATGTTATTTTCGTGGAGATCCTTTGTATTAGCAAAAAAACAAATAAATCTGAACCTCCTAAAACAAAAAACTTATGATGAATATCATAATGGGAAGTGACGTGCCTCATGAAATGACATTTCCTATTGTCTGTGGCAATCAAGCATTTATTAGCCACCTACTGTGTTTTGAATACTGTAATAAGCAGTAGGGATGAATGCTCGTTCTTTCCATCCTATTAGAGGTTTTAATATTTGTCTTTGACCACCCTCCTGGATTCCAAATGGGACATCCTAGAGACCCCTTGAATTCAACATGTGCAGAATGGAGCTTGTTATTTTCCTCCTCTTCCTCCCTAGGACTGGCTGTACATTCGCTCATGTCCTTGAGCTCTTTGTCCCGGGAAGGGACGTCACAGCGCTCCTTGCTTTCTGGCACCACCTGCAGGCTCATCTTCTGTTGTCCTTCAGCCTTTCTGACTTTGTTCCGGTTTTCCCCTGTCCCGACCGGGAGGGATGCTGCACACCAGCCTGTGGGTCATTGCCCTTGTTTTCTCAGGGAGTTCGGAGCTTCTCAGGGAGTCCCTCCACCCCAGTTCAGTCCTCATACAAAAGGACCTTGGTGTCCAAATTGTTGCTCCCTCCAACTCTGGGCCCTTCAAGTGCTCAGTCTCCTTAAATCTTCCTCCTTGTGCTCCTAGCCCCCCACTAGGATGGCCGCACCCTGGGTCTCAGCCCCTTCCCTTCCCTTAACACTAAACCTGTCGCTTGTCTCCTTGCCCCTGCTAAATGGAGTCTCGGCGTTCATTGTGGCTTCCAGATGTGCTGCCCCTCCTCCCTCCTCCGCTCTGACTCCCCTTTCCTCCCTCCTCAGCCCTGACATTACGGCCCTCTCATCGAGGGTTTCCCTGAGGGTTTGCCGAGGCTGTCTTCTGGGCCGGTGCCCACGCTGTGCCTGCTGGAGGCGTTGCCCATGCAGGTGCGCCAACTCCAACTAGCTCTCTTCTTCAGCAAGGCAGACTCTTTGTTCCTCCCCAGAGCCTGAACCAGAAGCCCTTGTGAAGGTTCTCTTCCCTCCCTAACTCCCCCTTCATCACCTCGGTATCATCTCCCTTGGAGCCCCCCAGAATGCATCCAGTTAGGGTCCATCTCTTTCTGTTTTTACGTCTACATCTCTTGCATCTGACCCTTCTCCCCATTCACAGAGCTGCCATCTTACTTCATTCAGGTCTCCTTCAAGCAGGCTCCCTGCTGCGAGTCTCTCCTCCCTCCAGTCCATCTTACACACTGCTGCCAAAATAAATTTTCTTCAAAACAGATCTGATCATGGGACTCTCCTATATAACTCAAGTGGTCCCCTGTGCCCTTCGGATAGACATACATTTCTCCATTTAGCTTTTAAAGCCCTTCATAATCTGACCCCCAACCTCTCCAGGCATATTTGACGTTGCCCTAGATGCTGCTCTCTGTTTCAGCCAGTTTGATTTTCTCTCTGTTCTTCACATAGGACACTCTGTCCCCCATCTCTCTGCATCTGTACCCTTTGCTGTACTGACTTGAAATGGATTTTCTCATATTCTCTCCCTTTCCTTAAGATTTAGTTCAGGTGCCATCTTTTATGGGAAACGTTTAGTGCCTTCCTCTAAAACTACTTTTGTTATATATTTGTATAAATTCCCCTTATATTTATACTTATATGTATAGATGTAATTCTTGTCTCCCTCATTAGACTGTAAATTACTTGGAATAGGTGTTATTTTATTTTTAAATAAAGCCCCAGCTCTTAAAGTAGTACTTGTCAGGTAAGTGTTTATTAGATGCTTGTTAATTGACTGGATTGATTAGCAATGGTACCCTTATATTTGAAGAATCAGTGGTTCATTATATTTTAGGTGCACTTCGGGGGCCCGCGATATGAAGGTGTCCTTGAACAATGGCCTAAGTAACTTTGTTCAGTGACCCTCTGATTGTTCATCGCAAGTATGGCATAAAATAGGGGGTGTTTCCTCACTACAAGGCCTGTCCCTGTCATGGAGGAGGATGTCCAAAGGAAGGAGGAATCCTCCTCTGTCCCTGGTTGGGACTCGGAGGTGCTCTGGTTTGCGGGCGCCATTGAAGTGCTCGTATGGAACTCACGACAGAGTTTTCCAAATGAGATTCCTTCACTCAGGCTGGTCCTTGGAAGGCAGGCTCACTGCACCACCCCGGGCCCATACTGGAAGCCTTTCCTGCTTGATACAGTCTGCCAGAATTTATATACTCCCATGGCAGATTTTTTTTCAGAACCTAGGGGCACACCCATGCTATGATAAGGCCTTGAAGGAACAATTTAGTACATGCCTAAAACAATGTCTTGCTAATGAATTAACCAGTGATTAAATCTGGGGGGCAATAATGCAAATGGACACATCCCATTGGCTTTTTTGGCCAGAGTCAATGTGATAATGTTTAGCCATATCTATAAATGAGGACAAAATTATATAAATATCGGTATCTGGTAACATTTTATTATTATAATTCATTTGGGAAAAGAATTTCTTTGCAGAAAATTATGGCATATGACCATGAAATATTTGGACGGTTCTTTTAAATAGAAGATTGGCAAATGTTTTATAGCTCGTTTTATTTTACATAACTGAATTTTGCATTTAAAGTCTAATCAATTTTAATTTTTTACAGATAAATTTTCTTAAACAAGACATTGATTGAATTTAAAAATTTGAAAGGTCAAATATAAATTGGACTGCATTAGTTCTAATTGGAAATATTCCATTTGGGGAAATTCATTTATTTGGGAATGTTGATGGGGAAAAGTTAAAGGAATTGGTAAATCTGGTCATTAGATAATAGAGACAGACTTGAACAAATAACACTACTCTCTTATATGTTTTTTGGTGCAGACACAAAGGGATGTCAAATAAGGGTGAAACGCCTAGAGGTTTACCTCATGTGAATGATCTGGATGCTTCCATGATTCCCTCTTATTCTTTAGCTTCTGGCCCAAAGGGCCTCCTCTCTCTTTCTTCCCTATTCAGGAAATCCCATCTCCAATCTCTATGCCTTTGCTCAGGCTGGCTGCCATGCCTGAAATGTTCCTTGGATATTCTCACAGTTCACCTCAAGTCCTCCCTGCTGAATAAGGCCTTTCTGGCTTTCCTCCATTGCTAATTCTTCTCTACCATAAAGATCACTTGTTATATTTCACTGAGAATGATATTTGTCCCAATAGAATCTAAGTTCTTTTTTTTTTTTTTTTTACTTAATAGTATTTTATTTTCCAATTACAAGTAGATAGTTTTCAACATTAATTTTTGTAAGATTTTGAATTCCAATTTTTTTTCTCCCTTTCTCCTTACCTCCTTCCTCTTCAAAACAACAAGCAATCTGATTTAGGTTATACATGTACAATTATTTTAAACATTTTCATATTAATCATAGTGTGAAAATAAAATCAGAATAAAAGGAAAAAACTATGGGAAAGAAAAAACAAACAAACAGAAAGGTGAAAACAGTATGCTTCGATTTGCATTCAGTTGCCATAGTAATTTCTCTGGATGCAAATGGCATTTTCCATTCTAAGTCTATTGGAATTGTCTTGGATTACTGTACTGTTGAGAAGAGCTGAGTGTTTTAGTTGATCATCACACAGTGTTGCTGTTGTCTGTGTACAGTATACTTCTGGTTTTGCTCACTTCCCTCAACATCAATTCCTGAAAGTCTCTCCAGGCTTTTTTGAAATCCTGCTGGTCATTTCTTACAGAACAGTAATATTCCCTAACATTCACATACCATAACTTACTTAGCCATTCCCCAGCTGATGAGCATCCAGTTTCTTGACACTACAAAAAGGGCTGCCATAAACATTTTTTGCACATGGGTCCTTTTCCCTCCTTTATGATTTCCTTGGGATACAGGCCCAGTAATAACATTTTTGGGTCAAAGGATATGCACACAGTTTTATAGTCTTTGGCCATAGTTCCAAATTACTCTCCAGAATAGTTTGATCATTTCACAGTTCTACCAACAATGCATTAGTGTCCCAGTTTTCCCACATCCCTGCCAACATTTATCATTATCCTTTCTTATCATCTTTGTCAATCTGAGAGGTGTGAAGTGGTAGGAAATGCACAGTTTTAAAGCCTTTTGAGCATAATTCCATGTTGTTCTCCAGAATGGTTGGATCAGTTTACAAATCCATCAACAGTTGTTTCCCAGTTTCCCCAGTCTCTTTCAACATTCATCGTTAGCTTTTCCTGTCATTTTAGCCACTCTGAGAGGTGTGTAGTGGTTCCTTAGAGTTATCTTAATTTGCATTTCTCTAATCAGTAGTGATTTAGAGCTTTTTCCCATATGATTAGGAATGGTTTTAATTTTTTTCTGATCCCTTTTTTTAATTAAAGATTTTAATTTTCAAAACATAGGCACGCATAATTTTTCGACATTGACCCTGACAAAACCTTGTTCCAGTGTTTTAATTTCTTTGTCTGAAAATTGTCTGTTCATATACTTGGACTATTTGGGGAATGGTTTGTATAGAATCTAAGTTCTCAGGAGCACCAGCTGTTTCCTTTTTTTGTCTCAGTACTCTCCTAGTCCTTAGCACAGTGACTGGCCCATGGTAGGTACTTATAGGTACGCACTGGATGGAGCACAGGGCCTGCAGTCAGGAAGGTTCCTCTCTCTAAATTCAAATGTGGCCTCAGACACTTTATCCTGTCGGCCTCAGGCTTCTCATCTGTGAAATGAACTGAAGAAGAAAATGGCCAATTCCTCCAATATCCAAGAAAACCCAGATGGGATCAAGAAGGATCAGACCCAACTGAACAGATGCTTTTGAGATGCAGTGACATCATGTGCCAAGGGGCTTGGCCGTCCAGGAGCCATCTTGGGGCAGCCTTGCTACTGGCTGAGGCTCTGAGACATCCTCCCAGGAGGACGGACACTCGGGTCTGTACAGGAGCCGGCGGCTTCTTTGGATCAGGGCCCGCGTTTTGGCCAGCGAAAGGAGAGTCAGCAGCTGCCCATTTGTCTGTGCGCTTTCTCACACCTGGTATTCCTCCACGATAAGTGTCTGTGGTCCCAGGAGCTGTGGAGGAACAGCGGCTCACGCTGACGCAGGACCTGTAGGGGTCACATGTGCCCTGCCTCTGGGTCACCCACAAAGAATCACCAAGGGCCAAGAATGCTGTGAGTGATGAAGAGGGGGGATGAGACGGGAGGAATCCTCGTGAGGGAGAATGTGGAAAGAGCTGAGCAGATTTTGGGTCAAGTGGTGCACAGAGTGATTGATGGATGGACGACCAGTCCTGTGGGCGCGAGGCCTGTAAGGGAGGGCAGAGAAGTGGCTCCCAGAATGGCCATGGCCACCAGTGCCTTCCTCATTGAGAAAACACCTGGAAACCCAGATCCTTAACTTGGGAGACAAGTCAGTCACATTTAATCAATACTTGTGGATTGATTGATTAACTAAAGTGAGTCCATTTTGGCCTGATTTCTATAACAACTTTCTTCTTCCATACAAACCATGTAACCGAAAAATTGGATTTAGAAATGGAAAAATCTGACTACTGATTTGAGCTCAGTAAGTGCTTGGGCCAGTCTCAAGCTGTTCCCTTCCCCTCTTCATTCTTCTTCCCTCCACTCCCTCCACTCCTCTTAGCTTTCCTCCTGTCTCTCTTCTTTTCCTTCCCCTCCATTTCCCATGAATGACACAGTTTCTTCAGCTGTATGAGCCAAAGTGAACCCTTCTTTGTGCAGTTATCCTTGGGGCATTAGGGAAGGCCATGTGGTTAAAACTCCATAGATCTGAGGCCTAACAGATTGGATTAATAGGAAAGACAGCAAACTCCTCCCACTTCCACTCTCCAGCTCCTCCAGACACATCTAGAGAACACAGACGATCAAATCTTAATTGAGAAAATCCAAGAAAAATCACAGTGAATTGATTTCTGGTCCAGATCAGCACAGGAGACCAAAGGAGAGGTCTGCAGACACTGGGGTATGGGTCTGGCCAAGAGTACGCCAGGCAGAGCCTTCCAGCTCAGGGAGACATCCCAGATCCACCCTGGTGGGGCTGATGCTGGTGTAGGATGTGGGAACCAGTCCTGGGTCTCAGATCCATAGATGACCAAAGAGGGGCCCTGATTCTAAGGGTGATGTTCCAGGCTGACAAGTCAACCTAGGACCTGGGCTGTGTCCCAGAAGCCAGCAGCAGCCTTGGGCTCAGACCCCAGGAAAAGAATGGGGTCTCAGTTCCAGCTTCTAGCCCTGTCTGAAACCCGCAAGGCGGGAATTCTAGACCAAAGAGAAGCCTATAGTTCTGACCCTCTTAACCAGCAGTGCTTTCCAGCTTGCTGGTGATGGCTGAATCCAGCCTCAGGCTACTAAAACTCCAGATGGACTGGCCCCAAAGCCTGTTGTTCAGAACCAAGCCCAAGTCAGAACTTGCGGAGCTCACCCCTTGGGAGAGTGATCAGACTGCTTTGGATGAGACCACTTTGGGAGTTCTGAAAGCCCAAAGGTCTCCCAGCCTGAACCGTTCCTGAGGGGTTGGAATAGGGCTGCGTTTAGTGTTCAAGAAAATAACAGCAAGAACTATTTAGATGTGACTTCCCAAAGTGTGCAGAGCCTGGCTCTAACCTCAAGACCAAGGTCAGGAAGGAGGCTGGAGGAAGGGCCAAATGAGAAAAGAATCCAATCCCCAAATCCTGATGGTGAGAGGGCTGCTCGAAGCACAAACTCAGAAGAGAGGGTTAGGCAGTGGTTGGTGCTCTTGGGCACCCGCAGCTTCAAAGGCAGGAGAGAAATTCCTTCTCCTTTCTCCTTTGGGCCGAGCGGGGTCAGTGTAGTTTCAGGTTCCCCTTGGTCACTGTGTAAGATGTTTTCCTGGTCCTGCTTGTTTCCATTCCCCTTCCCAAGGTTTTCTGTGTCCTTCCTTGACTCATTCTTCCATCTTCATTTAGCCATCCCTGGTTTGGCTTCCATGCATTTATTCCTACAAAAAGCACGAACGTGACTGTTTCTATTGATCCTTTCCCCCCATGACTTCCTGAGGTTTGTGGGTAGGTGGGAGGTCGGGCTGTTCCCTCTCTTAGATCCCAATGTTTGTCTTTCCCTACTTCTTCCTGCTCTTTTGGTTCCAACTGGCCACCCATCAGTCCCAAACCAAGCTCCAGGCCTGACAGATAGTCAGAGGATATCCTGTCTGTGTTGTGGATCACTCCACCTAAATTAGAAGGTATCAATCTCAGAGGTAGATATTCTAATTCTAATCCTAAAGCCTGAGCTTTGGCAAATGGATATTACACATATATTAGAATTTGGAAAATGCAAATATGTGCACATGCAGACAGGATTCACTTATGCTTCTGCTCTGGGAAGGGAAACCACGAAGTATGAAATAGGCCATTTATTATCTTGCTTTGCCCTTTTAGGAACCCCTTAACAGGCCAGAAACCCGACAATGGATCTACTCATGTTTCTTTGTAGTGGAAGAAATTCTGTGCTTCTTGGGGTATTTTACATTACTGGAGTCCCTTATAATCCCACAGGACAGACTATAGTAGAGCCTAAGAATAGAACTTTGAAAGTCATTCTTGATAAACAAAAAGGGGGAGAGAAGTCCCCCCAAAACAGCCTTGCTAAAACACTGTATACCACTAATTATCTCACATCGAATAACCCCAGCTGACTTATTTTTTTCTTCACTATATCATTTTTCCTCAAATAAAAAGAAACAGAAAAGGTTAAGGGGCCAGCTCTGCTGCCCGGCCCTTCCAACACAATGTGTGATGTGGAAGGATGTCAATGGGACGTGAAAGGGCCCTGCTAAGGTCATAATTCGGGGCCGAGGTTTTCTTTATATTTCCACAGATGAAGGAGACACATGGATCCTGGAAAGATGTAGTCTCCCTGTCCAAATTGATCCAGAGCACGAAAATAAAAGAAAAGAATACTCACAGAGGCCACCGCCGCAAGGGAAATCAAGCGGCATGGCTCCTGCCACTGGCCCTAGTGCTGGCACAACTTAAATTGGGAGAAGGAGAACCCAAAACCTTCTGGGGCATTACACAAAGCCCAGCTTGGGTGACAGTAGTTGGATGGGGAGAATATGAAATTCTATTGTATGGTAATGAATCTCAATATTTAGTTAAGGAATTTGGTATTAATGAGCCTAGAGGGAAGGAACATAGTTCAATAATTAAGTTTAATTTTACCGGACAAGGAAGATGTTCTCCTATGTGTTACTACAAATGCTAGCTTTGACAGCTATAGCCTGCTACAACCAATTCATTTTCATTTAAAATATGACCCTTTTCACAGGCTTTTGGCTAATAGGAATGTTGCAACCCTCCAATTGCATAAAAAAGGCTTTAAGTCTGTAGTGCCTCGAAGCATACAACATTTCCTCAGTCTAACAACCATTGTTATGTGTATATTGGGACAGAACTGTGAAACAACTACTCCCAGTTGGGGAATTCATATATCATCACCCTGTCCTGATTGGGACTTAGGGAAATCTGAAGAAGCTGGTCCCCCTTTTCTGGACTGCAGAACACAGTGGAGACTTTGTCATACAATTTGGAATCAGACTTATGTATCCTGCTGTAATGACTCTTGTAATCGCCATATGCATAGGGGATACCCCAAACCGAATTGGTGGGGGAATAATAAAAAGGAAAATGAGCAGGTTTGGAAACTCACATTACCGTTCACCCCTATAGAAGGATTTCTATCATCATCATCCTCTGTCATCAGAATAGAAATAAAAATGTATCACATAAGGGCAGCTGGGTAATGCAGTGGATGGAGCACCAGCCCTGAATTCAGGAGGACTTGGGTTCAAATCTGATCTCAGGTACTTCCTAGCTGTGTGACCCGGGCAAGTCACTTAACCCTAATTGCTTCAGCCAAAAAAAAAAAAAAAAGAATGTATCATATAATGTTACAGTACAGGCACATTTGGAGAATGATTATGCTTTCATGTGGGGGAAAATTGGCCGGGTGACAATAGCAAAGCTAGAAGGAGTTTGTAATGTTACTTGCAGGGGATGCAAAATTTCTGAATGCATTGGCAGTAAGGTTAATACCAATCTTGTGTGTGGTATTATTAAAGCCTTCGTTTAATATGTTAGCGATACAGAGTGACAATTGATATCATACTCGAGCAGACCATTCCTTGGAGAACATTGAACATTTGCTCAGCAAAAGTAGAAAGAAAAGATGTATTTCATGGATTGGTTTTGGTATAATTGCATTAATTTCTATTTTAGCTTCCAGTGCCTTGCTTGCTCTGTCTGTAACCACTGTTCAAAATCAAGGAGTTCAAGCTAGCTGTTTGCATGAACTTAACTCTGACCGTCTCTAAAGGGTTCACTGTACAGAATAAAATAAGGAGTTTTATGAAGCTATAAAATTAAGGGATGATGTCCTTGAAATAGAACAAGAAGTAGAAATAGTGAGGATTAGACAAATGTTGGTATGTGATTACAGGTTCACTAGTTTTTGTATGAATAACAAGGAATATAATGAGTCACAGTGGGAAGGGGATAAAATTAGAAATCACCTTAATGCATTATGGGGAAATTCAAATATTACATTGAATATTGAAGAGCTTCAAAAGATTGCTGATATGTTAGATAAAGAATCACATGGAAATGTAGAACTTGACCAGGCTAACCAAACAATTGCAGATTGGATTAAGAGATCACAAGGAACATTCAGTGCTGTTGGGCGTGAAATTATACTTATAGCATATGTGGTAATTTTACTTATTTGTATCTAGATCTGTGTATCTATATCTACTCTGGTAAGCTGTTTTGTGACCATTGTTAGAGAGAGTTGAAGAGAATGTCCACAGGTAGGATCTCAGACTTCAAGACTTGAGAGCGCCTCAATAAACAAAAAAGGGGGAGATGTAGAGAACTCCCAGGAAACTAGGGACTTTGGTCACTGGGATGTTCCCCTCCCCTTAAGATAAATCAAGATGCATTTAAGCTTGAAATCATGAGAAAACATAAGATAATTACATAAGCACAATTACTGGGGCATTGTGAACTTTACACAAGATTGAGTCTCCAGAAAATAACAAATTAGAAAACAGGAACTGGGATTGGTCACAGAACATTGCTTTTCAGGATAACCTGTGGTTTTAAGGTAGCAGACAGTATCATTTCTCTCAATAAATGGCTCTGTTGAATTATCAGCAACCCCATCTCCTCCTATTCAACTGCCACTAGCTCGTTTGTGTTGTGCTGCTCAAACAGTGGTCCTGCTTGCTTCCATGGGCATGCGTTCGCATTCCTCTTCCCAACTCTTTTGTGTCCTCCCTAGAATCATTCTTCCATCTTCCTTTAGTTGTCCCTGGAGAGGAAGCCGGCGTGGCTTCCACACTTATTCGCCTACAAAAAACACAAGCATGACTTTGTTTTTGTGGGTCCTTTCCCCCATGGCTTCCTGAGGTTTGTGTGTAGATGGGAGGGCTGACTGTTCCCTTTCTTAGAATCTTAGATCCCATGTCTGTCTTTCCTTGCTTCCTCCTGTCCTGACTCTGGTCCTCTTCTGGTTCTAACTGGCCACCCATCGGTCCTAGGCCAAGTCCCCTTTGATCTTTATTGGGGTTTGACTCAGTTTGAAGGTCAATAGTGGTCATTTCTGCTTTGGCCAGAAACCCTGAGGGTCTTCCCCCTCCCAGATTCATTCATTCATTTATTTAGATTTTTTTGGACTACATGAAAGGGGAAATTTTTAGCCTCCATTACTACCTGGCCTTAATCACTGAAGAGGTGCGGCTTTGGTCAAACTGAGACCTGTTGGAGACCTTAGAGGTCACGGTCTCCCTATCCTGGGCCATCTCCTGGCGTCCTGGACCCCGGTGACCTGGCCCAGCCCTCCAAAATCCCATTTACTTGCAGGCCATGGCTTCACCTCCCTGGTATCATGGCCCTCTTGGAGAATGGGCGGTCTTCACAACATCCTCTCAGTGCTGTCCCTGGGCGTGAGTGAAAAGCTCCGGGTGGTTCTGCTTTATGTTTCTCTTAGTGGATTTACAGCTGTTGTTCACAGGCTTGTGAAAAGTCTAGGATTCTTTTGGCAATTGTCTCCATGTCATTTAATGTGTAAATTTACACTTCGGAGCAGCTCATGACCCTTCTGAATGTCTCTTGTTTTCTCCCCTGATTTCCCTGGAATGAATTTGACTTTAGGACCAAGTGTCCTGAGAGACTTCAGCGATGAGACCATAACCAAGGGAAGTTGGTTGTTGAGCGTGTCATCTGAGTCTGGCTTTCTCTGAGCCCGTTTGTGGCTCTCTTGGCAAAGATGCTGAAGTGGCTCTGTTTGGCAGAGGAGGAAACCGAGGCACTTAAGTGACTTGCTCTGGGTCACAAAACTAGTAAGTGTCTGAGGCCAGATTTGAACTCAGGTCCTTCTGACTCCAGGCCTGGTGCTCTATCCACTGCACCAGCCAGCTTCCCCATGGCACACAGTAGGTGCTATATAAATGCTAACATCATTGTTAACATCATTGTTGTTATTCTTTGGGACAACTAGGCAGAAGCGACAGCATGATTTGCATCTTTCTGACTCTGTGTTAGAGGAAGAAATGCAGTATTTTTTGTTTTCAGAGCAACATTTTGCCTTTAGAGGGAAGCTTTACTGCAGGATACTCTTACAAAGCTGGGAGTTGGAGCCTTGGTGTCCTGGCCGGGTTCCATTTGGGCTATCTGCCTATCTGTAACATTAGGTTTTGGTTGGATGTAGCATTCTTCCGTGGGTATGCTGTTGCTGGCCAGCTGTTAGCCAGCTGTTGCTCTGTTGGAGGTGGATGCATTGCAATTTCAGGGTAAGACAAATTGTGTTTCAAATGTGGTGTGTATATTTGTTTTTTTGGATTTGGTGGATAAAGGAGATACCACAGGTAATATTAGCCTGTCCTTGCATGGTACAAGAGAAGATGGGCTTGGAACAGTGTAGCATGTTGCTGGTCCTTCCCAAAATATCAAACGGTGTTAGATCAAACCTCGGGATCATCTTTTATCTTTGTACCCAGAGGCAGACACTTCACACCTGTTTTCTCATTGGCTACTTGGAACAAATGCAGGGCCTGTTCTTCCTAGGCTCACTATATAGCCTGTCTTAGAATTAACCCAGTGCTGAAATCCTCGTTAGAGCATTCTACAAATGGGCATCCATCCAGTTTTCTTTTGGACAGTTGCAATAATGGGGTACTTACTACCTAATAAAGGAGTTTATCCTTTCTTTGAACTTTTCTTACTCTTAGAGTCTTCCTAATAGCATATATAAATTTACCTTCCTTCCCCCTTCTAGCTGCTTTCATTAGCTTCGTTCTGACATTTTGTTCCTGGTCCTCTTCTCCCAACCTTAGCCATCTTATTCACTTCTCTTGGTTCGCCTCTCAGTGCTACACAAAGTCCTTACAGATTCATACTATGATCCTGGCTTCTTTCTTGACTTCCAGATTTGCTTCTCCAACTACCTCCAAGATCACTTTGAAAGTTGTTTGAAAGATGAACTTGAAAGGGAAAAGAGACTTAAGGCAGCAAAACCAGTTAGGACACTATTATGGTAGTGCGGAGGAGAGCCGTCGAGAGGAACTGATCCATGGTGTTGGTCGTGCGAGTGGTGGGAAGAGATGCTGCCAAGGTAGAGTCAACAAGACTTGGCAATGGATTGGAGTTGGGCCCAGGTCGTTTGGTATATCCATGGCTGAAGCAGGTAATGGCAAAGACCTAAATCAAAATAGACCTTACCTATTCTCCACAGGCTAATTTTCTGCTGGGTGGAGTAATTACAGATGTTCTTCCTATTAGTCATAAGAAGTCACATTTAGTGCTCTCCCTTTATAAATAAACCTTACCATTATCTTGTCTCTTTTTCTTGATTATCCTGTAAAGTTGGTAATGCTGATCTTGTTACCATATTGTTATAAAGGAGGACTTTTGAGTGCCACTGAGCTAAGGCGGTTTGACAATCTGATGCCATTCTGAACACCGAGCACACTCTTCTGCAGATGCTTACCCACAATCCCCCTCATCACAGCTGTTGTTCTGTTTCTCAATTTTAAAAGTTCTCTCGCTGGAAGGGCCATTCCTCATCAGTACTACATGGGGAAAGACCTAGCATTCTTATCAGAAGAGGGACATTATGAGAAGTTGCATAAGAGTAGACTTTTTTTTTAGAGATGTGGAAATGCTGTACTGGAGCTTGGGTGGAAAATCCAACCTGGACTTGCTGATTGAAACTGGGAAGGGACGAGCCACTCACTCCTGACTCCTTGTCCTCCTTTGGGATTTCAGAAATGCCCATGTGCCTTTCTAGCAGATTGAAATACCACCGGGTCTCGAGGGCTCAGTCTTGGGGACCGGACTTGACATTTTAATAGCTCGTTTCTTATAGACCGCTAGCATTTCTACAAGGATGTGCACTGCTGTGTTGGACTTCTGAAAAGCCTGGATCCTGTGGGATTCAGAGGGTCTTGAAACAAAATCTATTTTATTGACTTAGGACAGATACGTTTTATTCTCCCTTGTCTTAGGGAGGCTGAGTGTGTCTGGGTCACCAAAAGGAAGACAGGAAGCGGGAAGCTGGTCTTGGCAGCCACATGGGACACCCTTGTCCTTGGTTTCCTTCCAGCTGGATGAGTGCTTGCATGGCCCAGACATAATATTCTAGACTTACGAGTTGGGATTTGTGCCTTCAGCCTCCATTTCTTTCCCCCTCCTCTCACCTTTTTCTAATGTTGTTGGAGAGATAGAGCGAATAATAAGTGCAACATGGAAATGAGACATAACAGCACACATGCCTCTTAAAGAGATCCTCTGGTTCACCAGGCTTTCTAAATCATGGAAACTTTTTCGTTGTATTTTGACTTGGATCTGGTCAGGTGATTGATTCATTGCCCAACCCAAAATGCTAAAAAAATTCTATTGGCATTTTAATTTCCTTATCCTCTTAAGCACTGATGTGTGAGCCATGTTGGCTGTATGGATGTGTGAGCTGTGTTGGCTTACATATAACCTGAGACCACGAGAGAGGGAACTTAGGCAACCTGAAAGAGCCCGACCAGTGCCGTGTTTGTCCAAGAGCGCTAATTGGTGTTCCTCCCTGTCGAAAACCCGAGTCATCGGCACTAGTCCAGGCTCAGCAGTGTGGGCTGGGATGTGACTTCATAGCCTCGGGTCTCTCCATTGCTTCTCTGCTTCGTGTTTGTAAGTGAAATTTGCCTTGGTAACAACCATTGCACCAAGAATGACTTAATGCTATGGACCATCTCCCCTTACCTAAGGAATTTAATTTCCTAGTGTCGACAGAGCCCGAATGCTGGGGAAGACTTGGGTTCCCTGGCAGGAAGCCCTTCCAGTGCGTCAGGAGCAATTGCTCCTTTTCATGTGCATCATTGAAAATTGAGGCTGGGTGCGTTCAGATTCAGGGATGATTTGCTTCAACACCTTAAGCTCTTTGTCACCTGGTTTTGACCTGGCAACATGCCCCAGTACTCTGTGGCTGGTTATAGGTGCAGGTCTTGGTTCCCTTTCTAGGAAACTGCAGCCCATTGGTGTAGACCTTGATGCGCATTTTTTCCCTAAGGATATTTTCCGAATGAATAGGACTGGACAACATTTAGGGGAGCTCTTTCTCAGTGCCCTGGTTTCCTAGGCTCTCTTTTGGTGGGACTGGATCCTGCTGCTTTACTCCTCTGGCTGCAGAGGTGATCCCCAGGTACTGACTTTGGATGGGAGCCCTCGAGGCCACTTCTTTACTCTCTTGTCAGTGCCACGTAGCTTCTTGCCGAAATTGGTCCAGGCACTTCTTTTTTATTTATAAATTTCCCTTGAGAATTGGCAGCTCACAGTGATTTGTTTTCCTTATTGGCAGTAAAAAACATAACATCTGAAGAGCTGTCATAGAGTTGTTTTTTAACAGAGCTTCTTGACTGCTTAGGAACCAGGAGTTAACTTTCCTATCAATTCAAAGGCTAATTATGGGAGTTTTGCCCTGTCACCAGAGGAGTCCCCGTGCCCACCTCCAGCATCCCTCAGCTTTTCCTTGGGCTGAGTCCGGTTCTCCTGCTGATGGGTTTCAGCCCTTCCTGTTTGCCCCTCGGCTTGGCAGACCATCACCCTTCCTCCCATTCTTCTTCCTCAAGCTCATCTCCTCTAGCAGGGGGTCTCACAAGAGTCTTTGAGCTTTTCACAAGCACTCTCCACTTGGTTCCATATTTGGAGATAGAATACTAAAACTCAGTCAGTGATGAAACACCCTAAGTATTAAGGGCAATCATGTCATAAAAACCAGTGGCTAATGAGAATTCTTTGCTGATCTAAAAGAAGAGTGTTAGAGGGTGGAAAGATGCCCAAAGCTGGTAAAGGTTCCCCATTATTGACAGAGGAACACAGTGTGGGAAGGCAGCCAGGCTAGACTTGCTGGAGAGCTGCAGAAATGACCCTTTTGGATCCTTATTTCTGTGGGCAGTTAGGTGGTTACACAGTGAAAGGACTTCGGCCACAGAAGGGGAGCTGGAAGGGAGCCTTTGAGAAGGGAGAAAGGAAACCAGCATTTATTAAATATCTACTTTCTGCCAGCCTTGTGCTCTTCAGTTCATAAATTACCTCATTGGATTCTCACCACACCTTGGGAGGCGGGTGCTCTGCTTATCCCAGTTTTACAGCTGAGGAAACCGAGGCAGAGGGAAATGCCCAGGGACGCCTCTAGGAAGCATCTGTGGTCAGATCAGTTCTTCCCTCCAGGCCTAGCTCTTTATCCACGGCAGCAGCACTTCTGACAGAGGGAAAAGGCAGGCTAACAAGTACATCCAAGATAGGTTTGTAATTGGGTCTGTGGCTGGGAAGGGGGGAAGAATGAGCCAAGGATGCCAGATTTTCAGGGGGTCTCCTGCTCTTCAGAAACAGCTGCTTCCCACTCAGGACTTAGGCAGACCATCATCTTTTGTTACCTGGTCATCCCTTGTTACCACATCTAGTTCCACCTTTTTTGTCCCGACCTCCCAAGACTCCTCTGCATCCTTAGACCTCTTTTTCCACCCTTGGGGGCTCTGTCATGCTGCTGCCTCGGTGCCCTGCTGGGCCGTGCCAGGGGACAGGGGCCATTGTGCGGAGAGAATGTGGGGGGAGCCCCGGTGTCTTGGGCTCTGCACTTAGAAGGAATTTTACTGTTGATCCAGACATCTGAGGCACATGCCTTTTCAGGACAAGCTCATTATAAAGATTGTTGCCAGGGGACGGGTCCATGCGGTGCCATTACGTGGGACTCTGTAGTTCTCATTTGTGCTGGTTCTGCCTCTCTGCTCTGACTGGGAGAGCTCCACGGAGGCCCAGATTGCTTTGTCTTTATTGCAGATCCTTAACTCCCGGGACTGTTTGGCTCCATAATTGGTCCTGAGCAAATGATACTAATGGAAAAAAACTGTTCCTTCCTGAAGGGCATCGTGGGCTAGGGAGAGGAGGCGTGGACGTGACATTTGGAGATGCTGGGATTTCAAACCTGCCTCTTATCGGTACGGTTGTGTGATCTCGGCCAAGCCTGTTCAGCTTCCTCATCTCAAAAATGGAGCTACTATTTGTTCTGACCTCCTTGAAAGGTTTCTGGGAAGATCAGTTGAGACAATATGGGTGAAACAGCTTTGTAAACCTCATAATGCTACAATTCTTGTGTCAAATGTCTTTCGTTTGTTTCTGAACAAGTCAAAAGGAGAATTTTATATAGTGTTGTTACTTTTACAGGAGAGATAAGGACTGTGACTCTTTCCCCTTCTAATATATCTAATATATATAAGAGAGACTAATATATCATCATATAAGAGAGACAAACATGAATGGAATTGCTCTCCTTTGTCTTCTGTCTCCGGGGAGTCTGATGTCCCAGTCCTTGGAAAGGTGGAGAACAGCCCAGGAGACCTTAGACATCACTCCTCCCCTTCCTCCTTTCTCTACCTGACACATGGTCATTTAATTTGTACTTGGACTTTTTTCTCGGTTGGGGAATTTGCTAGTGTGAGGTACTACGTTAGAGTAAAGCATCAGGAAGAGTGTCAGGGGAATGTGTCCTAAAAACAAAGACGATCCTAATTCTGTGTGGAGTCTCAATTAGGAACCTGGAGAGAACCATAAAATCAGTATGTCTCCTATGTCCAGTAAGATTGGGTCTGACATATTGGTTGCATTTCTTAATGGGAAATAATAAAACACTAAGTTTGTATAATCTTATTATAGAATATCTAGAGGACTGGGATTGGATATGAGATCACAATTGAGTCCCTGATTTATTTGTAATAGAGTCTCTGTCTTCCCAAACAACCAGGGAAAAGCAGACCTGATCTAGTTTTCTTTGATGTAAAATTTTGTGTCTGAGGAGAACTTAAAACCCAAACCAAAAAACCCTAAAATACTCAAGGTACAATTTTGTAGCTTGTAACAAAAAAGCTTCTTTCTTTATTTAGAAGTCATTTTCAATTAGAAGAAAGAGCAGAACAGAACAGCAAACCTCAGGAACCAGTTATTTGAACTGTCTGTGATATAGCTTCAACTGAATGTCTTGTAGTTACATCATCTTTAACATATTCAAACGTGAGCTCATCATCCATTCCTTTCCCTTAATTTCCCTGTTTCTTCTGTTGCATCACTATTTTCCTAGTTACTCAGGCTGATTTGAAGAGAGATTAAAAAAAAATCTGGAAGAGCTGCTGTGGGTAGTGAGAGAGTTGATAAGGGTAGTCGGCAGTGAGTGCCTGTTTGAGGTTGTGTGACATCCATTGGTAGTGGACCTTTTCAGAACACTTCATTCAGCAGCACAGCTATAGCTATGAAGGCACCAGATGGGGGTGAGGTATGACTGGGCACAGTCCAGATGGGATAAAAGACCAGGGATCCCAGGGAGAGGGACAGTGTCGAGAGGAGTCAGATGGGGGAGAGAATCTCATGTGGGGGAGAGAATGGAGAGGTCAGGGTGAGGAGGAAGAGCAGGGCTACCGAAGGCAAAATAGAAGGAGAAAACAGAATAGATTATGATTGGATAAAGGGGTTTCAGAATTCTTGAACATGGAGAGGGTACGTGTGTGGGGCTGGCAAGATCAAGGATGGGACCTTGGCTGAGGTGGTTGGAGGAGTAGCTCATAGGAGGTAAAATGGACAAGGAGCTGAGTGGGTTAGAGCATTTGAGGAGGAGTCATTATTTTGAAGTTGCCTAGTATGAGAGCAGGAGTTGAGGAGGGGAGAAAAAATATAAACCAGCTATTCAGCTCTGAGAAAGGACGGGGAGTGAGTCAGGTGGTCTGTCCACAATAGCTCCCCGGACTCTGGGTGGTAGATGGGAACAGAGTGAACCTTAAAGGAGGGAAGGTTACTGAGTGACAGAGGAGGTCTCTGCAGTGGCAGTGGGGAGCCAGGTGTATTCCATCTCTCCCACCTAGACCTGCGAACCAGAGAGAACGAGTAGTGGAAAGGGTGTCCAGGGAGGCTGTGTCATCAGGGAGAGCCAAGTTCCAGTAACAGAGGAAAAGATTTAGGGTCAAGGGAAGTATGGCACAGGCCTTCCAAAGGGCACGGTGGATGGGGGTGTGTGTGAAATTGGATGAAACTGTGGGGTAGGAGGGTTGAGGGAAATGGGAATGAGGAATCAGGTTTTGGAATAGGGTTTGGAAGATAGTCTGCAGCAGTGCAGTCTCTGGGATGTGAAGTGTGACCAGGGATGAGAACTGTGAGCCATTTTTATACTTAGCCAAAATAGATTTGTGTTTTCTGATTTTATTTACAGTGAGAATGTCAAATTGAATAATTGAATAATTCCTAAGTCTTTTAAAATTGTCTGTCTTCAGAAAATTGTTGTCCTCATGTGTTATAAATTGTTCTCCGTTTCTGCTTGCTTCACTCTAGTTCTGGACGTCTTCTGAGGCTTTTTTCTGAAACCATCCCCTTCATTTCTTGCACCAGAATAGTACTCCATATTTCAATTGTTCCTCACGTGATGGGTACCCCTCAACGTTCAATTCTTGGCCACTGAAAAAAGACCTCTTTTTATGCATCCTTATAATTTGTTTTGTTTAGAATGGATCCCTCTCTAAATCTTCCTCTTTCCCCCCTTCTTCTGTCTTTATTTTCCCTGCTCTTTTCTTTATTTAATGAAGTATATCCAGCTCTGTCCCTCCTTTGACCACTTCAGCTGCTGCCTCCCCTCCTTCCTCCTTATTTGTGCTTCCTGCTTAGATATTTTCTCCAAATTTCCTTTCCCTTTTTTTGGTCTAATATATTCTTCCCTTTCCTGTTCATTCTTCCTTTAAGATCCTTTAAGAATAAGGACATAACAGAACCAGAAGTTGCTAGGGGGTGTAGTGGATAGAGCACTGGTCCTAAAGTCAAGAGGAACTGAGTTCAAATTTGACCACAGATACTTACCAACTGTGTGATGCTGGGCAAGTCACTTAATCCCATTTATCTCAGTTTCCTCATTTTTCAAATGAGCTGAAGAAGAAAATGGCAGACTATTCCAGTCTTTGCCAAAAAACTGTATGGAGTCACAGATTCAGATGGATCGAAACCAACCGAACAGTAATTTTTTCTTGTTATAGCTGTTTGTTCCTATTTGCATTTTTATATTTCTCTTGATTCTTGTGTTTCAGTTTCTTTGCAACTCTGTCCTTTCATCAGACATTTCTGTAAGTCTTCTTTCATTTAGGATCTATTTTCCTCCCATAGGTTTATACTCATTTTTGTTGAGTAAATTATTCTTAGTTATAATCCTATATTCTTTGCCAGCTGAAATTATTCTAAACTCTCTAGTTCTTAATCTTGGGTGAGCCCATCCGTTACTCCTTGATTTACCTGGATTCCTTTTTTTCTAGTTACTTTCAGTATTTTTTCTTTTGGAAGCTCTAGATATTGACTATGATATTCCTGGGAGTTTTCATTTTGAAATCTTCTTTCAGGAGTGACTAGTTAATTCTTTCTAGTAATATTTTGCTCTTTTAGGAAACCTGGATGGCTTTCTTTTCATATTTCTTCACATATGATGGATTGGCTTTTTTTCTGGTCATATCTTTCAGGTAGTCCAATAAGTTTTAATTTTTTTCTCCTCTGTTTTCAAGGTCAAACAAGGTCACTTGTTTTTTGCTGTAAGGTTATTTACATTTCTTTTTTCCTTTCTCTTTAGTCTTTTGACTTTGTTTTATTATTTTCTTTTGTCTTGTGGAGTCATTAGCTTCTGTTTCATCCGATCTAATTTATAAGGATTTTGTTGCTGGATGAATGTTTTATGTCTCTTGGGCCAGCCTTTTGATTCTCTTTGCTAGTCTTTCTTCCATAGCTTTCACTTCTTCTCCAACTTTTTTCTCTAGGACTCTCATTTTATTAAAAAAAAGACTTAAAAAACCCTCTTTCTTTATGGACTCATTTAGAAATTATTGTTGAATTTGTGCCTAAGTTGTGTTTTTATTTGAGTCTTTGTAGGTGTTTCAAGTCATGTTCTCTTGTGTTTATACCTCGAATATCCCTCTCACCATCATGGTTTTTGGGGTCAGATTCTTTTCTCATTCCTCAGCAGACTTCAGGCAGGGCTAAAAGCTGGAACCGAAAGTCCCTTTTTCTCCTGGGGTCTGAGTCCAAGGCTTCTGTGGCTTCTGACCTTGCTCTTTGCTTGGGACACAGCCAAGCTGTGAGCCCGGAACATCACCCTCAGAAACAGGTCCTCTCTTTGGTCCTCTCTGGATCAGTGACCCAGGACCGAGAATTGTGATTTACTGACCACGTGGGTACAGGCCACCTTGCCTTAGCCGTGGGGCCCAAGTCTCGGTCAGGATTTCTTGAAGGATTCCAACTGGCTTCTCACCCATTCACTTAGACAACTGAGAACCTGGCCATTGACAGTGCGGAGTGCTGGAACGAACCACCTTTGCCCAGTTCTCGTTCCGCAAGTCCAGTCCTTGGGTTAAATAAACTCTTGGTCTGGGTTTTCCAGTTCTATGTTCTGCTGCTGGCACCGAGACAGGCCCAGTGTAGGGATCAGAGCGGTGCTGGGTTCGAGACTTTGGAAGGAACGGTTGAAATAAGGCGAAGGGGGTGGGAGTGGACGACCCTCCGACATGAAGACGGCGCATCATCTGGCACAAGTGAAGTTGGTGAAGGCAGACTGGGCCAGAGGTAAAACTACAGACTGGCACCAAAGGCCAGGGAATGAGTGCCAAGGTGGTGCTTTCCATCACCCTCTTCCCTAGCAGCAAAAACACCGTTTTATCTCACCCCCAGTGTGGAAGGGCTCTGGCAGGGAAAGGATAAAGTCACCTGGTTTCACATTTTAGTGCCCTCATCCTAAAGATCCCCCCGGCTTGGGCTTTGTCGGTGAACACCTGTCCTGAGGTTAGGGCCGGGCAGTGGGCCGGGCTGGGAGCACCCCAGCAGCAGCTCTTTTTCATGGGCTCTATTCATGTTTCCACGAAACTGCAGCTGCCGGTGCCAGCAACAGAACCTAGAACTGGCACCGTCTTCCTTGTATTAGTGGCTTTCTTTGTTTTTGTGGGTGCTTAATAGCCCTGCGGGTGTACAAGTCCTGTCAACTTGTACACTGCTATCTGTGTGTGATGAGATGTGGGCTTGCTCCACGTGTACGGGCTCAAACAGGCCTCAGTCCCACCATCTGAGCACAAACAACACTTTTTTTGCAGACTAACAATCTGAGGTAGCCACTTTGCACAAAGTTCATGAAAATCTTCCAAAAAATTGGATCCGATGACTTTTTCAAGTGCACTCTGGTAAGCATATTTGGTCAGCAAAACACATTTTTGTTTGTACCATCTTGTAAAATCTCAGCCCACCTGATTACATAACTTGCGATGGTTACAAAAACACTGATCTTGAGTTCATAATATTCTCTGAATTTCGGAGAAAGGAGAAAATACAGTCTTTCTTGGTCAAAGAGTCTGTCAGTGTTTCCATGCAGTTTTTAAGGGGTTTAGCATTTATTTAACTGTAAAACTTTGTTCTTGGCTAATACTTTGTACACAAAGATCTCTGCCCAAAGACAATTTTAAAAAATAAATTTTGAGGAGGACTGAAAATCGGTAGCTGTGTGAGTTAGGAGGTTTGGCGATAACCCCCACTTTTTTTTAATCTAATGCAGCACCAAAGCTGTCATTTTGGACAGTAGGCTCTTAGCAAAGATGTGATATGGACTATGGTGACAAAGAGGGTGATGACAGTAGCGCTTTACCCTAAGAGGAGGCTTCTTTGTTGTTTTAAGAAAATATTAAAAACTTGCAAGGGCTCACATGGCTTCAGAGCAGCCATTTATGAAGGCACCTTTCATTTTTGGGTGAAAAGGTTTAGAGTTAGAAAGGACCTTTGCTGTAACTCCATGTCATAGGTTGGAATATAATCCAGGGACTTGCCCAGGGTCACATTAGTATAAATGTCAGAATTGAGATTCAGTCCTAGTTGGTTTGGGCTCTTCCCTTTCCTCTGGCCTACTTTCCCTACTTTCCCTGGTCATTTTACTCAAAGGACCATGGAGGTCATCTGAGTGATGCTCTGGGGCTCTTGAAGTTTTTTTTTGTTCCTCCCTTCCTCCCTCCCTCCTTTTCTTCCTTCCTTCCTTTCTTCCTTCCTTCCTGTCTTTTCCTTCCTGTCTTTTCCTTCCTTCCTTCCTTCCTTCCTGTCTTTTCCTTCCTTCCTTCCTTCCTTCCTTCCTTCCTTCCTTCCTTCCTTCCTTCCTTCCTTCCTTCCTTCCTTCCTTCCTTTTTTCCTTCCTTAAATATAAGAACCTGCAGCACACCCATTTAACCTGTTTGTTTATTCATCCATTGGCACTTGATTTATTTAATATTTTTACCCAGTTACATTTAAAACAATTTTTTTACATTTGCTTTTAAAATTTTTGAGTTCTAGGTTCTCTCCCTTATCCTCTCCCCCAATTAAGAAACCATATGTGAAGTTATATAAAATTTCCATAAAAGTCATGTTGTAAAAGATAACATGGCTCTTCCACCCTAATGAACAAAAAAACCCTCCAGAAAAATAGAAAGAGAGAGAGAGAGAGAGAGAGAGAGAGAGAGGAGAGAGAGAGAGAGAGAGAGAGAGAGAATGAGAATATATATTTGGATAGGATTTTCCATTTTGAGTCCTTCAGAATGATTGTGGATCATTGTGCTGCTGAGAATAGCAAAATCATTTCCAGCCGGTCACTTTGTATGTAGTACATTTCACTTTGCTTGAGTTCATGGAGGACTTTTCCAGATTTTTTTCTGAGAGCATCCTGCTCTTCATTTCCCAAAGAACAATAATATTCCATCACAAACACATACTGCACTATATTGGGCCATTCCCCAGTTGATGGGCATGCCCTCAATTTTCAGTTTTTTGCCCTGAGAAGAGAGCTGCTAGAAATATATTTTTTGGTACATGTAGATCATTTTTAAAAAAAAAATTTTTGGAAGCTTTTTTGGTGTTCATGCCTAGTAGTTGTTAGGTTAGAGGATATACAGCCTTTGGGCACAGATCGTATCTTTTGATTCTTTATCAATTGGGGCATGGCTCTTATTTTTTATAAATTTGACTCAGTTCCCTCTGTTTGAGAAATGAGGCCTTATTTGGGAGAGGGATGGAGGGGAGGAGGAGAAAATCTGAAACACAAAGCTATGCAAGGGTCAGTGTTATCAAATTATCCATGTGTATGTTTTGAAAATAAAAAGCTTAAAAAAAAAAAAAAGAAGAGAAATGAGGCCTTATCAGAGAAGTTTGCTTCAAAATTCTTTTTACAATTGTTGTTGCTGATTCTATTTCCCCCCATTTATCCTCACTCTCCTTTCATCCTGACCCTCCCCAAAAGTGTTTGGCTACTGACCATTTCCCCCCCAATGTGCCCTCTACTTAATTCTCCTCCCCGCTGCCCGTGTTCCACCCCCTGTGCTCCTCTGGGGTTGGATGGATTTCTGTGCCCACGCTGAGTGTGAGTGTTGTTCGGGGGTCGTCTTTCTTACATCTGTCTGGGGCTTGTGTGTGGCCTTCTAAAGGGGTCAGTGAGTGCTGAGCAAGCTGCAGATGCACCGGTATTGGGAGGTGGGATCATTTCCAGACACGCTGAGCAGAGCCTTTGCATTCCCTTTTCTGACTGGAGAAATCTTCTCAAACCCCAGGCACACGAATGCAAAATGGGTAAGCGCTTTGCTTTTTACAGGAGCACCTTTATTTCCCCAGGTAGGTTTGGTCGTTTGTTCCTCCTTGTCGTGGCCCAGAGTTCATCAGGAGATTCCCTCCAGAGCTAATTGCATGTGTGGTGCCCAGATTGGTCTGAGAGACCACAGCGGCTTCCTCTGCTTCATCGGCTTACGCCGCGGTCATAGCCCAGAGGAAACCCTGGAGGTCTTGTGGCTTAGAAATGAAATGTGGCTTCTTGTGTATTTGGAAAGGAGGCTGTCGAACGCCAAGGTCAGAAGGGAGCCTCGGGGCCTCGGGGAGAAGAGCAAAGACCGAGGCTTTCCTGTGTCCACACTCAGGAAGGGAGCGGGATGCCACGAAGGAAAAAGCCACCGTGGCCTCCCAAAGCCAGTGCTATTCCAGGGCTTGCGTTCTTCCCAGGAACGGAGAGGGCTAGAGCTTAGAGGGACTTGGAAGTCATCTGGTCCAGAGCCTTTCCAGCAAGTGGCTTTCCAGGGTCTGCTCTGGTGCTTCCAGCTTCGAGCCAGCTTGCCTAGCCTATTTCTGGACAGCTCTCACGACGGATTTCTTGCTTATTTTGTCTCAATATCTGCCTCCTTGTAGCTTCCATCTGTTGGAAGCTTCTGCCCTCAAGAACCAAGCAGAATGTCTGATTCCTTTCTATAAGATAAACGTTCCAGTATTTAAAAACAACTCATTTTTCTTCTTCAAAATAAATGTCTTCAGTTCATCCAACCAGTCCTCCTAAGTCCCTTTGCCCTCCTGTTCCCCCTCCTCTGGCTACGATGTCTCTCAGCACAGGCCTTTCCTTCAGGATAGACAAGGAAACCTTTGGAAACGCTCTTGAGAATTGCAAATGTTAAAGCTGAGAGGAACTATCAAGCCTTTTGCTTCTCCCCCTTGTCCTTTCTTCCATTACTGGTTTTGTTTTTTTGCAGTGCCAAGTGTGGGCTTTAAGGGTCAGGCCCCCTTTTCTTAACCTAGCTCACTTCTTTTAAGCAGGCATTCTAGTTTCATTCCTCATTGAACAGCTCTCAGCAAATACCAAGATAAATTCCAAATGGATGCATAACTTACACATAGAAGGTTACATCATAAGCAAATTAATGGAGCAAGGAAGAAATTGCCTTTCAAAGCCCTGAATGGGAAAAGAGTTCATTATGTTTTGATTACATAAAATTGAAAAGCTTTTGCAAAAATAATTCTAACATGCACTAAAATTTGAAGAGAATCAGGTAACTAGGGAAAACATCTGTGGCAGTTTCTCTGATAGAGGCCTCATATTCATGGTATAGAAAGAATTTATTCAAATTTATCTTCCCCAGTAGATAAATGGGCAGAGGATATGAACAATTTTCAAAGCAAGAAATTCTTAGTTATCAATAATCATAAGAAAAAATGCTCCTAATCACTAATAATTGGAGAAATGCAAATGAAAGCAACTCTAGGGTTCTACCTCACACTATCAGATAGCAAAGATAACAGAAAAATGATAAACTGATTATGAGAAAGAAGTACATTAAGGGTACTGTTTCTGTGGCTGTGAATGCAGGTAGTTGTTTCTGGAAAAGGAGGGCTCCCTATGTTTTCCAAATTTTGCATACTCCATACCAACTGTACTCCTGAAGGAATCAGTTACCTATGCACAGTTACTCACATTTTAGCCCCTTTTGTGGTGGCCCCAATGGGATTTCCACCTGTTGGTAAAAAAAAGGATGGGCTCCCGTTTTAATGAACTATTACTGGGCCACAAAGAATGATAAAATGAGCAGTTTCACAAGAAACTGAGATGTTTCTGAAGAAATAGAAATTGAAGGGAGCAGAAGTAGAGAATACTCTTCCTTTTCCATTTTTCAGCTTCCTTTTTTGTTTTGTCTTCTCCTGTTAGATTATAAGCTCTTTGAAGGTACAGCCAGTCTCTTTTGACATCTGTATTCTCAGAATTTAGCTCAGTGCCCAGTATTTGGTAAATGTTTAATAAATATTTGTTGACTGACTGAATTCAGACATCCCAGATAACGAGATTATAGAGAACTGCTCCTTTGAAAGACTATGGAATTCTTTTTCAAATCCAGAGGACTGAAGACAGTCCCATCACCCACCAGAATGAGCAACACGTTCTTGGACGGGCCCAGTGTGGAATTTGTTTTGTTGGGCTACAGTTGTTTGTTGTTTTTTTCTTCTTAAAAACATTGGGCTCATCAGAGATCTCACGAGGCACACGCTCAAACTGTAGAATTCCACTGGACAGATGTCATCTTTTCCTCACTAACGGCGGCGGTAGCCTGCCATGACTTTGAATGGGTGGAAGCAGGCTGACTTATTCTTCATCTTCTTAAAATGGGGGGAATGGGGCATATATTCTCATGTTATTCCTCTCCAAGGAAATCAGATGAGACACAACAGAGCTCTTTTCTTCCTCCTCCCCAGCATGCTCCAGGTAGGGCTCTATGTTCACATGGCAGAGACCACTTAGCAGGGCTTTGCGGATAGGAGGTTCCCTCTGTTCCTCTCCCTATTCTTGTTTCTTTTTGAACCACAGCTTCTTTTTCCCTCTGGAAGGAACCAGTCTGCACGGTGGTCTGACCAGTGTTAGCCTTGTCTTAGGGCTCATTCGGGGAATCTTCCGGAGCCTTTACGGGCTGGGCTGGTCCAGGGTACTTATAGTTGCCTTGGAATATTTGCATTCTGTAAAAGCTCCACACTCTGCTGGGTTCCTTCTGATTAGCTGGGTTCCTTCAGCACAGCTGGCTGCAGGTGTGCTGGTGCCAGAATCTGGGGTACAGGCAGTTCCCTGATCCCTTGAGTCAGCCTAATTGGGTCCAGGTGCTCCGGACACCTTGGGATTCCTGGCTGGTATCTCCTTGCACACACTGAGCACTGTGACCTTGAAGCCTGCAACGTCGGACTTTGTGGTTCTTTTCCTTCCCATCTGTGACAAATCCTTTGCGATGATCATCAGTCATTCTCCTCCTCCCACTCCCTGAGAATATTCTGAGTTATCTGGAGATGGGGCGGGGCTGACTGATGGCTCTGAGGGAGCCAGATGGATCAGTGCCCTCAAAAGGACAGTGTTCGCACTGGGTTCCAGGGTGGGGGATGACTTCTGGGGAGAAGGTCTCTCTGGGCACTTAGTAGGTTTTTACATGGTCTTTAGTTCATACTGCTCCAGTTCACCCACTTTGGTTGGAGTGTGGAGAGGCAGCGTTCAAAACAAAAGGTTTTATTCAGTTAAAAGAATTTATTAGGTGCCTCTGTGCAGAACACTGTGTTAATCTCTCGTACTACAGAGACAGAACCGGAACAGGCCCTGACATTCTGTCAGTGGGAGAGGGGCTGTTCCTATTTCTCAATAACTTTTTGGTTTGATATCAGCATTGATGACTGTTAGACATAAGATCACCAGTGTCACTCACAGCTGTGGAAAACTGTTTCAATTAAAATCAATTGCAGCAAGGTCAGTGGATTATTTCTAGCTTTGTCTCTTGGCACTTATATCTTTTGGACCTTTAGAATGACCTATAGTTCTTACATGTTTATATAATATTTTCTATTTTCCAAAGAGTACATCACAGTCAAAAATCCCTTCATTATCATTATTATTGTTGGGGTACCCCCATATCTGTAGTTTTTTGCTGAAGATTCTTCTACTGAGGATGCTCCCTTTCCCAATGCCCCAGCAACCATGGGTATCTCTTCTCCCCTCAGCAAATAAGTCTGCCCTGTATAATCTGCAGTTCCACAGTGTCACTCAAAAAATTATACAAAGACACTTAAAGAGAATATATTGTGCATTTAAAATAATTCTAGAGTAATTCTTATGTCAGGGAGGTTGGGTTTGTAACAGAGCTCAGGCTGGAAACTAGACAATGCTAACCAGTTACACTTCCTGTAGACTTTGAGAAAGAAAAAAAGTTGCCTCCATGGGCCCTGTAATATTTCTCTAAAGAACCTTGGCAAATCTTACCAATCAAAATACCAAACATTATTTTAAAAAGCTGGAAAGAATAAAAACAATTCATCTGGAAGAGCAATAGGTCAAGACTATCAAGAGAATTAATGGGGGAAAAAAAACTGTGAAGGAAAATAGACCAACTCTACTAGATCTCAAACTATATTATAAAGTGGTAATCATGAAAACTATCTGTTACTGTCTAAGAAATAGAGGTGGATCAGTGGAATAGATTAGCTACACAAGGCAATGGTAAATGATCATCATAATGATTTGATAAATCCAGAGACCCAAGGTCTAGAACAAAAGTTTTCACTGTTTGACAAAAACTTCTGGGAAAACTAGAAAACAGTATGGCAGAAACTAGATATAGACCAACCTCTTTTTTAAAAATAGTATTTTATTTTTTCAAATACATGCAAAGATAGTTTTCAACATTCACTTTTGTAGAACCTTGCGTTCCAAATTTTACTTCCTCTCCCTCTCCAAGACAGCAAACAATCCGATAGATTAAACATGTACAATGTATAATTCTTCTAAACATATTTCCATATTTGTCATGCTGTGCAAGAAAAATCAAAACAAAAGTAAAAAAAAAAAAAGAGCAAGAAAAAACCGAGCCAACAAACAACAACAGCAACAACAAAAAGTGAAGATACTCTGCTTGGGTCCCCGTTGTCTCCATAGTTCTCTCTCTGCATGTGGATGGCACTTTCTATCACAAGTCTATTGGAATTGCTTTGAATCACTTCAGTATAAATCAATCTCTTTCACTTTATCTGCAGATAAGGTCAAAATGAGCATGTGGGTTAGACATAAAGGCTTATACCGTAAGTAGATTAGGAGAGCAAGTTTACCTCATATCTATGGAAAAGTGAAGCCATAAATAGCATTCTAAATTATAAAATTGATGCTTTTGATTATATCAAATTGAAAGTTTTTTTTTTAACATAAACAAAACCAATCCAACCAAAAATAGAAGTAAAGCAGAAATCTGGGAAAGCAGCAAATGTCTCTGATAAAGATCTCATTCCTCAAATAGATATAGAATCGTGTCAAGTTAATAACAAGTCATTTTCCAGTTGATAAATAGTCAAAGGATATGGACAGGCAGTTTTCAGATGAAGAAATCAAAGCCTGTCTATGAAAAAATGCTCTAAATTACTACTGATTAGAGAAATGCAAATTAAAACAACTGTGAGGTACCAATTTACATCTACAAAATTGACATAATAATATGACAGAAAAGGATGTTGGGAGGGGTATGGGAAGTTGGGAATAATACACTGTTGGTGGAACTGTAAACCAATCCAAACGTTCAGGAGAACAATTTGCAACTATGCTCAAAGATCAAACTGTGTATACCCTCTAGTGGATTAATTACCTCTACTAAGTCTGCATCCCAAAGAGATTTTTTTTTTTTAAGGAAAAGGCTCTACATGTACAAAAACATTTATGGCAGCTCTTTTTATGGCCACAAAGTATTAGAAATTGAGAGGATGCTCATCAATTGGGGAACAGCTGAACAAATTGTGCTACATGATAATGGAATACTATTGTGTTATAAGAAATGTTGAACAAGCAGATTTCAGAAAAACCTGGAAAGACTTATATGAATTGATGCAAAGTGAAACGAGCAGAATCAGGACAACATTGTACACAGTAACAGCAACACTGTATGGTGATCCATTATGAATAACTTGGCTATTTCTAGCAATTCAGTGATCTAAGACAATTTCAAAGACTTATCCAGAGAAAGACCTGATGGAATCTGAGGGCAGATCAAAGCAAACTCTTTTTACTTTATTTTTTTCTTTTCCAACATGACTGATATGGAAATATGTTTTCCATCATTGCACATGTATAGCTTATATCAAATTGCTTACTGTCTTAGAGAAGGGGAAGGAGAAGAAAGGAGGAAAAAATTTTGGAATTCAAAAATTTTAAATGAATGTTTAAATTTGTCTTTGCATCTATTTAGAAAAAATACTATAAAAATAAATACTTTTTTTTTTTTTAAGAGTCTTAGTGTGACTCTACAGCCTCTGGGATGACACTGTGAGTCTGAAGGAGGATGGGCATTCTGGGTTAGTCAAGTGAGCTAACCTGCCTTCAAGTCTTTCCTCTGACTGGTGGGAGCTGGGTCGCTCTCTCCATTCAGTTCACCCTTCAGGGCTCCCAGGAATGACCTCGAATTCGCTGACACTCTCAAGTTGCAGAGACTACTTGCAGTGACTGAGGAGTTTCACTCACCTTAGATTTCTCTGTACTAGGAAATCACAATTTCAGTCCCTTTCTCCAGTTCTTACATCTGCTTCTCTGTGTCCATGCTATATTCCTTTGAAAAATGTTTGCTCTTTGAAGGAGAGGACCACGTGGTTTCTTATTGCTGAGCCCAGGGCTTGGTCCATAGAAGGCACTTAGTATGATGCAGAGTGGAGTGATGGGCAGGTGTCCTGGGGCTGGGGAGTGCCCCTGGACATATGTGTCAAGGAGTGGTCCAGCTTTGTAGTGTGGGAGCCGCCTGTTGGCCCTTCTCTCTCCCACATCCAGTCAGGGACTAAATCTGAGCAATCCTTCCCCACAGCATTTCCCACATCTGTCTGCCTTGTCCTCTTCCCACGTCAGAAAGGGGCAGGGTGGGTGTCTCTGGGAATGGTACGTAAGAAGAGCCCGACTCTCCGCTTGGACCACAGGACTTCCCGCCTTACTGGCGGTGGAAACCTCCTCTACGTGCTGGGTCTCCTTTGAGTGAGAGCTCCTGGGAAGCCTCCTCGGGGCTCAGCCGAGGGACATCCACATGTGTGTTCCTTATGCGGGTGCAGACAGACATTAAGGGTTCACTCACTCGCTCACTCACTCATTGGTTGGTTGAAATCCTTTGTTCTCGAAGAGGACCGAAATGACATCACTGTTGTCGAATTACAGCAGGTCCGACTGTGGCTGATCGGACCAGCACGAGCTCGGAATGCTCTGCCGCAGCTCGGACACAGACGTCCCTAGGAACGTGAGGGGCTTCTCTGACTTTGTGCATCTCGCGTTTCCTCCGAGTTGCCTTGTCCACAGAGCCCAGCGCCTTTTCTAATGAGGGCCTGCATGCTGGTGGTCCTGTGCCAGGGTCTCCCATGTCATGTTCCAAAGCTCTTCAGGGAGACCCGGAGAGGGTTCTTGTAGTACTTTTTGTGGCTGTGTTCAGGGGAGACTAGGATCTCTGGGTGAGGGTTGGTTTCACATCAATGCTGGCTATTACTATTAGCTACTATTAAAGGTGAGGTTTCCTTTCCTGAGTGAAGAATTGGGGAATTCAAAGATCCTGTGATGGAGAGAGCGTCTGTACCCAGAGAGAGGATCGTGGGAACTGAGTGTGGACCACGACATACCATTTTCACTTCTTTGTTGCTGTTTGCTCTCATTTTGTTTTCTTTCTCATTTTTTTCCTTTTTGATCTGATTTTTCTTGTGCAGCAAGAGAATTGTATAAATGTGTGTACACACACACACACACACACACACACACACACACACACACACATTGGATTTAATGTATATTTTAATGTTTAACATGTATTGGATTACTTGCCATCTAGGGAGGATTGGGGGGAAAGAGGGGAAAATTTTTTTTTCAGAAGGTTTTGCAAGGGTCAGTGTTGACCTGCATATGTTTTGAAAATAAAAAACTTTAAGAAAAAAAGAATTGGGGAATTGTTGAGAGGAGAAGATTGTTTCTCTGTGCTTCCTTTGTGTTAAGAACCATCAGAAGGAAGTTCTATCTTGTCCAGATGGCTGCAGTCTCTCAAATACCTCTTCAGAATGTTTTAGAATCCCCTAAGAATCCTTCCAATTCCTGTCCCCTTTTGAAATAAATGACTAGATGAATGGGGAAAAAACGCCTACTATGTGCTTGGCACTATACTCTATTCTGGGGATAGAAACACAAAAGAGAGACTTCTTGTTACCCTCCAGGAACTGATAGTCCAACAGAGGGAAACTCCCCATTTCTCTAAATGGAGGCTAGAGAAGGGGGTTGGGGCGAGATGTGTCCAGGATGATCAGTGGAACAAAGAGCCTATTGACAAGAACATGCCATAGGCAATCACCCACTTTGTGCCGATTCGATTATAGTCCTTGGAACAAGAGATGGTTAAAGTGGGGAAGGTGGGAGGGATTATGGGGTAGCAAGGGAAGCGTAAGGCGCAGCGAGGATGCCTGGGCCCGGTGAGCTCAGAGCAGAGAAATGAGCTCCCTGGGCCATAGGCTCTGGCAACACTGGGGAGAGTGTGTCCCGGTGACCCTGGGGGGAGTGCGTCCTGCTCCTTCGGACCCACGAGGACTCTAGACTCATCCGGAGGCTAACACCTCCTTCCACTGATTTTCCAAGGTATTATGGAAACCATTTATTGAGAGAATTCATGCTGCTCATCTACCTTATCATGAAAAGCAATGTTCTGTGACCAGCCCGGGTCCCTGATTCCTGTGATCTGATTCTCTGAAGCATGCTGGCATTTTCTGGAGACTCAATCTTGTGTAAAGTTCACAGTGCCCCAGGAAATGTGCCAGGACCTTATGTTTTCTCATGATCTCAAGTTTAGATGCCCCCTTGATTTATCTTAGGAGGAGGGGATCGTCCCAGTCACCGAAGTCTCCTGCTTCTTAAGAGTTCTCTAGAGGCCCCTGGAAAATAGCCATTCATGGTTGTGCTTCATAAAAAATAGCTCACCGTTACACGTGATATGGGAGTGATTTACCCATTTCATGGATGAATTGATATTTTTTCTTGTGAGATAGTTTTTTCTAGGTTTGAAAGAAATATATTTTGCATTTATAATCTCGGTTTGAAAGAGATATATTTTGCATTTATAATCTCCATTTTGGAGTTTCATGATTGAAACCAGTATCAATCAAACCTAAAGGGAATTTTGAGGCTGCGTAAGAAAACTCTTGAAAGTTGTGAGCTTATTTATTCCCCCTTCTTGCTTGTTTTTCCCAGTATTCAAGAAGGTTCCTTCCAGTGCTGCCCATAGGCTCTGAGAACTTGAGAAATTCATTAATATGGCAGTTTCCAATGATGAACTGTTAGAACAAAGGCGATATTTTGGCAGCTGACTATGAGAAGGAAGTATGGAAATCCCTCTTGTTCTCATTGGCCCTCCCAGTGGGTTTCCTGAATGGGCGTGCTTTGTCCTAGACTGTGTCCTTGTGGTTTTGTGAAAGTGTCCCCAAATGTGAATGGTGGGAAAACATTGGAGAAAGCTCGCTGAAGTGCAGGTGAGAGACTTGCCAGGGACGCCTTTGAGAGCTAGCGTTCTTTCAGAAGTCAGAGGCCCGGGACAATAGCACGGAGCGGGCCGGGCATGTCCCCCTTCGGGGCCGAGGCGCTGGCCAGACACCGCTCAGGGGTCAGCCAGAGGGCCTGGGATTTGTCACTGTGACGGTGGGGAGGTAGGAGGAGGGAGGGGGTAAAGGTGGACAAGCTCCCCTCTAACTCATCGATAAGATCAGTTTGGGGAATGTAAGGAAATTTATTGGCCGGAAAAAAAGTTTTGTCCTGCTGGTGCAGACTTGCTGTTTGTCATCTTAAAACTTTATCTGTCGTCTTCTAGCACGGCCTTTGGTTCAGGAAGGGCTTTTCTCACAGCCGTGGAATAGCGACACTAGCATTTCATACCTGGATTTGGGCAAGGCAGCGAGATGGGATTTGATGGAGTTTTCATTTTGGCTCCAGAAATCTCCCAGAATCCCTTCAAAAAACCCAGTCCCTCAGAGTTCAGATCATGAGCCCTTCCTCTAAGCTTATATAATTTAAAAGTATTATGATTGCTTTGATTTGGGGGCTCAGGGAGGATCCTCTCAGGGAAGGTCAGCCAGATCTGCCTTGGAGACAGAAAACTTGGGGGGCGGGGCTCAAGGCTTGGATCTCCTGCTAATTCTTGTGGGACCCTGGGCTAGCCATTGCACCATTGTGAGACTCAGTTCACTCCTCTCTAAAATGAGGCTCCTGCCATGTTCTCTTCTTCTTCCCAGGCTCTCTGGGCAGAGGGAAATGACCTGGAATGCTTCTCTGTGCTGTCCGGCCAGAGCCTCGACACGCTGGGTCACAGACCCGGCTCGGCTCTGGGTGTGCTTTCCTTCCCCATGTGTCGAGGCCCTATGGGGGCGGGCCAGCTGGAAGGCAATGAGAGCCCCTGAAATTTATAGCGAAAATCACCTTAAGACTATGTGATTAATATGGAGTAAGACCTTTGCTAGTTTGCATTTAGTGTATGTGTGAGTGTGTGTGTTTGTGTGTGTGTGTGTGTGTGTGTGTGTGTGTGTGTGTGAGTGTGTATGTGTGTGAGTGTGAGTGTGTGTGAGAGAATGTATGTGTGTGGGTGTGTGTGTGTGTGTGTGTGTGTGTGTGTGTGTGTGTGTGTGTGTGACTTTACTGACACTTCATGCCATGGGCTTGCTGGATGGCAGCATTCAGAGATGTGATGTATGTGGATGGGCAGACTCAGAAAACATTATAAAGCACCTTCTGAGTCCTGGGTGCTTTGCCAAGGACCGAGGGTACAAAGAAAGCAAAAGCTGGCCCCTGCCCTCAAACTGCTCCCAGTCTAAGGGGGGAAGCATACATCAGAAGCTGCTGTGCTGAGGGAGCAGGGTCCTCAGCTTGGGCGGGGGGAGCTGGGGAGGGAAAGGATCTCAGGGGTAATTCTGTCCCAGAGAGTTGAGTTTCTGGAGATCACGGAGTCCAGTGGAACAGCCTGCTGGCGGATGATGCACTGAAGGCCCTGGGCCTCCACCTCAGAGGGGGGATGTGGAAGCGGGTTCCAGATGTCTATCCCAGCTGTCTTCGGCCAGTGGGGGGAGGTCCGGGCCCCTCTGGAGGGAGGGGGTGAGATGGGTGGTGGGTTCAGAGTTGGTTTGGACTTCCACGAGTACTTACTTGGGAGCTCAGGGGAAAGTGTGACTGGATTGGGTTGTCCAGGAGACCTGAGAGTCATAGAGCTTAGAACAGTTTATTGGTAGTAACTGTTACCTAAAGCAGAGGAATGGGATTGAAGGTGGAAAATGTTACCCTGGCCCAGATCTCTGGGTCCAAGTGCCCGAGACCTCTGCGTGCTGGGACAAGCCTGAATTAGGGGAGGCCCTGGACAAGGCTCACGGGGCGGGAGGAGGCGGTGCCGTCTTGAGGGAGGCAGAGACCGTCCACACGGAAGGTGAGTTTGGAGGAGAGAGAAGCCGGCCCTCTTAGGGGAGATGGGGCCCAGGCTTGGGGGAAAGAGGGAGACTCTGTCCTCGGGCAGCCTGGACAAGCTGGGCGGAGGTGACAGACACGGTTTCAGGAAATCATCAGGATATAAAACACGGATATCACAATTTGCTCATGTAAACAGAGACCCTGCCGAATGTTAGAACATCCCTGGCAGTTTCCCGCTGTTGCTTAATCCGTTTGCCTTTTCGATTTCCAAAAACGTGAAGCGGTTGGGGTTCGGAGCAGCCTGACTCTTTATCCTTGTCTAAACAAGTTAAAATGTTTGGCTCTTGTGACTTGTCCTCGGGCTGAGGTTTGCTCTTCGGGAGGAACTGCAAAGGCTTGGAGACTGGAGGGCACATGGGAGACTCTGTGGTTGGCCAAAGTGGCTGCACCCCCCACCATGTGAGATGGGGAATGGAAGGGGAGGTGGGTCGGACTGGGAGGGGCTCTAAATTCCAAACAGGGAATCTGTCCCCATCGGTCGGACACAGACTGAGACGTCGCCCCGGCCTCTTGACTTTGGGTGTTGTGGTTAGTGCTACGTTGTTGTATGTCTGTGAGACCTGGGCAGTCCGCCAGTGCTGTGCCAGGAAACTGAGTCGCATCCAGTTATCTTAGGGAGATTCTGAAGATCCCCTGATGGGATAAGACACCAGACCCCGAGGTCCTCTCTCGAACTAAACTGCCGAGCGTTCAAACTCTACTGCAGAGAGCACGACTCCGTCGGGCCAAATGTATGCTTGCCAAAAAGACTGTTTTATGGAGAACTCACACAGGGCGAGCGCTCACCAGGTGGTCAGCAAAAGTGATACAAGGATACAAGATCTCTCTTTAATATATATATGTATGTATATATAATAGCTTTTTATTTTCAAAACACCTGCAAAGATATTTTCAACATTCACCTTTGCAAAACATTGTGTGTCAAATTTTTCTCCCTTTCCCTCTTCCCCCTCCCCTAAAACAGCAAGTAATCCAATGTATGTTAAGCATGTGCAGTTCTTCTATACTTATCTCCAAATTATCATGCTGTACAAGAAAAATCAGGTCAAAAAATGAGAAAGAAAAACAAAAAGCAGGCAAACAACAACAAAAAAGGTAAACATGCTATGTTGGGATTCACTTTCAGTCCCCATGCTCTTCTCTCTGGGGGCAGAAGGCTCTCTCCATCCCAAGTCTATTAGACTTGGCCTGAATCACCTCATTGTTGAAAAGAGCCACGTCCGGCTGAATTGATCATCGCATTACTTTGCTGCCTTGTACGTGTTCTTTTGGTTCTACTCACTTCACTTAGAGTCGGTTCTTATAAGTCTCTCCAGATTCAAGGTCACTTTTAAGAACTTTGGAATTGATTGTATGGCATGGGAGCCACTAGCACAGGCTGCCCGGCATGGCGTGCCCTCCTCAGAGAAGGGGCTGTGCTCAAGGAGCAAAGCAGGATTGAATTAGTCCAGAAGAAACATGAGATGCACAAAGTTAGAGAAGCCCCCTCCCCACCCCCACCCCCCAATGTTCACGGGGACCATTTGTGTCCGAGCTGTGGCAGAGCATTCTGAGCAGCCGCAGTCAGACCCGCTGATAACTCAACCCTTACCTAGTGATGTCATTTGGGTCCTCTTCAGGAACACTTTCAGAGTGGCACGTGGGCAGCTGAGCTAATCTCCTACCTTTGTTGGAAGCCCCGTCATTCTCCTCGACATCCAGACTCCCGACTTCTCTGTTACCTTCAGCTCTCTGTTTTTCCTTCCCCCCCACCCTTTTAACTAATTCATTAGCTCTCAGTGCCATTTCTTCTCCATTCTCTCCTTGCTGCTCGCACAAGTTCTTTCCCTCATTCTTTGTTGTCCAGTCTAATATACTCGACTCCAAACAGATCCTTCCTCCTCCCACCTCTGCCTTCTCCCATCCACCCTTGCACACTACAGAACCAACCGCAGTTCTAACCACATGGCTTCCCAGCTCTAGAAGTTCCAGTGGCTCCCCATTGTCTCTAGAATAAATGGCAGACTCTTCTTTCCGCATTCAGAGCACTTATTTATCTATTTTGACATTTCCCCTTGAAGATTATCTACCACCCATTTTATGTATCTTGTCTGTACCCAGCCCTCTTAGAATCCATGCTTTTTGAAGGCATAGACTCTTTTGGCTTCTTCTATATCCCAGTAATTACCACAGTGTCTGGAATTAAATGTATCAATTTAATTGATAAATTAAAAGCCCTCTCCAACCTGGATTTAGTCTTTTCTTTCTGCACCAATTTCCATTACTCTCCCACGTGCACCTTTGGTTCTAGCCCCACTGTTCTACTTGCTGTCCATAGCCCTTGACGATTTATTTTCTGTCCCTGTGCCTGGAACTTTCAAGGCTTGGCTGTCATGACCACTTGGATAGCTGTTGCTGTTAGGGTGTTCCCGACCCTTATTCCCTGAAAGGATTTTTACTTTGTATGTGTTTTCTTCATGGTTAGCTGTGTTTGTGCCGTCCTTGGTCCCCTCCCCCCCTTAGAGTTTATGCTCCTCAAGGGCAGGGGATGTATGGATTTTGGTCCTTGTTTTCTCAGCTCTGTGCTTGACAGTAGCAGCAACTTAAGCTGTACTTACTGAATTGGGTTGGGATTTTTTTATGAGCAGAAATCATTCTTGATTTTTTGAAAATAAAACAATGGAGTTGGTAAAACGAGATGGGCACGTTGCTCATGATTCTGTAGGTATCCACGTCTCTCTTTGCTGCTTAGCTCTCGCAGCTCAAGCTCCTGGCTTCCCTCATCTTCTCCTTTTCCCAGCCCCCCACCCTCTTTCCACTGTGCACGCCTTTAAACTCGCTCTTTCTTGGGCCGTGCAGGGTTCGGATCTGGCCTGGAGACCCCCTCTACCTGCTCTCCAAAGGTTTTTAGGCGTTGGAGAGGATTGTAAGCACTGGAAGGAGGTCACTCGGTGATTCGACTTTTTGGCCGTGACAGCTTAAGGATCTATTTAGGAAAACACCTCAGTGCAGAGGAATCATAACCATCACTGGTGGAGGGTATGCTCCCCCCTCTTAAAGCCGAGACCCCACGAGTCCCGCTTGGGAGGCCATGTCTCCTGGCTAGTGCGGCTGGAATGAGGCTTCTGGTGGCTCTGGGCATAGCAGGGGCACTTGTCGTTGGCTTGGTGTTCATGATCCTGTATCGTTCTGCCCCTGCCTCCCTTTCCCTTTGCCCAGCTCTGTCATGTTTCCCTCCTCTGCTTGATCCGTCCATGTCAGGTGTGAGATCAGCAGCCACATGAGGCCCTTCTGATGGAAGAAGGACCATGTGGAATTCAGAGGTGTTATTTCAGTGTCACAAAATGTGGCTCCGTGACTGGTCAGGAACACGCCCGGGTTGTGTTGCTGGAGCTCTGGGAGCTTTCATAATCTGTGGCGTTGGTAGTCATTCAGCCGGGACTCTTCAGTTCTCCCATTTTGCCACGTGATGTTTGCTGTGAAACTCGCTCCGGAAACGAATGAGACTCATCCATACACATATTTTTAAAAAAATAAACTGAAAATAAAGACGACATGTTTGAGTCATAAAACGTAGCAAGAGTTCAAAGACAAATGAAAAGGCCAGAGATTGGAACACAGGCCATTTCAAAAAAAAAAAAAAAAAAAACAACTCTCATTGGTACAGAAGACTGTGTTCATTGCCCCTAACTTGTTGAGAACCTCGGTGGGGCTCCTCGGGTTCTTGATACAGTGGGCTTGGAACTGTCTCTTTTTCCATTGTTGCTTTTCTGGGTCTATAGGGTGGTTTTCACCAATAACATTGATTCCTGCTATTAGAAGGGACGGCCTTCAGTCTTTATGATAGGGGCAACTCTTCCTGGCCTGTTGAGGCTATAAAAGTCTTGTATTATGGGACCTTTGTGTGATCTAAAGGGAACATCAATCTTTTGTGGCCGTGACTAGGAATTTATCACCGCTCGGCTCTTTGTGATCTCCTGCACACTTATCCTTCACTGAGTAGGGGCTGTCACTCACTGCTGCTTTGGGCACAAGAACCCGGGGTGCATGTCTTGAGCATTCAGTCAGAGAGACAAGGAGGTGAAGCTGCTGGTTAGAAAGGTCCCCTGTCACCTAGGCCTTTATGCTGCCCATTTCCTGGAGACTCTCACGCCCTTGTCCAAGCTGCGTCGCCCTGCCCAGCTGGCTTGCCCTTCTCATGTCTGCCTCCTGGACCCCTTGCTCTCCCACAGGCTGAGGGGAAGTGCCTCCTCCTTTAAGAGTCACTGATTCTTTCAGCGGATCGTAGAAATCTCTTCCCCTACTTCTTCATAGGATTTTCCCAAAGCTAAACTATTGTGGCCCTTGGCTTCCAGCTTGTTTCGCTTTGGCATTATTGGGGATTTTAATTATACAATGAAGCTTGGTCTCATTAATTTAATATTAATTTTGATCATTTTTTTCAAAGAAGTTGATGATTTGATTATACATAAGCAGCTGATTTGAAGATGACTCCCATGTTGGTTGCCAGTCATTTCCTTTCTGCTAAGATAGAACCCATTTCATTTAGGGGGTGATGCTATCCAATGCTCGACATGTCAAGAAGTTTCAGGTTCCCCCGAAGAAAGGTGTTCAGGTGATAGAGAAGCTGGAGGCCCTTGCACAGGTGTTGCCTCTGATTTCTTAGCAATAAGCCGTACTGTCTGATTTTGTCGCCATCTTCTCCGTTGTCCATCTTGGTTTAAAAGTCAGAGTATTCATGCTTGTGTTGCTTTGATTTGTAAGGTCTTCCTGATTTCTTTGTAGAAATCGTCTTCATCTTCCTCCTGCTTTTGTTGGCACATCAGTAGCCATGTTTGAAGCAGCCTTTTGGCAGATGCTGTTCTTGAGCTTGTTATGATATTAGATGAGCAGACGTCCCATGAAAAGATGCTTCCTGTTGACACATTTCTTTATCTTTTCAAGGAGGTTCTCCCTCTGTCCTGTCTTTCCAATGAGCTGTAGCTTCCTTTTACCTTCTCGTTTCATTATAACATGAATGTTGGTATTGCTGTCATTTATTTCCTCCATTTAAGTATGTTTACTCATTGGACAAAGATAACACATCTAGAAGTTAATGTGAATAGATTCTCTGTCCCCAGGGTCTCCCTCAAAGTCTCTCTACCATCATTGAGCTTTGCTGGCCGGGCCCCAGGGTCGCCTTTGGTTTGTGAGGGGGCCTTGGAATAGGACTCTGTGGTGAATTAGGACGTCCCGGGTAGTCTTCCATTCGGGCCCTGGGGATCAGCACCTCACATCTGTCAGGGAGACAGCAGACACTTAATAAATGCCTCTTGGATTGGATTGGATTGTACTGAATCTTGTTGAATGGATCAACAGGGTTGGGTAATTGGGTCATAGACTAAAGTGGAGAAAAACTCCATCAGTCTTGGGCATGTGGATCTCCCGGAGCTGAGCAGGGCCCCTCCTGCCATCCCCAGAGGTGCTCTCTGTGTTAGTAAAACGGTGCATCTGCCTCTGAATGGTTTTTATCTTGTCCATATGTGAAATGAGATACTTCCTTTGCATATGGATTTCTTTGCTGGAAATCTCTAATATTCCCCAAAGAACAGATTGCTGTAAGAAAATTATTTTCATCTGAAAAAGTGTGGACTGTTTAAGGAGTGCTGAAGGATGAAACAGATCTCTGTTCGTGGGGCTTTTCAGTGTCCAAGGCCCGGCAGTGGCCGCTCTCTGCTTTCACATTGAGGGACTAACGACTGGCGCGGGTGAGATCCATTCGACCACATTTGGATCTCTCCGTTGCACTTGATTGTTGGTCAGGTCATCAGCGGCTTCAGGCTCTGCCCCCACCTGCTTTCTCATGCCCTGGAGCACGCCAGGGGTCAGGCTTTCATCTGTGCCCCATTTTAGGTGGGACGTTGCCCCCCGGAGCTCTTCCAGAGGGGACCGAGGGGAACACTTATGGGCTCCCCGCACGAAGAGGGTTTAAAAGGCGTGGGAACTTTGAGAATGGAGCCTGTGGCTTGTCTTCTATGTGGCTTTTTGAGCACGACGCAGGAGACCGGGAGGTCGGGCATGCTCTGTGTGGGAGTGAGCTTCCTGATGTTGGCACTTGTGCCCGTCCTCTGGCACAGGAGCCACCAGTTATTGTGTTTGAGACAAAACCAGCACAGGAGGGGGGGTGAGGGAACGCTCTGTGGGGCGGGGCCTGGGGTGGGGGGCTCTCTGAGTGAGATTGCTCAGGCCGCCTCCAGCCACGGCCTGTCTGTCTCTCCCTTCCCGAGGACCCGTGAAGCAGAAATGGCCACGGCCTTCCTCGCTCCGTGCTGAGATTGAGCGGGCCCCTTTCTCTTTGACTTCTCCAGGTAATTAAGACAGACGACAGCGACAAGGGAGCCGATGCCGTGACCGAGTCGGAGGCTGCCGAGGAGCTGCTGGAGACTCCCCCTCAGCAGCTTGGGAAAAGGGATGCCCCCGACGTCGTTTTAGAAGCCCAGCTTAATGACAGCGAAGCTGAAGATGGGCAAGAGCGTGGGCCAGGCATGCTGCTGGATGGGGCCCAGGACAAGGGTGAGTATCCGTTGCTGTCACACTGGTAAGCCTTCCACACCCGGGGCCCGTTTTTCCCTCTGTGCTACAGCTCAGGCTAGGAGAGCCGAGTGGGATCGTCCTTACTTCCAAGGCCCACTGATGTTTGAGCAGTGGACAGACATCTTGGGAATAGCTGGCCTGGAAGTGCTGCACTGAGTCAGAACATTGGAGATGGAAGGACCCTTGGAGGTCGTATAACCCATTCCTGATAGAAACATAAATCTTCATTACATCCGTGACTCCTTGTTGTCCCACCTGTGTTTGAAGGCTTTTGTGATGGGGAGCTCAGCTCCTGAAGAAGGAGGGTCATTTGGGGGATACCGGAGCCTACAGGGTTGTGATTGTTCTTTTGTTTTTTCAATTTGACATTTTCTATAAGAATTGCAGTCTTGCTCTATGGTGCATGTAAAGCAGCAACAAACGAGTTTTGAAAATTGTTAAGGAAACCGTAGGACGAGCCATTTTCTTTTAAAAATGGAAAATTCTCCACTAGTTGTTTCACTAAAATATTCCTCCTTGTGTGTGGATGTGGATGTGCGTGCCCACTCAGGGCTCTTACCCTGAAAGTGTTTAGTGGATGAGGAACTGACTTGGGCAGGTTTGGGTTCGTTTGTCTCAGACCCTCATTAAACCTTTGGAAGAGCATTCCGTCACGCCGGCCAGCTGGCTGAGGGTTTTCTGGAAGAACAGGATAATACGTGGGACCACTGGACAGAGCTAAGGGAACAGGTGAGCCAGGGAGCTGGGAGTGAAGCTAGAATACAGGAACCCTTCCAGGTAGATGCTCAAGACCTTTCGGTGAAAGGAGCTCGCCTTCCAGCCCGATACGTGTCAAGCATGTCTGAGGGTGGGAAAGGACCGGGCAGTCTTGACCTTTAAAAGCTGGGTCGGACAATGGACTTTGGTCAGAAAGCAAGTCTGGTTCTGATTCCAGTTCAGGGGTAGAAGAACACCCACCTGTTGGAGAGGACAGAGGGTCACCAGCTCTCTGGGGCACAACAACTGAGGGGAGAAACTTCATTGATATCTTAGGGGGAACTGGATGCGATGTGCCAGTTCTGGAAATGTCTGAAGAGCAATTGCACTGTGGATCCCTTTTGGGAAGAGAAATTGAACCTGAACTATTGAACTGGGTCAAAATTATTATCCAACTGTATAGGTCTTTGGGCATAATTCCAAGTTGCTCTCCAGGATGATTGGAGCAGTTCACAACTTTATCAACAATGCATAAGTGTCTCACATCTTCTCCAATATTTGTCATGGTAGTCAATCTGAAAGGTGAGGACAGAGTTTTTCTAATTTGCATTTCTCTAATCCATAGTAATTTGGAGCATTTTTTGCATGTGTCTCTTGATACCTTTGATTTCTTCTTCTAAAAATTGTCTGTTCAAATCCTTTGGCCATTTATTAATTGGTAAATGGCTGTTATTTTTATAAATTTGATTTAATTCTCTATATGTTTGAGTAATAAGACCTTTATTTTTTTTTAAATTTTTAAATAATTTTTTATTGATAGAACGCATGCCAGGGTAATTTTTTACAGCATTATCCCTTGCATTCACTTCTGTTCCGATTTTTCCCCTCCGTCCCTCCACTCCTTCCCCCAGATGGCAAGAGTCCTTTACATGTTGAATGGGTTGCAGTATATCCTAGATACAATCTATGTGTGCAGAACCAAACAGTTTTCTTGTTGCACAGGGAGAATTGAATTCAGAAGGTAGAAATAACCCGGGAAGAAAAACATAAATGCAAGCAGTTTATATTCATTTCCAGTGTTCTTTCTCTGGGTGTAGCTGCTTCTGTCCATCTTTGATCAATTAAGGCTCTCTTTATCGAAGAGGTCCACTTCCATCAGAATACATCCTCAAACAGTATCGTTGTTGAGGTATATAATGATCTCCTGGTCCTGCTCATTTCACTCAGCATCAGTTCATGTAAGTCTCACCAGTCCTCTCTGTATTGAGTAATAAGACCTTTATTAGAGAAACTTTATCTTTGAACTTACTCTGAGCTGAGACTTATGATGTCTTTCAATGCCTCTATCCAATTATAGTATTTCTCTAAAGACAATAGCAGGCTTTAGCCACTTTAATTTGAATGTTGGGCCTTATAGTTGAAATAGCCGATGCTTTATTCCTTTCAGACCACTTTTGAAACTTTGGAAAGTATTTTTTTTGTGTTTTGTGATTCTAATTTTTTAAAAAAAATAAGTCTTATCTGAACATGTATGTAGATTTCTGCTCCTTTCTGTCTCCTTTGGTGAAGAGAAGGGGGAGGATATTTTCTGGTACCCAGATTGGTCAGGGCTTCCTGTTCTCCAGAGCTCACTTCCTTTTAGTTGCTTCTTTTTTCATTTACCATAGTGAAGCCATTGTGTATCATGTTCTCTCTGTCCTAGTTACTTCAGGCTGCATCCCCTTTGAGAGTACTTTGCCTTTCTGACTACATAGAAACATTTAATAACCATCCTGTACCACAGCTTGTTCATTTTCTAGTCCCTGGAGGGTTACTGCTGTTGTCCTCTTCCTCCTCCTCTTCCTCCTCCTCTTCCTCTTCCTCCTCCTTCTCTTTCCCCTCCTCCTCCCCCTCCCCCCCTCTTTTTTCCTAGAATTTCCTTCCAATTCCTAGAATTGGAAAATGAGTAGATATCCATCAACTGGGGAATGGCTGAATAAGTTACTTTATATAAAAGTAATGGAATATCATTATTCTATAAAAAATAATGAACAAACTGATTATAGAAAGGCCTGGAAGGATTTGCATGAACTGATGCTGAGTGAAACAAGCAGAAACAAGAAAACATTGTACACAGTAACAGCAAAATTGTGCAGTGATTAACTATGACAGACTTGGATCTTCTCAGCAGTTCAGAGATCCAAGGCAATCCCAGTAAACTTTGGATAGAAAACACCATCTGCATCTGGAAAGAGAACTATAGAGATTGAATGTAAATTAACACATGCTATATTTTTTTTTCTGTTTTTTCTCTCTCATGTTTTTCCCTTTAGTTCTGATTTTTCTCTGCCATCATGATTCATAAAAAAGTTAATATACATGTATAACTAGAAAAATAAAACAATTAATAAAAAAAATCTACCAAAAAAAAAGTTATTTGCTCTGTTTTAGATAGTGATGGTATGAGTCGCTGCTAGGTGACTACTGGGAGAACCACCTCCATTCTGTTTGTTAGATA